>NC_082714.1:25337484-25661335 GCF_030144855.1 Hypanus sabinus | reverse complement strand
CTATATCCAAAACAAGCACCAGCTTTTTCATCCTCTGTATCTATCCAGCGAACTGTGTGTTTTGACTTTAGTTATAAATCTGGGCAGCAAATGTCCTACACAGAAGGTTATAGCAGGCCATTTGCTCACCATTACTTTCAGGCAATGGTACTTGGAAAGAATATGAAAGAATTAAATTTGGGACAATTTGAGTAGTGAATCTTATTTTCCTCCCGAGTACATACAGTCGGCCCTCCTTATCCGCGGATTCCACATGTGTGAATTCAACCAACCGCGAATTGTGAAAACCCGGAAGTGCTCTTCCAGCACTTGTTTGAGCATGTACAGACTTCTTTTTCTTGTCATTATTCCCTAAGCAATGCAGTATAACAACCATTTTACATAGCATTTACATTGTATTAGGTATTATAATCTAGAGATGATTTAAAGTATACGGGAGAATATGCGTGGGTTATCGTGCATCAAGTTAAAAAACATCGGAAGTTCTCTTACTAAGTAAGTCGGAACAGGTACACCCGGTATTATTTAGCGTCAGTTAATCAAACATTTGTCTTAGTATATAGTATATATTTTTCCTTTCTATGCATATAAAACACTTAAGAATGTGTGTTTCAGTGCCCGGCTCGGGAACGGAAGTTCTTGACACTCAGGACAGATCGCTCCCTAGTGCGCTCTCCACCGTTGATGTGGGGGATCAAAACCCCAAAACCCAATAATTAAAACACTGCGTTGCTTAATAATAATTGTAGCTTTCATTGGGGCCTTTCTCACTTTATCCTTCAAAATTGTTCCAATCGTTGACCAATGTAGCCTCACGCTTTTCCAATGACCGATGGCGTTTCACCTCTTTCCAATCACTTTATTATTTCCACTTTATTTTCAATCGTGATCGTGATTATTTTCGTGGACAGAAACACTGCGGATTCAGAGCTCTGGCACCGGGTCCTAATATCCACCGCACTGAGACAGGTTAAATAAGGTCTGGGGTTCTGCTGGGTCCTAAGGTCCACCGCATTGAGACAGGTTGAATAAGGGACTTGAGCATCCGCAAATTTTGTTATCCACAAGGGGTCCCGGAACCAATCCTCTGCGGATAAAGAGGGCTGACTGTATTTCATGATCTTAGAAAACCTCTTTCCTCAAGATTTCCATTAAAACCTATCTCTTCGACCAATACCTCCTTAGGTGGTTTTGATAGACACCCATGTGAAGTGTCTTGAGATATTTCTAAGCATAAACTGCTGTTAGCTGGGATGAGTTGAAACAGGAAAAGAAATCTTTTAGACTGCTGAAGTAATGAAAATATCAATGCACTTGTACTTGTTCGGTGTTCCTACAGGTTAATGTAAACTGGCCTGGGACTGAGCTCTATTTGTTTTTGGTTCAAAGGGCAGAAGGGTATGAATGTGTGTAAGCCTGACAACTTGTTAGTTCACCATAGGAACTCTGTTTGAAAATGAAAGTACACAGCCACATACAGCAGCATTTTTAATTGTTAAAGAAACTGTGAAAGAGTTTTGCATCAGACAGGAGACTCCAATGCATTAAAACAACAAAGGTCAGGATACGAACAGTTCCTTCCATCAGGCCATTTGGCTTCTGAACTCCCCGCTACATCACATTTGAAGTGTCACTGGTTAATCTGTTCCGTACCTTACAGTAGTTAATTTACGCATTTTAGTTTGTTATTTATGTATGATTCATCTGTAAGTTTTATCTGTACCTTTGTAAGTTACCGTGTGTTTTGTGCGTTATGTGTACTACTGTGCTTTACACCCTGGTTCAGAGAAACGTCTTATTTCTATATACATTATATGGTTATATACATTATATATATATATATATGTATATAGTTAAATGACAATAAACTTGACTTGACATTTTTTATCATTTCAATTAACTGACCTGAGTTTTTAAAAATCACCTTCATAATCTAATTACAATAGAGTTAGCCTTTCATATACTTTCATAAAAACAGGAATGTGTTCTCACTAACAGAGACAAGCAATGTGAGATTGTAGAACTGTGAATCTATTTAAAGCCACCAATAGGTGCAGCATTAAATTTATATTCCATACGAGGGAAGTAATATGTTTATTTTACAGTAAGTCAGTTGGTAATTTTACATATGGTATCATATGAAATGAATTTTAGCTTTGCTAAATTTACTGAGAAACTGTATGTAAGAGCATTGTTGCTAGTTATCATTGGAAGGAATAAACTGGAATTAAAATTTACTCATTAGGTCTTGTAGTTCATTGTTTTCTGTTGATGCCAAGTGAACTAATCAACACAGATTGCCAATTTATTAGCATTGCAAATTCAAGAACCAGTCATGATCCTAAATCCTCTACTTCAAAGGCTCAATGAATTTACATAAAACATGTTACTGTGATGGATAAAAAATGGAAAACAACATAATGATGAGGTGCAAGCTTGAAGCATCCTTCAAGGCTCAGTGCATTAAATGGTCTGTGATATGAGATATATTTATTTAGCTTGCATGCATACTTGTCTGTTATGTTGATTTGTCTATGATGGGTCCAAAGCCTATTCCCTTTGCTGAACAAGTGAGTTTTATGACTCTAATTGTCATTCTTTTCCAAGCATGTCTTTGTGCATGTTTTGTTGATACAGACTTGTTGCTTATCAGCAAAATGGCAAAAAAATTATTATATGTAAAAGTATTGACCAAACTATTTACATTCAACATCATGTTTCCTGAGTGATATATCTAATGTGAATTCCATATCATAGCATTTTAAAATTCAGTAATATTATCATGATTTACCGCTATTATTGAGCATGATAAAAGTAAGTCAGAAACACAGTTTCTACCCTACATTCAATTTTTTTCCTTTCAATTCTCTTATTCCCTTTTCTGCATTTTAATCAATGCATCACTTGGGTTCTAAGCTCTGGAATATAATATCCAGACCTCCAACCCATATCCTCTCCACCCCTTTCCTATAATAATGTTCCTTAAAATCTACCTCTTTGTTACCTGTTATTCTGGCCAATAAAACTGCTATCATCCAGAATATAAATACAGTCGGCTCTCCTTATCCGTGGATTCAACCAACCGCGGATCGGGAAAACCCGGAAGTTCTCTCTCCAGCACTCATTGTTTGAACATGTACAGACTATTTTTTCTTGTCATTATTCCCTAAACATTACAGTATAACAACTATTTACATAGCATTTACATTGTATTAGGTATCATAAGTAATCTAGAACTGACAAGCAGTACAAGCAGTCCCTGGGTTATGACTGAGTTCCATTTCTGAATCCGTCTTTAAGTCGGATTTGAAGTCAGAATAGGTACATCCGGTATTATTTAGCGTCAGTTAGTCAAACATTTTTCTTAGTATATAGTACATATTTTACTTTCTATGCATTGTTATGAAGGTACCACAACTCTGAGGGGCCGAAGGAGCGGGAGCAGCCCCCTCCTTCCGGAGAATCGCAAGAGCACCCGTTGAGGGGGGGGGGGGGTCAGTAGACCCAGTCGGAGAGAGAGAGAGATACGTGCCAAATTGCAGGTACCACCAGGGATACAGAATAAAGACAACAGCGACTATTGTCTCATGGAGACCACGTGAAAAGCCTTCGGGCAAGGTGGACTGGTTGAGAGAGAGATTGCATCAACCCAACCTGATTGACACCTGCAACCCCGTGAGGAAGTATAAAGGAGAGTCTCAGGGGGACAGCCCCTCAGACGCACCAAGAAGACACGAGAGTGTCCCGCAGCAGCGAGAAGCCATTCTGAAGGAAGCCACGTGCGTTAGATTCCGGGATTGGAATTTGTGGCTGGAATCACAGGAAACCGCTTTTAACTAACATCGGGGAGAGAAAACCAACGCTCCCCTGATTTTCACGGAAGATTCATCGAGACTCGGCAAGTTCTTTCTCTTCTCCCCCTAAACTCTCTCTCTGGCGCCCCACGAAAAAACCCAGCGATTTCCAACGGGCTGAGGCCGGCAGACTTTCAGAGTGACTTTTATATTTCCAACGGACAATCTATTAACCCCTAGACATCAGCAGAGCTCATTTAAGAATGATGATTATTAATATACCCACGCTTTAGATTGAGTGTTGACAATGTGACCTATCTGAATGTATGTATTAACCCTACTTTTGTGTCCCTTTACGAATAAAACGTTTGAAAATAGTGACAACAGACTTCAACAGACCTCTCTATCTTTGCTGGTAAGCTATCCAGTTACGGGATACGTAACAATTGGGTGGCTCGTCCGCGATTTGACACCAAATTGGGAGGCCAGTGAATCGGGCTTGTAAATCAAAAACTTGAATCTGGTTACGCGGGTAGCCAGACGGGAAACCAGCAAAGATGGACGTGGGTAAATTTATGAAAAACCCGACGGTGGGGGCGCTACAGGCGGCCACCAAATCAGACTTGTTAAATTTGGCGAAGGGGTTGAACCTCACAGAAGTGAGGTCGTCCATGAAAAAGCGGGAGGTACGAAGGGCCATAACCCAGTATTACATTGGGAAGAAGGTGTTTGGAGCTGAGGTATTGGGAGATATCCCTGAAGAGATACCATCAAGTGGGACGGTTCAGTTAGAGGTGGAGAAATTGAAGTTGGAAAGTGAAATTAAGCTAAAAGAGCTGGAAGTGGCTGAGAGAGAGAGAGAAAGGCAAAGGCAACATGAAATTTACCTAAGGAAGCTAGAAGCAGAAGAGAAAGAGAGGGAACGGGCCGAGAAAGAGAGGGAACGGGTTGAGAAAGAGAAGGAACGGGCTGAGAAAGAGAAACAGAGGCAACATGACCGGGAAATTGAGAAGATGAAGAACGAACGAAGAGATCAAGGGTTAGACCAAGCAGAGCGGTTTAATGTTAGTAGGGAGTTGAGATTGATGCCCCCGTTCGAGGAGACAGATGTCGATAGCTATTTCTTGCTTTTTGAAAAGGTGGCAGTAAATCAGAAGTGGCCAAAAGAGCAGTGGGTGGCGTTGTTACAAAGTGTGTTAAAGGGGAAAGCCCAACGAGCATATGCGGCATTGTCCCTGGAGGAGGGAGGAGCGGAGAATTATGATGAGGTAAAAAAGGCCATTCTCCGGACGTATGAATTGGTACCTGAGGCCTATAGACAAAGGTTTAGAAATTTAAGAAAAGGGTGGAATCAATCGTATACCGAGCTAGCCCATGAGAAGGGGGTGCTCTTGGACCGTTGGTGCACCGTGGAAAGAGTGGGCGAGAATTATGGGCGTCTCAGGGAGTTGTTTTTGATTGAGGAATTTAAAAGTTGTGTTCCGGAGGAGATCCGGGTGTATTTGAATGAGAAGCCGGATAAGTCCGTTTCAGAATTTGCCAGGTTGGCGGACGAATATACCCTAACCCACAAGACAAAGACTCCCTCGACTAAAGGTCCCCAGAGAGACCGTGGGAACGATCGAGAAAGTCTGTCGAGTGAGGCAGAGGTCCCACCGGGAGCTAGCGGTAAGGTTGAGGGGGAAAGGCAAGACGGCCAGAGGGCTCCGGGTTGGACCTGTTTTAATTGTGGAAAGGAGGGGCACATTGCATCTCGATGCTTTGCTCCGAGGAAGGAGATAGGAAGAGGGAAAACCACCATCCCTATCGGGTGTGCCGTGGTACTCAGCAAATCGACCAGAGAGCCGAGGGTAGACAGAGTACGAGAGGGCTCTGGGAGTTGTCTGTCACACGGAACCGTGTCTGTGATGGAGGGAGACACCCCAGTTTCCGTACAAATCTGGAGGGATACGGGCTCTGAATTATCCCTGGTTAGCCGTAAGGTACTAGAATTTGGTCGGGAAACGGGCATGGTAAAGGTGGAAGGAATAAATAAACGGATAGAAATGGTGCCCTTATATAAGGTCATTCTGGATTGTGAGCTGGTGTATGGATCAGTTGAAATAGGGGTGCCCTCAGAATTCCCGAGAGATGACGTGGACATCCTGCTGGGAAACGACTTAGCAGGGGGTAAGGTTTGGTCAGCCATGCTGCCGACCTGCTGACTGGAGAGTGTGGTGGCCCCGTCCCTAGCGCCCAAGGACCATCTCGCCGGCGCGGTTACTCGCAGCCTGTCGAGAGAGAGAGCTGTGAACGAGAGAAGTTTAAATCTGGCCAGTTTTGATTTGGCCGAGACGTCTTTTCCGACCTTGTGCCACGAGGGTTCAGAGGGTGGTAAGACGAAGAGTAGTAAAGTGAAAGGGGGTAAGGGAGAGGAGATAGATCTGCCTTTAGCGAAGAGAAAGGTCCTAAAGGTAGGAAATAAAGATGAGAAACAGATAAAGCTGTTAAAAGGTCCAGAGTTGGACATGGATGATCTGTCTGGTTTGGCAGAATTGTTTGAAGAACTTGAGAGTTCTAAAAGTGTTCCCGATAATGAGAGGAGGGCAGTCCTAGATGGAAAGGATACCCTTGCCTCGAAGGAGTCTGCTGAAAAGGCCGAGGAGGTTGCTTCAGCTCGCAGGGTTGCGCCTTCCCCGGGTGGGAGCCTCCCAGAGAGTAACTGGGAGGATCGGGGGAGGTTAGAATTTGAAAAAGGTACGGGTGTTGAAAGCCTGGAAGAGGCCAATGTCCCGTTTGAGAGTGTCCGAGATGGGGATGCCCGAGGGGCTGAATCTAGTAATGGAGCTCAGAAGAAGTCTGAGGTATCTGACCCAGTGGAACGGGGCGGCTGTCCTTGTGGGTCAGATGGACTCGGTTCAGTGGGAAAAGGGTTAACCTTGGTAACCGGGGAAAGTGTGAGCTCCCCGGCGTCTGTACTCGAAGGAGTGTTCAAAGTAAATGCAGAATTTAAGAATGGGGGGGTGAGGATTGTTGGCGAAGGAAACGAAAAGCCTGTAGTTTCCAGATCGAAGGAAGAAATCTTAAACCTGGCAGATCGCTCACAGAGCAAGTCGGGGAATAGCGGGGCCCTCCACTCTATTGTTATGCCAAGATGGGGTGTAAAAAGGCTGCCTTTGACAGGCTACTCAAGCGAAGAGTTCGAATCAAACACCAATAGCCCGAAGGGGACTGATAAAAGGGCCAGCCACCTGGGTGAAATCAAAGAGTTGGGTGGAAATGGTCTAAGTCTGGGGCATGGTGTTGCTAAAATAACCCCGATGAGCGGGGCGGGCGGGAGTTCACCACGAAAAACTACTCAAGTTCCCCACGGGGGGACTCGCCGAAAAAGAGGCGACGGTTAATGGGGATGCCATTGTTAGACAGCCAAGCAGGTTGAACAGGTTTGCGCCAAAGCCTGTGAATAATAAAGACAGCCCTTTTGGAGACCTGCCGGTTACGTTAAACGACTGAAATGATTAGTATTCGCGTAAACTTTTGTAAATGCACCTTAGTCACACCTCCTTAGTTTCGTTGTGTAGAAAAGAAAATTAAATAGGTGGTTATTGAATTGAAGTCTGATGTACGGTTCGCAATGTTAAGATCTGAAAGAAAGGGACACTGTAATCGTTAACTATTTAGATACTGACTTGAATGTATAATGGTAGTATTTTGTGAAAAGAAAAACTTGTGTATTGTGTTAGATCCAAAACTCCTGTAAGACTGTGGACCACTCCGTCTTAACCGCTGGTAAAACGGCTTTTTAAGGGGGGAGGTGTTATGAAGGTACCACAGCTCTGAGGGGCCGAAGGAGCGGGAGCAGCCCCCTCCTTCCGGAGAATCGCAAGAGCACCCGTTGGGGGGGGGGGGTCAGTAGACCCAGTCGGAGAGAGAGAGAGAGACGTGCCAAATTGCAGGTACCACCAGGGATACAGAATAAAGACAACAGCGACTATTGTCTCATGGAGACCACGTGAAAAGCCTTTGGGCAAGGTGGACAGGTTGAGAGAGAGATTGCATCATCCCAACCTGATTGACACCTGCGACCCCGTGAGGAAGTATAAAGGAGAGTCTCAGGGGGACAGCCCCTCAGACGCACCAAGAAGACACGAGAGTGTCCCGCAGCAGCGAGAAGCCATTCTGAAGGAAGCCACGTGCGTTAGATTCCGGGATTGGAATTTGTGGCTGGAATCACAGGAAACCGCTTTTAACTAACATCGCGGAGAGGAAACCAACGCTCCCCCGATTTTCACGGAAGATTCATCGAGACTCAGCAAGTTCTTTCTCTTCTCCCCCCAAACTCTCTCTCTGGCGCCCCACGAAAAAACCCAGCGATTTCCAACGGGCTGAGGCCGGCAGACTTTCAGAGTGACTTTTATATTTCCAACGGACAATCTATTAACCCCTAGACATCAGCAGAGCTCATTTAAGAATGATGATTATTAATATACCCACGCTTTAGATTGAGTGTTGACAATGTGACCTATCTGAATGTATGTATTAACCCTACTTTTGTGTCCCTTTACGAATAAAACGTTTGAAAATAGTGACAACAGACTTCAACAGACCTCTCTATCTTTGCTGGTAAGTTATCCAGTTACGGGATACGTAACAGCATATAAAACACTAAACAAACATATGTATTTCAATAATTAAACCACTGCATTGCTTAGTAATAATTGTAGCTTTCATCGGGGCATGGCCTTTCACATGCTCCATTAAAATTGTTCCGATTGTTGACCGACTGTAGACTAACACTTTTCCAATGACCAATGACGTTTCACCTCTTTCCGATCATGATCATGATCTTGATCATGATTATTTTTGTGAACAGAAACACCGCGGATTCAGAGCTGCACCACCAGGTCCTAATGTCCACCGCACTGAGCATGTTAAATGAAGTCTGGGTTCCACTGGGTCCAAATGTCTAGTTTATTAATAAAAGTATGCTCACATCATATCAGAAATTTAGTATTTATCCATACAAACATCCATTGCTAAAATGTTGGAATTGATAATGTTGCTAAATGAATGTTTGAAAGAATTAAAGTACAGCAGATGCATAGATCTCTTCTTTGTTTCCCTCACAACCCCCGCCTCATAATGAGCAGATTTTTAAAAGAAGCAGTGTGCATTTTATGCTTGGGAAAACCTGAGCCTCCAGTTTGGAAAGAGAGCACGCTTGTGAAGTATAAGAATAATCCATGACTTTGGTTGATTCTCAAAATCAGAAATGTTGCTTCAATTCCACCTTAGTCAATTAATCACAAAAAGCAGGTTGATAATCTGGAGGAATTCAGAGAGATTGCTACATTGTCAGCTATCACCTACCTATCCTCCTTCCCCTCCACCCACCTTTATATTCTAGTGACATTCTAGTTTCCAGTCCTGAAGAAGGGTCTCAGCCTGAAACATTGACTGTTTTCATTTCCATAGATATTGCCTGACCTGCTGAGTTTCCCTGGGATTTTGTGTGTGTTGATTTAGATTTTCAACACCTACAGAATTTCTCATTTTTATTGTCAGAGATGATTTCTTTTGGATAATTATCCAAACCAAGGATTCATCTGCTGTGTTAAATTAATATAAAATATCCCATGGATTATTTTCAAAACAGTGTCTTCTCCAGTGTTCAGGCCTTCAATCAAAATTAGTGAAAAAGATTATCACTTCATTGTCAAATAGAAGATTGTGGGAGCTTCTTTTGTTTAAATTGCAACATTGACTACACTTTAAAAGTACTTCATTAGCTATAATTGGAAGAATGCAGAAATCCTGGGGGTTTACAGATTTGGAAACAAGTACTAGTTTTCAGAATGAAGATATTAGGGGGATTTTTTGTTTAAGTAGCTCAAAAAGACCAGGAGTGGATGAGTGGGACATTTTGAGTTTGGATATGCCAGCTAAACTTTGGAAGATAGACAAGGGGATCATTTCAAGGTAATAAATATTGGTTAAAATATTTGGCAATGAAATAAAGGGATGAGCACCCAGCTCCAAAACAAATATAGACACTTTCTGGTTTCCTTGGGGTGCCAGGAGAAGGGGAGACATTTAGGGGCCGCAGTTCCTTTCTTCCTGTCCAATGTTAGTCTAAAAATCAAGGCCTGATGTCTGAGTCTGAGCCCATGGGGAAGTCAGAGGACTGATGTCTGGATATGGCCTGTCCTGAGCTTGGAGGACTCTGTGTGAGTGGATGGGTGGGAGGGAAGAACAGAGCTTATTTTGCTATTGCTGCTTGTGTTGTTCTACTGAACGTGGCGGGCATGTTATGTTGGCACCAGAATGTGTGGCGGCACTTGCTGGCATAAGCTTAGGTTATGTTGGTTGTTAATGCAAATGACACATTTCACTGAATGTTTCGATGTACAAGTGATAAATGAATCTCGATCTATCCCACCCACATCCTCACGTGTCTCAGTCAGTCTCCTGTAGAATTGAGTTTAAAGGCCCGATTTTTATCTCGCACTGACTTTACTGCTGGTTTTAAGAGGGTAAAGGGAGAAGTTAAAGGAAATTTCCACAGCAAGTTCTTTTTTGCACAGATTGTTTGGTGCTAGAATGTGCTGCCGGGGGAAGTGCTGGAAGCACGTTAGCAATGTTTAAAAGATAATTAAATAGACATAGGAACAGTCAGAGAATGGAGGGATATGATCTACGTGCTAGCAGATTGGATTAGTTTGGATTGATATTATGGTTAATACAGATGTCCTGGGCATGTGCTGCATATTTTCAGTTGAAGTTCTTAAGGTTTAGAAATGCTCTTTCTCATCATTTTGAGTCCTACAACATCTGATCGAAAATAATGCAATATCAGTCCCTTAAGCTAGTTTCACACCATTTCTCACAAATGAAATTCTACTGATATACACTGCCTTAAACCACTTATATTTCAGACTCCACGTCAGAGCAACATGTCAAGTGAATGTGTACTTGTTCTATATGTATATCTTGTAGTTTGTAGCCAAGACTCCAGGAATCTTTGATCTTTTAAATTAATAGCTCCTTTAATTTTTTAGTAATATTGGCAGTACCATCAAAATAATAGTGATCTGAATTCAAATTTGATAACAATTCCTTTAAACAAGAATTTGGTGGGGGTGGTGGGAAGCTATAGCAGTGTAGCAGTTAGCACGATGCTATTACAGCTTGGGGTGTCTTGAGTTTGGAGTTCAATTCTGATGTCCTCTGTAAGCAGTTTTGTCGTTCTTCCCGTGTGTGCATGTGTTTCCTCCAGGTGCTCTGATTTCTTCCCACAGTCTAAAGACATATTGGCCATTGCAAATTGTCCTGTGATTAGGCTAGGCTTAAACTGGTGGGTTGCTGAGCGGTATGGCTTGAAGGGCTGGTTGGCCCTGTTCCATGCTGTATCTCTAATTGACAAAATTCTTTTTTTATCTCCACAGTGATTTACAGCCAACTGGAGAACCTGCAAATAAGACAAAGTCAAAAGTCGCCTCGAAGTTTTCTAGATTGAGCAGGACTCACCAAAGAGAGACACGGAATCCGGAGCCACAGAGTGGCGACTTATGACCTGTTCATTTTTCTGAAGATCCCAGCATACTGGATGGCTGCCCTTTATTTGAACTATCAAAGAACCTTTCCATAGACAGTTGATTTATGTGGAGGAACATAATGCTTCAGTGTTATTTCTTGGGAAATGATCTGGAAAAAATGGCACATTCTCACGCACCTTTCATTGTTGGTAACTTTGGATTCAATATTGCTTTAAAGAACCATCAAAATAAATTAAGATACCCAACAGTAGCATAGTTTGAAATATTTACGATCTGTATTGATTATTTATTTTGATGGTACTGTCAGAAGATTTGCCTCTTGCTATTTTTTTGCCATGTGTTCCAAATGTGATTTCTCTTTCTCCAGAACTACATCAGCTTGGTGTTCACTCATACACCTGCTAGTACACTCCCTACCTATATACATCTGGAGAAAGAACAACTTCTGTACCAATTTACAAAAATGATGTTATCTCTTTTTGTTTTGCTGGATGCCTGTGACTCAAACAGAAAGAGCATTAAGTCAGATTAATTTTCTTAATGGGAGATGCTAGGCTCTCTTCCCCTCTTCCCAGTCTTTGTAGTATGAAGAGAGATTTTGTTAATAATAAATAATGAATATGAATTGAAAACCCATTTTAAGAACAGCAATTTATGTAAAGTACAATCCTGATTTTCTTTTTTTTTCAGTATAATTTCCAAATTTGATTCCTTAAGCCAGTTTATATTTGCCATTGTAGACATATGAAGTCATAGACTGTGAAAGAGCTACAGCTTGAGATAGGCAAATTGTTTAAAGCATCAGAAAGAGCCTTATCAATTGACAGAGACCCTACTTCGAGCCTGGTAAAGAGCACATAAGTGAAACTGTTTCTACACATAAATAATATATAACCCAGGCACAGTTTAATAATCTTCACACCTTAATCCTTTTTGTAAGATTTTTAGTGAGGTAACATTGACTTTACTGTTTTACAGTGTGGGGATGGTAAACCAATAGCATCAGGATATAGCATATAGATGTCAGATCGCAACATAACACTCTCATGTAAGTATCTGTTATTCTGAGCTATTATTGGCACTCAGTGCTCAAGTCACAGTTACAAGTGCATGAAGGCATGGGTTGAGCACCACAACTTGATATACTTTAATAATAGCCAAAACAATATGTAGTTTTTTTTCTAATATGAGCATGCATTCACAAATATTAGCCTTAAAATTAATACAGAAAGCAAATAAAATTATTCAACAATTACCTGTAAATTTGACAATATTGCTTTTAAAATTATACTTAAATAGTAACTGTCTTCTGAAAACAATTGCTTATTTTTATTAGTTTCTTCATTTTGAGGCTTACACTTTTTAAAACAAAACTGTTTACTTAAATTTCATTGGAACATTCCCTTTTACAACTATCACCAAGGTCTATTTTGGACCTTGCCTAAACATACCTTGGTGGTGACAATTTCTCTGAAAGTTTACACTGTAAATATGAATAATATGATTTACTATACAACGGTAAATGCATTTTCCCTTGAATTCATCTTCAGCTTTTATACTAAATATGTTTCTGTTTCAGAGCTTTTTTAAGCAATCCATCAACAAGACACATCCACAGTTCATCTTGAAGAACATAGCTTCCAGTATTACATATTCAGAATTGCCTATCTCAAAACATCAAATCACAATAATCTTTCTTTCCTACATTTGTTCTCTTACTCCTGCTCCCTAATTCTTCAAGTTTCCTCATCCATTATGTTTGAAAATTCCATTATTATCATAGCAGTAAGCCTTTCTGTTCTGCTCTGTGTGCTATCAATCTGCAGTACTCTTGCTACAGCCCACTGCAGCAGTGCCATTCCACTAATCCATCTGACTTACATTATAATTACTTACTATTACCTACTTCCATTAAAACCTGACTACCTTTTTACAATATATTTTGCATTCCTCATCCAAAAAATCCTTGAATTTGCCCATTCAATTGATTGCAATCTTGGTGAAAAAAGCTTAGTATCTGTGAAAGAGATGTAGAAAAAGCTAACAGTGAGCATGCCAGTGTTTTCTAGAAAATCATCTGGTGATTAAATGTTCGGGAAGTTGTTGAAACTATTGACTGCTATGTTAGCATTTGCACATCAGGAAGGCTGGATATGATATAAAACAATGGGTAGAATGTAGCATTCAATTCATGTTAAGTGCTGCTGCTGAAATTTCACTTGTCATAAGAAATGCATTGAGGAAAAATCAATCATTACAGCTGTTTTCACTATGGACATTTCTCATTGAAACAAATGCTAAGTGGACCAACATGTGCTTCAGGAGGAAAAAGAATGCAGCATTCCTAACAGTAGTGTAACATATTTCAGGAATCTCAGTTCAGGATTAACCAACAGTTGTGTCAGGAATCTATGAAAGTATTCTGTGAGGAGGTTTCTTTTTCCCTTGGGGACATGGAAAGCAAACTTCAATAAATATGCATGACTATGATTAAATGCAAACCGTTGAGTTTGTTTTGTTGAGATTTATGAATTTCATCCTTAGGAAGTGCCATTTTTTCAATACTGTTACTGATCGAGGATATTGAGTGGTTGGTATTTTGAAGGTACCTGTAGAAGTTATATATAAAAATGAACTCTGCAAATGCTTCAAAAGGCAAGAAAAAATCTGAGTGGCCCTGTTCAAGTATTCCCTTTAATCCCGTTTTTAGAAGATGTATACAGTACGGTAATCAACTTAAATCATTTTGAATTGTATGTATTGTGATATCTTCCCTGCTTATTTTCAAGAAGGACCTCAGACATTTACTTTCTATGGAGAGGGTAAAGATCATCATAGAAACTGATCTTGAGATGCAAAATCACTGGAAAACATACAGTTCACTGACCAGATGCTCCAGTAGACTTAAATATAAAGTGGTAGTAGTAGCTGTTGTAGTACAATCACTTATCCTGTAAGATGTTGTTCTAAGGGGTTGTTTATTAGTTGGTCTTCAGGTGGTTCTGGAAGCCAATCTGGATCCACATATTCTGGAGTGGTTAGTTATTTAGTCTCTCCTTCTGTAGCTGCCGCTTATTCTCTGTGGCACAGTGGAGTTCTCATGTAGCACAAGTCCTTCTTGAACAGATTCCCTCCGGGTGTATCTCTTGAGTGCAATGTCTTCCCAGTTTTCAGATGGAATGTTGAATTTCTTCAGGCTAATTTTTATGTTATTTTTGAAGCATTTCCTTTGCCCCCCAGGGGCTCGATGACCTTTGTTCAGCTGGGAATGAAGCACCTGTTTGGGGAGACATGAGTTAAGCATCCAAGTGACGTTGGAGTTGGTGTCGCTTTATCGTGGTGGAGATGCTGTTCATGTTGGCCTCCTCCCGTGCACTGGTGTTAGTGAGTCTGTTTTTCCAGCTGCCCTTCAGAATCTTTTGTGAGGCTCTTTGGTGGTACTGTTCAGGGCTTTCAGGTGGTCCATGATTCAGAAAGTATCCTACAGCTAGCTTACTAAAGATTGGAGGTCAAGTCGGATTAAAGTTCTGGATTCTATGTTGAATTGAATAATTTGAGCAGAAATGACTCCATTAATAGATTTTCTTTATGAGCTTCATTTACATTGGAATGTTTATTTGTTCCATGTTGCATTATGATAAGCTGAGGAAACTGACTTAACCTATACAAGATCAAATACCAAAGAAGCCATAAATTACCAGCTAGAATGGATGATTGCAAAGAAAGTGACAGTAGATATTATTGAAGGGACAAAATAATGCCACCAGGTTTGACATTTTGTGACTAAATTCATGAGTTATCTTGCTGTTGCTTTTGTCATTGTTTGGTATCTATTGAAAATTTTTATTTACTACAATGAGAAGTCTTTTGGTTATTGGTGTTGTGTGCTACTTATAAAGCCAATGCTATTAATTGTTGAAGTATAAGGAATGATGCCAGGAGTTGATTTCATGCAGTGTAGTCACTTCAATATGCTATCAGTTAGAATATTATTTATATAATGGTGACTTTAAGTAAAGCATTGTTCAAGGTTCATTTAATATCAGAGTATAAAACCTGAAGTTCATACTCCCCACAGATATCCATGAAACAAGAAACCCCACAGAATGAATTACCTCTTAATAATCAAGTTTGGTTTAAAATAGAACTTTGAAGAGGTAGAACAAAGTCTAGCGATATAGTCTGAAGTAGTTATTGCTAATGCACTTTGAAGTACAGGTAAATCACAAGGGGAAGCAAAAAGATTAATGGGTGCACTTTGAATAAAGGTTTTCTTACCACTAACATTTAAGCAAATTTATTTTTCCATGCACTGCTTCCAATTACTAATGATAATGATTTATATCCACTGTCACAATGTGTGCTTAGTTCAAGATAAGTCAAATGTTTGCCTACAATTGCACATTTCAAACACTGGCAGAATTACCTTGCATTCGGGAAACCAACGGCGATACCAGTTGAGAAGTGGAGCATTTCTCATCAAAGAGAAAACCACATTCTAGGTAAAATTTTATTCAAATGAGCTGCCTGCAGTTTTGAAATAAGTGACTAACATACCTGCTAAAATGAAAGTTATTGTATCATAAACTGAGCAGCTTAACATTTTGAAGCTATTTATAACACCCTATTAATTTTTAGAATAAATTTCAGTAAATATACTTGATAATGTGGAAGGTAAGCCATTTAATTTTTAAAAAGGAAAATGAAATTCTGATAAATTAAGAGACTATTTGCTGTGGTTTTTATGTGGCTAAATGCACGTATTCATTGGTACACTAATCTGAAGTGCCAAGAGTTTAATTATGAGAAAGTAGTTTTTTAATATTAAATGTAGACAATCGACCAAGATCTGCTGAGGTATTAGAGAGTTGCCTTTGTCCCTTGCTGAAGTCTTTATCTGCAGCTTGGCCCATCCCAAAAGAATGCTGTCACCACTTTGGAAAGCTGGCCAGTCAGGGCTTGGTGGGGTAAAAAGAGAGAGTGGAGAGGGAAGGGGGACAACTGGAAGATGCTATCTTGTTGGCTCTTCACACAACTCTGGAATATCTGGACAGCAAAGAAGTATACATCAGGATGCTCTTTATTGATTACAACTTGGCATTTAACATCATCATCCCCTCTAAGCTGATCGGTAAACTCCAAGATCTAGGTCTCAATACTCCAACCTTGTGCAATTGGATCCTGGATTTCCTCACTTGTAGACCCCGATCAATTTAGATTGGCAAAAACATCTCCTCCACAATCTCCATCAGTACAGGAGCACAGAGGGACGTGTGCTTAGACCCCATGCGCTACTTGCTGTATACCAATGATTGTGCAGCTAAGTACAGTTCCAACACCATATACAAATTTGCTGTTGATACCACTGTTGTGGGCTGTATCCAAGGTGGTGATGGATCAGTATACTGGAGGGAGATTGAAAATTTGGCTGAGTGGTGTAATAACCTCTCACACAAGCTCAGTAAGACTAAGGGGCTGATAGTAGGCTTAAGGATAGGGAAACCAGAAGTCCATGACCCAGTAATTGTTGGAGGAGCAAAGGTGGAGAGGGACTGTAACCTTAAATTCCTGGGTGTCACTATTCAGAGGACCTGGACACATCATTTAAATACAGTTGCAAAGAAAGCACGACAGCGCCTCTACTTCCTCAGGTGTCAGCATGTCATCAAAAGCCTTGGCAAACTTCTATAGATGAGTGGTGGGAAGTGTGCTGACTGGCTGCATTACAGCCTGGTATGGGGACACCCATACCTTCGAGCAGAAAATTTACAAAAGGTAGTGGATTCAGCCCAGTACATCACAGATAAAACCCTCCCAGCCATTGAGCACACCTACATGAAACATCACCATAGAAAAGCAGCATCCATCAGCAAAGATCCTCTCTACCCAGGCCATGCTCTTTTCTCACTGTTGCCATCGGGTAGAAGGTACAGGTGCATCAGGACTTACAACACCAGGTTCAAGAACAGTTACTACCCTGCAACCATCAGCTCGTGAACATAAGGAAATACCTATACTCATTTAAGGACTCTTTTATCTTGTTATTTCATGTTCTTTCTTTCTTTCTTTCTTTCTTTCTTTCTTTCTTTCTTTCTTTCTTTCTTTCTTTCTTTCTTTCTTTCTTTCTTTCTTTCTTTCTTTCTTTCTTTCTTTCTTTCTTTCTTTCTTTCTTTCTTTCTTTCTTTCTTCCTTTCTTCCTTCCTTCCTTCCTTCCTTCCTTCCTTCCTTCCTTCCTTCCTTCCTTCCTGCCTTCCTTCCATTTGCACAGTTTGTTTACAGTTTACAGTTCCTGATGTTTACAACCTACAGATCCTGTATACAGTTAGTGTTCTATAGATTTGCTCAGTATGCCTGCAGAAAAAGAATCTCAGGGTTGTATGTGGTTCCATATATGTACTCAAATAATAAACTTTGGCATCCACCAGTTAGGATTAAAATTTGCACGAACAGAGCTGGCAGTGAAGCCATACCATTATATCTGCTCTTTCCTGATGGGTAGAGAGAGTTGAAATTCTCCCTCAGAATTAATACCAAAGTCCAATCCTCTTAATTGAAGTTTATGGTAATATTTTCTTTTCAACGTAATTGCTTTCAAACAAAATGTGGAGATTTGTCTGTATGGAATTGAGCAACTCTGTTAATCCAGTGTAGTTTATTTCCCTTTAACATTTCTTACCTGGTATTTAACAAATAGAAAGAGCTTTGTTTTCTACTTTCTCACATTAGTGATTGACTTGACTATAAATTCAACAAAATACAAATGATTGCAGCGTCACAGGCTGTAATGTTTTACATTTGTTCTTGTCCAAGGGTGAAAATGAACAGATACCTGCTGTGTTTATAGTTATGCAAATTTATTCTGAATCTGATGTCATGATGCTAAAATTAAATTGTTACTTAGGCATAATGTAATAATAGAGTTTAATTTTATTTATTAATTATGAAACAAACATGCTTTGGATGAATCTCCAGGGGTCAAGTAGTATGCAAATTATTATTTGTAATTCAATTACTGTGCCTGAACCTTCATTAGTTTTTATTTTCTATTTTAACAGAAGGCAGTAGTGATAGAGGACTCTGTAGTTAGGGGGTCAGACAGGCGATTCTATGGATGCAGGAAAGAAACTCGAATGGTAGTTTGCCTTCCAGGTGCCAGGTACTGAGATGTTTCAGATCGCATCCAAGATATCCTACAGTGGGAGGGAGATTAGCCGATGGCTATGGTACATATTGGTACCAATGCCATAGGTAGGAAAAAGGATGAGGTCCTGAAAAAAGACTACAGGGAGTTAGGAAGGAAGTTGAGAAGCAGGACCGCAAAGGTAGTAATCTCGAGATTACTGCCTGTGCCACGCGACAGAATAGAAGTGGAATGAGGTGGAGGATAAATGTGTGGCTGAGGGATTGGAGCAGGGGACAGGGATTTAGATTTCTGGATCATTGGGACCTCTTTTGGGCAGGTGTGACCTATACAAAAAAGGACTGGTTACACTTGAATCCCAGTAGGACCAATATCCTGGCGGGGAGGTTTGTTAAGACTACTGGGAGAGTTTAAACTAGAATTGTTGGGGGGTGGAAACCGAACTAAAGAGACTGGGGAAGAGGAGGTTGGCTCACAAATAGAGAAAGCTTGTAGAGGGTGTGAGAGGGAGGATAGGTGATAGAGAAGGGATGTGCTCCCTTTGAAGGTTTGAAATGTGTCTATTTTATCACGGGTGTTGTGAACAAAGCGGATGAGCTTAGAGCGTGGATCGGTACTTGGAGATATGATGTGGTGGCCATTACAGAGACTTGGATGGCTCAGGGACAAGAATGGTTAGTTAAAGTGCTGGGTTTTAGATGTTTCAGAAAGGACAGGGAGGGAGGCAAAAGAGGTGGGGCCTTGGCACTGTTGATCAGAGATAGTGTCACGGCTGCAGAAAAGGTGGACGTCATGGAGGGATTGTCTACTGAGTCTCAGTGGGTGGAGGTTAGGAACAAGAAGGGGTCAATAACTCTTTTATAGGCCACCTAATAGTAACAGGGATATTGAGGAGCAGATAGGGAAACAGATCCTGGAAAGGTATAATAATAGCGCAGTTGTTGTGATGGGAGATTTTAATTTCCCAAATATCGATTGGCATCTCCCTAGAGCAAGGGGTTCAGATGGGGTGGAGTTTGTTAGGTGTGTTCAGGAAGGATTCTTAACTCAATATCTAAATAAGCCTACAAGAGGAGGGGCTGTACTTGATTTGGTATTGGGAAATGAACCTGATCAGGTGTCAGATCTCTCAGTGGGAGAGCATTTTGGAGATAGTGATCATAATTCTATCTCCTTTACAATAGCATTGGAGAGAGATAGGAACAGACATGTTAGAAAAGCACTTAATTGGAGTAAGGGGAATTATGAGGCTATCAGGCAGGGAATTGGAAGCATAAATTGGGAACAGATGTTCTCAGGGAAAAGTACAGAAGAAATGTGGTAAACGTTCAAGGGATATTTGTGTGGAGTTCTGCATAGGTACATTCCAATGAGACAGGGAGGTTATGGTAGGGTACAGGAACCGTGGTGTACAAAGGCTGTAATAAATCTAGTCAAGAAGAAAAGGAAAGCTTACTAAAGGTTCAGAGAACTAGGTAATGTTAGAGATCTAGAAGATTATAAGGCTAATAGGAAGGAGCTTAAGAAGGAAATTAGGAGAGCCAGAAGGGGCCATGAGAAGATCTTGGCAGGCAGGATTAAGGAAAACCCCAAGGCATTCTACAAGTATGTGAAGAGCAAGAGGATAAGACGTGAAAGAATAGGACCTATCCAGTGTGCCAGTGGGAAAGTGTATGGAACTCAAGGAAATAGCAGGGGTACCTAATGAATATTTCAGTATTCACTATGGAAAAGGATCTTGGTGATTGCAGTGATGATTTGCAACAGACTGAAAAGCTTGAGCATGCAGATATTAAGAAAGAGGATGCGCTAGAGCTTTTGGGAAGCATCAAGTTGGATAAGTCGCCAAGACCAGATGAGATGTAACCCAGGTTACTGTGGGAGACAAGGGAGGAGATTGCTGAGCCTCTGGCGATGATCTTTGCATCATCAATGGGGGCGGGAGAGCTTCCAGAAGATTGGAGGGTTGTGGATGTTGCTCCTTTATTCAAGAAAGGGAGATAGCCCAGGAAATTATAGACCAGTGAGTCTTATCTCAGTGGTTGGTAAGTTGATGGAGAAGATGCTGAGAGGCAGGATTTAATAACATTTGGAGAGGTGTAATATGATTAGGAATAGTCAGCATGGCTTTGTAAAGGGCAGGTCTTGCCTCATGAGCCTGATTGAATTTTTTGAGGATGTGACTAAACACATTGTTGAAGGAAGAGTAGTAGATGTAGTGTATATGGATTTCAGCAAGGCATTTGACGAGTTGCACTATGCAAGGCTTATTGAGAAAGTAAGAAGGCATGGGATCCAAGGGGGCCTTGCTTTGTGGATCTAGAATTGGCTTGCCCACAGAAGGCAAAGAGTGATTATAGACAGGTCATATTCTGCATGGAGGTCGGTGACCAGTGGAGTGCCTCAGGGATCTGTTCTGGGACTCCTACTCTTCATGATTTTTATAAATGACCTAGATGAGGAAGTGAAGGGATGGGTTAGTAAATTCACTGATGACACAAAGGTTGGAGGTGTTGTGGGTAGTGTGGAGGGCTGTCAGAGGTTACAGAGGGACATTGATAAGATGCAAAACTGGGCTGAGAAGTGGCAGATGGAGTTCAACCCAGATAAGTGTGAAGTGGTTCATTTTGGTAGGTCAAATATGAATATAGTATTAATGGTAAGACTCTTGGCAGTGTGGAGGACCAGAGGGATCTTGGGGTCCGAGTCCATAGGACGCTCAAAGCTGCTGTGCAGGTTGACTCTGTGGTTAAGAAGGCATATGGTGTATTGGCCTTCATCAATCGTGGAATTCAATTTAAGAGCCAAAAGGTAATGTTGCAGCTATATAGGACCCTGATCAGAACCCACTTCGAGTACTGTGCTCAGTTCTGGTTGCTTCACTACAGGAAGGATGTGGAAGCCATAGAAAGGGTGCAGAGGAGATTTACAAGGACATTGCCTGGATTGGGGAGCATGCCTTATGAGATTAGGTTGAGTGAACTTGGCCTTTTCTCCTTGGAGCGTCAGAGGATGAGAGGTGACCTGATAGAGGTGTACATGATGATGAGAGGTATTGATTGTGTGGATAGTCAGAGGCTTATTCCCAGGGCTGAAATGATTGCCACAAGAGGACACAGGTTTAAGGTGCTGGGGAGCAGGTATAGAGGAGATGTCAGTGGTGAGTTTTTTACTCAGAGAGTGGTGAGTGTGTGGAATGGGCTGCCGGCAACGGTGGTGAATGGGGTTACGATAGGGTCTTTTAAGAGACTTTTGGATAGGTACATGGAGTTTAGAAAAATTGAGGGCTATAGGTAAGCCTTGTAATTTCTAAGGTAGGGACATGTTCGGCACAACTTTGTGGGCCGAAGGGCTGTATTGTGCTGTAGGTTTTCTATGTTCTAACCCTTTGAGAGAGCAGCCCAACTATAAGGGAGAGTGGGCAGAAAGGGGAATTGGTCTTTGCTGGTATTGAAAATTTATGATGAATTATATTAGTTTCTCCTCATGAAGTAAAATAATACCAGAAATTTAAAATGAAACAATTTTTGAAAGTCTTTGTATTTTAAATTAGCAGTGTAGCTGTTGTGTAGATAGGAAGTAAAATATTTCCTGGCTGAATGTGTTCCATATCTTACCATTCTCTGCATGTCTTTGTGTCTACCTAACAACCTCTTGAAATGACATTATCTATCTGCTTTTACCACTACTCCTGGAAGCCCATTCCCGGTACTTAACACTCTATGGAAGTAAAGAATCATGTCCTGCACATCATCTCAAAATTTTTCCCCTTTAAACATCCCCCCCTCACTTTAAGTTCAGACCCTCTAATACTTGATGTTCGAACCTGGGAGAAAGATTCTGTCTACTCCAGGAATTCCCAGCCTTTTTTATGCGATGGATTCCTATAATTAATCAAGGAGTTTGTGACCCCCCCAGGATGAGAACCCCTAGTCTACCCTATCTATGGATCTCATAATTTTATAAACTTCTGTAAGATCTCCCAGCTGATAGCATGAATATTGATTTCTCCTTCTGATGAACAAATTCTCTCCCCTCCCCTTTCTTCTATTCCCAACTCTGATCTTTCACTTCTTCTCACCTACCTATTATTTCCCCATGGGTCCCCTCCTTCTTCCCTTTCTCCTAAGGTCCACTCTCTTCTCCTATTTGATTTTTTCTTCTCCAGCACTTGACCTTTCCCAACTACCTGGCTTCACCTATCACCTTCCAGCTGGCCTGTTTCCTCTACCCCTACCTTTTTATTCTGGTATCTTCCCCCTTCCTTCTCAGTCCTGAAGAAGGGTCTCTGTCTGAAATGTTGACTGTTTACTGTTTTCCATAGATGTTGCCTGACCTCCAGCCTTCTGTGGGTGTTGCTTTAGATCTCCGTTCAGTCTCCAGTGCTTCAGAGAAAGCAATTCAAGTTTATCCACCTCTTATTTTTGCTTATACCATCTAATCCAGGGAGAATCTTGGTAAACCTTGTCTACAGCCTTTCCAAAGCCTCTGCATTCTTCCTGTAATGGGGCGACCAAAACTGCACATAATACTATGAAGTGCAGCCATTGATAGGTTTGATATGTCTGTAACATGACTTCCGTACTCTTGTACCCAGTGCCCTGACCAATGAAGGCAAGGCAATATTACTCTTTAAAAATTGACTGTAACAAGGAAGAAATGTTAGCATGTCAAATAAGAGTTATATACCGAAGAAATGGGCCCTTTGAGCCATCTGTCCATGCCAACTTTTATGTCTCTCAAAGTTTTGCATTCTTCTAAGCCTTGCTTATTTAGTTGTCTGCCCAAGTGTCTCTTAAGACTACAATTTACACTTTATGCATTACTTCAATCTTATTTACGAAAATGTTCCACCGTGCATTTGCTCAGATTAAATTTCATCTGCCAATGCTTTCTATCTGATCTGCAACTTCCTATAGCCTTAAGCAACATTCCACACAATCCACATAAGCAATCTTTGTGTTATCTACAAAACATATTCACATTCAAGTCATTTATATATACGAATAGAAAGGTGTCTCAGCACCGAATCCTGTGGTACACTACTAGTCACAGACTCTAATCAGAAAAAAACGTTCTTTCATCACTTCTGTCTGCTTCCTATCACCAAGCCCATTTTGGATCCAGTTAGCCAGCATTGCTTGGATCCAAGTGCCTTAAACTTCTGACCAGCTGATCACACAGCACCTTGGACCTTACTGGAGTCCATATGAGCAACATCTACCACCCTGCCTTTATTAATTTTAGTGTGTATCTTTTTATCACAGAAGTATGCTCCAATGTTCTTTACAACTGTGAGCAGTGGTACATTTCCAGCACTTGAAGGATCATTGCCACGGTTCTAAGTTCTTTTTCAAAATGTCTCTAATAAATTCTGACTCTCTAGAGCAGGGTTTCCCAACCTTTATTTATGCCATGGACTTCACCATTATCCAAGAGGTCCGAGAACCACAGTTTGGGCATCCTTGCTGTAGAGCCTGTAGTTAAATCCATCAGGGCATTTTATAGAAAGTGAGTTAAAACCATTAAGCAAGAAATAACTGTTGCAGATTTTGATATTTTCATGAGGAAAGTGTAAGGTCACCGGGAGAGTTATTTTAGCATTGTCTCAATTGTAATTTTTTCCTCAGATTGATATGAGAATCTTTGCAGCTGCCAATTATTGGAGAAAATGTACACTAAATAGACTTTATTATCTGGAATTACATTGTGCTACATTGTTCTATTTTCCTTTAAGTCTGACGAAGTTTAATACATTTCATTTTGGGCCCAATCACTGCAACTAATTCAGGAATTCAATGGCATCTTTAATCTCCAGATTTGAAGAATTTAATAACAGAAAGTGAATGTGCTTAGTGAAATTAACCTGGGCTTGAAATGCAATTTAATTGCTTTCCAGTACAGATATCTAATAATCACATGCAATCACGACATGTATTTTAAGAAAATGTACTCAACATGTCATACTAACCAAGTAAAATTACTGTCATCTGTATTACTATTATCTTCAGTTATGTGGGGATCTATTATGCACTTCTGTGATATATTTCATTGTATAAAGCATTCTGTGCTGTTGTAATTTTTCTAATCGTGTTGGTTTTAACAAATCATCTTTCACTTATGATTTAATCTAAACAATTTTCACTTCAAGTTCAAGTTTGTGTGAAGCATGTATTTTCTTTACTTTTGCTCACAATGGGGAGCAAAGGCAATTTCCATTTCACAACAGTAATGAATCTGCGTTCCAATGGTTTGGATAAATAACCTTCACTGGGTCTCTGACGTGTTTCATGCTGTCCTGGAAGGTGATTACTTCAGAATCAGAATCAGGTTTAATTTCACTGGTATATGTTGTGAAATTTGTTGTCTCTGCAGCAGCAGTACAATGTGATATGTAATAATGGGAAAACATGAATTACAGTAAATATAGCCACACAGTAGGTAATGCTGGAGGAACTCAGCAGGCCAGGAAACACCTAGTGAAAAGAGTACAGTCGACATTTCAGGCTGAGACCCTTCACCAGGACTGTAAGTATATGCATATTAAATAGTTAAATAAAAAAGTAGTGAGCTAGGTTTCCTGAGTTCAATGTCCTTTCAGAAAATGGACGGCGAAGGGGAAGAAGCTGTTCCTGAATCACTGAGTGTGTGTCTCCAAGTTTCTGTACCTCCTCCCTGATGGTGGCAGTGAGAATAAGGCATGACCTGGGTGCTGCGCGTCCTTAATGATGGATGCTAACTCTTTGAGCCTGTGCTCCTTGAAGGTGTCTTGCATACTACGGAGGCTAGTGCCCGTGATGGAACTCACTTAAGTTTTCAACTCTGTGCAGTAGCACCACCCCACACTTCCAGTACCAGATGGTGATGCAGCCATTGAGAATGCTCTCCAAAATACACCTGTAGAAATATGCAAGTGTCTACCAAATCTCCTCAAACTCCAAATGAAATAAAGCCGCTGTCATGCCTTCTTTGTAGCTGCACTAATATGTTACTATCTTATTCATCCTTCTTAAATCTGCACACTGTGAAGTGTGTTTTTAAATGTTGCTGCTGTAATGAAAGAATTTCCCACTCGGGATCTATAAAGTACTATTATTATTCTTATTGTTAATAACAAGATGGCACTAACAATAGTTGAGCATATCTAAGCTCATTGTAAGGAGGTTGTGAAATGGTTGTGCATGAAATGTTCTATTTAAATATTTGAGGTCACAGACTTATAAAGGGTGATTGATAAATTCGTGGCCTAAGGTAGAAGGAGTCAATTTTAGAAAACCTAGCACATTTATTTTTCAACATAGTCCCCGCCTTCATCTCATCTCCTTAGGCCACAAACTTATCAATCACCCCGATGAGTTATTAACTTCAAACGTTCTGCATAATCACTCAAAGAGTTGAAATACATGTGCATGTAATGAGAGCTGTATAACTCATTTCTTCTACCTTAGGCTATGAATGTATTAATCACCCCTGCTGTGGACACTTTCTGGAGGTCCAAGATCCGTATGCTCCATGACTGCTGGACTAAGTGTGTAAATGTAGGAAGGGACTATGTTGAAAAATAAATGTGCTAGGTTTTCCAAGATTGACTCCTTCTACCTTAGGCCATGAACTTATCAATCACCCCTGGTATAAGTCATTACTTTACAGTGGGCCCCACTCTGCTCAGCTGAGCAAGGTAATAGCTCCACTTCTGTTTAAAGCTGAGCTGGTTCTCAGTATTTTCATCTATATTACACACAAACAACAATGTAGATAATTTTCTTGCGCAGTGTTATTTTTTTTAACAAAGTGCTCAAAATGATGGCATACTTGTGCATATTGTGTAACTATGGCTGTGAGATCAGCTGGCCAACAATGCTGTCTGCTTCTTCTTAATTTCTGAGCAGGAATGCTATTAGTTCCTTTCCTGGTAGCAAATGTATCATCCACTCAAAAAAGTGTTCTTAGAGCTGTATGATGCCTTCAGTCTTAAATTGAGTGTGGTCTGAGCTGTCCTCCCATGGGGCTGCTATGTGTGAATTACTGGCGTCACGCTTCATGTAGTAGAGAGAGGCTCAATATGCTGGAGGTAAGTGCCAAGTTAAAGTAGATGTTTTAACTGTCAACAGGTCCACTGGGCATAATATTGTATGTGTCAGGAGCTACTTTACTGAAGACATTTAATATCCTAGAGGGAAAGAAAGGTTATACCTTTTTGTTTTAAAGTATTACATGTTTCTCAGCAAATTGTACAGATGAAATAAATCCTGTGAGCAATTTAACTTACATAAAAACAGGTTTTTTAAATTAAGGTGGTTAATTACTGATGCATGGAAATAATTTTAGCAATTACTATTTTAGGAATTTCTCTTTAATGTTATACTAAGAAATACCCAAATCTGATAAGGTCCCATTTTACATGTTATTTGAATTTATATATTTCTCTAATGTTCCCTTGGGGCATTTAGAATGATGACCATAGCTCAAGAGCATATATTTTGTGGAAAAAGGGTCATGTCCAGGCATTTGGCACAGTTAAAGGTTGGGAGATCGCTCTCTGCATTGCTGTTTCTCCAGGAGCTTTGCTGCAACAATATTTTGCTGAGACTTGGCATTCAGACACACTCTTTTATTGTGCACATTTGAACATCAATGGAATGTCATCCCAGCAGTTCAGCCCTTTCCCAGCTGAATGATCATGAATCACACCTTGAGTGCAAACCAAAATTGGTTATGTCCCTAAACTGCACATGGAAATCAAAGCCATGCTTAGTTGTTAACTGAAGTGAGGTAAGAGCTGGCAAAGAATTACCTTGGGACCTACAAATTCACTTAGAGCCTCCTTTTTAAGTTGTTTGCTCATAGAACCCAATGGAGGCAGCATTCATAGAGGCCACTTGGATCATCACATCCCTATAATCTCTGAAAGAGTAATCAGTTATTCCCATCCCCCTGCGTTTCTCCCAATGGCTGGAAATTTTACCCTGTCCTATCCTGTCCTTTTGTACAATGGAATCTACCTTTGTGAATTGATCACTGTTATGCAGTGCTAGTGATGCAGCATTTGCAAATGATGGACAAGTTTATAGTAGAACTGATATTTAGAAAATCTGTAAATAACATTTTATTCACTTATCTAGGCTCATACTTCAGCCACATTGAGGAAAAATTTAGACCATAAGACATGGGAAATGAATTACACCATTCGGCCCTTTGACTCTGCTGCACTATTCCATCATGGCTGATTTATTATCCCTTTCAACCCTATTCTCCTGCTTTCTTCCCATAACTTTTGACTTCCTTTCTAATTCAGAACCTTTCAACCTACACAGAATTAAGTGTACACAATGACTATATTTAATTTCCAGATGAGTGTGGTTAGGGACTGTGAAATGGAACAGGATGCACAGATGTAATTTTCTGATAGTACCTCATACTTCGTGTTGACCTTGACTCCACCATCAAACAATCATCATTTTTCAGGCTGTCACCTCATAGTCTGCACTTCAGCACCATTCCCACAATCCACTAACAGGACTGCTCAACAAAATATTTCACTGCTTAAGGGGTTCCCAAGACACTCTTAATCAGCAGTAATACCATTTGCCTTTCACAGCACTCTTCTGTACATAATCCAGCAATTATCTCCTTTGTTCCTATTGCACAGAATACCACTCTTTCTGAATGCAACAGTGGCTTATTTATGCTTATTTCAATCTTCTATAATGTACAGTATACATTATACACAGCTGATAATGTGTCTTCTTGTAAGCACACAATACTGTGCAAAAGTCTTAGTAACGTATATAGTTAGAGTGCCAACGACTTTTGTACAGTACAGTAATAATTTTATGTATTGTACTGTACTGCTGCCACACAAAAAAAAAATCATGACAAGCAAGTGATGATGAACCTGATTCTGATAGGAGTCTCTATTGTGGACTGAGAGTGGGGAGGGGGCGGGAGAGGGGAATCATGGCTGGGAAAAAAGGAAGGGAGAGAGGAGGGAGTGGGAAGCACCAGAGAGACATCCTATAATGATCAATAAACCAGATGATCTTGCCTGATGTCTCAGGAGTGAATGTGTCGGGATTGGGGGGTTGGAGGGGGGGAGTTGATGCTATGCTGCTGCTTGAGGTGGGGGGAGAGGCAACTTTGGGGTTCTAACATTTTTCTGTCATTCATTCTTTTGGGGTTCTAATGTTAATCATGAATGTCTGTGAAAACTAAGTATTTCAGGTTGTACAGTGTATACATTCTCTGATAATAAATGGAGCCAATTTGAACCAACTGTATTAAGTAACAGACCACTTTTCAAATAAAGATTTGAAGGTACTTAGCTCAGTGTACGATTAAACAAAGGTAACAAACAGGTGCTGATGAGAGAATCATTGAAAAATACAGCCCAGAAACAGGCCAATCGGCCCATTTCATCTGTGCCAAACAATTTAAACTGCCTACTCCCATCGACCTGCACAGGGACAATTGCCCTCCACAACCCTATTATCCATGTATCCATCTAAACCTCTCTTGAACTTTGAAATCGAGGTTCTCATCCATCATGCAGTACTATCAGGGAGGAGTCCGATTTGTCCCAGCTGCATTCTGCAGCAGAACGATGACCCCAAACACACAGCCAAGGTCACAAAGAACTACCTTCAACAAAAAAAAGAACTAAGTTCTGCAACAGATTATATAGCTTTCACGGAGCCCTAAACTCAACATCATTGAGACTGTCTGGGATTACCTGAAGAGACAGAAGCAAGTGAGACAAACAAAGTCTGTTGAAAGAACTTTGGCAGATTCTCCAAGATGCTTGGAACAACCTACCAGCTGATTTTCTTATAAAACTGCGTTAACAGTTTACGCAGCCAAGATCATTGATGCAGTTTTAAAGGTGGCCACACCAAATATTGATTTGACTTAGATTTTTACTGCTTACTCTTCTTTACAGTAAATTTTTTGACATTTCAAAACTTTTCATTATTTTTGAAAGCATCTTTCCTTACAGATTTTTTTTACATGTGCCAAAGACTTTTGCACAGAGCTGCACAGAAATGTGGACTGAGTAACTTTTATTTGGTCCACAGTTGTAAACATGAACTTTCAAACAGCTGTCACACCATTCCCATACAAACAGCTAAATCCACTCTTCCAACTTAGTAATGGAACGTTAACAGACCAACAGGTCATTTTTGACTCAACAATGTACAGCCATTAGCCCCAAGTAGCAATTCCAAGTTTGCATTTATATTTCCTGTAGGTCATTCAAGAAAAAGCTTGAGTGCAGTAAAATATTTGTTCAGCATAAGGCATGCCTCAATGATTCCTAATCACTGCTCCGAGTTTTCAAATTTAAACCCTCTCTCCTGACTTCTTTGGATTTACTTAAAAGGGCAACTATGGTCATCAAAGTAGACAGAAGCATCAGGGCACCAAAGACTGAAAAAATTACAGATGTGGCAAGGAAGCACTAGAGATGGTGAGCAATTCAGCACTTGAGAGAAGTGCACGAACATGGGTGACAGTACAAAATGATCATGGTAATCTTGGGGCAAAGCGTAAAGCTGATCACCACAAAGAGGTTTGTGTTGTGTGTGCACAACTACATATTGATTAAATAAAAGTGCACACATGGGAGATGGCTTTAACTGGTGTATTCACTTTGCAGTGAGAGAGAGAACAATGCGCATGTATAGACAACAGTGCATGCACAGATAATAGATCAATACATCACTGCTCTAAAAGAAATAGATCCATACATTACACTTGCTCCCCCTTCAGATTAATGCAACGTTAAACTGTATATGTACAAAACATTCAATTTCCCTTTCACAAATTATATTCAAATAAACATGTTTTCTCAATAACAGTCCATAACTAACTTCACAGTTCCAAAGGTTCAGTCTTTAGGGTGGTGCTCTGTTCCTTTCAGCCTCTGGACCTGTGGAGTGGCATCAGGTTTGGTAGATGTCTTATCTAAGTCAACGTTCTCGGTGTCACGTTGCTGTCAGTGACATCATCACTGAGAGGTAAGTCCAGTGACTGGAATGACAAAGAAGAAGTTGCCCACTTTGCACTGTACAGAAATGTTCTCCTTGTCCATCGCTTTAATGGACTTCTTGAAGCTTTGAATAAATCTTCCAACTAACCCATTTGTTGGTGGGGACGAGGAGCTGACTTGAAATGTCTGATGCCATTTTTCTTCATGAACAGTTGGAATTCTTCTGACGTGTATCATGGTCCGTTGTCACTCACAATTTGTTCTGGTAAGCTACTTCTGGCGCAGATAGTCCTCAGAGCAGAGACAGTCTTTGCTGAGGTGGTTGATTTCATTGGTCTAACCTTCGGCCACTTCGAATGAGCATTCACAGCAATTAGAAACATGGAGTCCATGAATTGCCCGGCAAAGTCAATATGTACTCTGATGACATCCACTCCCATGTGTGTGACAGTGCCAGTAGGGGTGCACTTTGAAATTTTTGGCATCCCAAACAGCTTTTGGCCAAGTCTTCAATCAGTTTATTTATGCCCGGCCACCACACATGGCTCCGGGTGAGACTCTTCATCTTGACTGTACACAGGTGTCCTTCATACATATTTTCCAGCACTCTGGTGCACAGGTTAGAGGAAACCACAACACTGTTCAAATTTTTTTTAAAAACACACACTTATGATGAAAAGTTGGCATCAACAAAATTGACTTCTTCATATATGAGAATGGATGGGACCTCTTTTGAAAGCAAAGGGTTAATTTTTAAAATTTTGTAGAATAATGGAGCTTTCCATTGCAAGGTTCCTCGTGTTACTACACATACATCCCAAGGGGGTTCAAGTCTCCGAAACACAGAAGATAACGTGAGGTTTTGAGGGGAATGTTCAGACTATAGTATACGCATGAAATGACAAAAATGAGTTTTGGTGTGGATATTTTTGCATTGGTTATTTGTAATTTAATAGAGGTTATCCGATCTTTTTGCACTACTTACAGTAATTTATGCTTGCACTGTCCTACAATCACTAAACAATACATTTCATGATTAATGTCAGTAACAATAAACCTGATTCTGATTCTTTTCTAAATCAGCAAACTGAAAATAGCTCTGATTTTGAGTATTTTGTATGTTAGGGTTCCCTAAGGAAACTAAGTTAAGGTAGTCATGCAGTTGTGCCTTCAAGTTCCTTTCAACCGTTTAAGTTTCCTAAACTTGACATGAATCCAGGTTAGAATCAGTGCAATAGTTTTTGAAAGAAATCTACTTTCACTCCATTAATTGTGATTCTCCATTTCCACTTATTTATCTGTATTTTAAGATTATTCATAAAATGTAAGCTGAAGAAACAGTGCTGGTCAATGAGCATCATTAATTATGAATCAGTTGAAACTGATAACTTCCATAATATGGTGTTCCCAGGGTTGACTAAAAACTTCTTTTAAGGATTTGAATCATGATGAGTCCAGATTTCTTTTAGTAAGCATTTTATCTGGATTCTGCTCAGTGGACATTTTTATTGGATTACAGATCTTATTTGGATTAATGGGTTATAACACCGGGTATAATCAATTTGTTGCAGATTTCAGTATCTTAAGGGTTACAATTTTCTAGCCAATCCCAACTGCAGATCAATACTAGTAAAATAAATGAGGCAAGATGAAAAAGCAGATTTCTGCAGTCTTGAATTGTTACCAATCAAAGGAAATTGTTCTCTCCAATACTTAACTCAAGCATAAATTTCTGAGACTGAATACCCAGTAGTATCAAGTTTAAGAAAATATTATAGAAATGTAGCTAATAGTATTTCTAACAATTTAGCCTGGGATTTTAAATTATATAATGGTTTGTGATATACTTAGAAAAAGTACAGGTCCTTTGGCTCATAATGTCATGCCGAATTTTTACGTTCTCCAAGATCAATCTAACCCTTCCCCCACCACATAGCTCTCCACTTTTCTTTCACCATGTGCCTATCCAAGAATCTTTTAAATATCCCTAATGTGTCTGCTTCCACCACCATGCCCAGCAGTGTGTTCCATGTACTTACCACTCTCAATGTGGAAAAACATAGACATACCTTCTTCCAACGGCCTTAAAAATATGTCCTCTCATATTAGTCATTGGCACACTAGAGAAAAGATGCTGTCGATCCACTCAATCTATGCCTCTTGTCATCTTGTACACCTCTCAAGTTGCCTCTTATCCTCCTTTGTTCCAAAGAGCTCCTAGTTCACTGAACCTTTCCTCATAAAATTTGTTCATTAATCTTTCATAAGAACTTAATTCCTCATTTCTAAGATTGTTATTCCTTCAGTCCTCTGACAGATTACTAAACTTGATTTTGCTACAGTAGGCACACCTGACACTGATTTGACAATCGTGACACAGTACTCTGATCACCGGGTTTAGGAAGTTATTACCCCCGAACCAACAGGGTCTTGAACCAAAGAGGATAACTTCACTCAACTTCAGTTGCTGCATCATTAAAATATTTCCACAATCTTTGCACTCACTTTCCAGGACTCTTCATCTCATATTCTTGCTATTTGTTGCTTATTTATTTATTATTATTTCTTCCTTTTTGCACTTACACAGTTTGTGTTCTTTTGCATACTGGTTGGTGTGGCCCTTCATTGATTCCTTTATGGTTTATTGAATATGCCTGCAAGAAAATGCATCTCAGGGTTTTATATGGTGACATAAATCTACTTTGGTAATAAATTTACTTCCAACTTTGGAAAAAGCACATTCAAAAAACACCAGCATTGTGTGATGTAAAATAGTTGCAGGGAACATTAGTGTCAAACTGCACTAATCAATCAATTTTGCTTTATTCAGTCCATCAATGATTGCATTGAATCACACAACCTTCCCTCCTACACCATCTGCTGATGTGCTGCATTGGGGATCAACAGGAAGGAAATGGATGTTCATCAAGTCTATTGATAAATATCTCTCATTCAATTTGCTTTCAAAGCACCAAGGTAAGCCAACGCTCCTCTTGTGGAATTTGCTCCATATTTCCATTGGGGTTGGAGTATTAGATAGAGCAAGCAGTTTTAGTTCAAGACTCTCCTTATATACTGCCAAAATACATTGTTTACTGCTGGTACATCTGATAAAACTGAAAATCAATATTATCATCCCTGTGTTATTTCAGCAAATTTATATGTTTCTAAAACCATGGTTTTTATTGTAACCAATGACAATAAGGCTTAAGGAAAAACCAACAAAATGCATTTATGGTTTACCAATCCTGAGCCACAAAGAAGCAATTGAAGTTCATTCGTAATGGTGCAATAGAAAAATGATTTATATTGTGAGACATTCGCATCTATGATTGAGGTTTTATTAAAATCAAAAGTATGATTCACCTGAATGTCTTCTGTTAGATTGAATGTCCTTGAATGATCTACTTCCAATGTTCCTGTTGACCCTGTTTGCTTTCTGACTTGTGGTTTCCCTTTATTAGCTGTTGACTTGTGAAATATGTGCCAGTGCAGAACAAGCTGTGCATGAATTGCAAGGTGACTGAAGGAGAGAACTTCGCAATTAATATAGGAACTTGCCTCTCTGCAGTTGAGATTGATCAGCAGTCAAAGACTGTGGTAAGCAGCAGTCTGTTCAGTCTGGGAAGGTCTACGGGTATAACTTATTTGATGAAATACAAAACAAAGTAAGCAGGGCACTGCCCGTGGTGAAGCAGCGGCAGTGATGAGTTACATCTTGGAAATGAGAGACCTCATGCAGCTCAAACTGAACTATTGCAAACAATTTTATTAAGAAGTAGCATATTGGGGTCATTAGCCAGTTGACTGTGGGGACTGAGATCGTAATATAGTACAAAATGGTTCTTGGTGGCTATGTAACACATATTTGATTGTACTCATTCATTTTTAATAAGATTCTGACAGCAGAGGCTTAGTAAATGCTATTTAATCATTTAAATGAAAAACATAATGAAGTGTGGAACCTGAAAATTTCACTAAACCTTAATTATATTTTAATGCGTTTTCCTATGAGCTAACAGCAGAATGTTATCCATTTTGGCAGTTTTACCATTGTTTTAACTATGTGGAGAAATTGTATCAAAGAAGCTAATTCTTCTGCCAGCTGTAAACTTTATGTTTGAACAGTCTTGACCTTCAGTGCAGGTAAGGCATCAAATTTAAGGGCAATGTCCAATCTTTGTCAGGCCATTCCCAATAATGCTTGAGTTGTGAAATCCAAACAATGGAAATTGCTTTATACTGTACTGTATGGCTTGGCAGTAACAGTAACTCTGAGAGCATGTTTGGAATATGGAGTGTTTGCACCCTGTTTATTTGAATGATTCCAGTCCTCCAGTGACCTTAGACCTTGTGACAGCAACTAAGTTAGATGACCCTGGACCTGGGGTTGAACCCCACAAATTTATTTTCCCGGGGAGATTTACCAGAGTGGTTTTGAGGGATAAGGGAATTTAGTTATAAAGTAAGGCTGGAAAAACTGGGGTTGTATGCCTTGGAGTTAAAAAAAAACACCTGAAAGGAGATTTTTGAATTGGAAATGATCAATGGATTCAAGAAAAGAAATCTACTTGCAGAGAGATGGGGACAGTTTGGAAGAGTGAGACTAATATGGATCCAGTGAGTTGAAGCCTCCTGGTCTGAGAAGCCATAAAACAGTTAACTAGGCACAATGTATTATTAGAGCCCTTTCCACATCACTGACTTGTGAACCATGAAGAATTTGGTCAGCAACATCCAGATGTTCCATTGAAAGCCTTCGTATCCTAGCTACCTACCTGCCCGAGTTCAATGTCATTTGGGAACAGGAGACAGGGACTCCAGCCTGCTCTCCGTCCAATCAGTTAATATTGCAGCATCATATTATGTGATATTTCATTTACTTTCTATCAGAAGATCATGAGTTATTTTACCCACATCAGCCTCTCTCGGCAAAATACCATAAATCACGGTGAAGGATAGGGTGTCCAAGTTACCTGCTTGGAGAGATGGGTTTGGCAAAATAATACTTTGGCAACAATTTGAAATGCTTACTTGATGTGGCAGTAAATCCTGTAGTAAGTGTTACACATTACTAGCGATAGGCAGGGGAGTGACTCTCTCCGAACACCAAACTGATCTTCCGCCAGGTCTGATCCTTCACTTTCTTTGGTCTGATCCTTTACCTCCCTCGGTCTTCCCCTCCTCTCCCTGTCCATCTGACTCCCATTCTGTTTGCTGCCTGCAAATAAATACCTTTTTCCCTACAGGAAATCAGCTGGTTCATTGATCTCAGCAGATGTCAGGGAGAAAATGGCACGTGGAATTCTGGGCCTACTGTTAGATTTTACCTTGACTGAATACCAGCTCTTTTTCAGCTTTCGCCCAAGCATGCTTAACCCTTCTTTATGTATCTGGGCCATTTTCCACACACAAGTATTGCAGTCATTCCAATAACCAGTTGTTGCATAACTCAGTGAAGTGAATTTCTACTCCCACCTCTTCAACAACCCCATCACAGAAGAGAACTGTAACAGCTTCTCCGAGGATCGTCACTTCGTCGTGGCAGAGGGGCTCGTGAGATCCCGAGAGCAATGTTGGCTGGAATTTAACCATGTGGTTCCTAGCTCCCGGCAGTAAGGTCAGGGGTGAGGTTCCAAACCAAGGGCGGTCCATCCAAGACTTCAACGGTGAAGCTGGCAGAAGTTGTTGACACCTCACAATGGCCGTGGAGGGTCCCCAGTCATCTTGCATTCCACCCCACTGGACCCTGACCCTGTCAAGAACTAGGCGGTGGCTGCCTGTGCATCAGTTTCCCCACGTTAAAGTCAAACATGTGCGTTCTCCACTTATGTGGATCCCCGCTGGGCCTCCACAGCCACCTGAAGACCCATCAATAGGCAAGCCTCTGAGAAGAACATTATACTCGACTCGAGTGATCGGACTACTACAACTAAAACAGTCGATTTTTCCGCACCTGTGGGAAGCAACACCTTCGAATACAAACCCTGCTACAGCATGCACTTGTAAAAATACCGCACAGACAAAACGTCCCGTTCTGCCCCACCAGTCACACCCTCCAAAAACCGTGACAACACTGACTGTCTGTCTAAGTAACAGAGTCACTTTAGAAAACAAAGAACGTGTGAAAATAAATCTGCTCACGAGGGGAATCCAAAATAAAACCGGAAAATGATGGAAATACTCAGAAGGTCAGACTGCATCTGCGGAAAGAGTAACAGAGCTAACTAGAGGAGGTTCAGTTGGCCGTGTTTCTCTTCCTGCAGATGTGGCCACTTTCTGGGTATTTTAAGCCTTTTCTGACCTTGTATGAGATACACCTGTTAGATTGGTGGCCTAAAGGTGGGGCTGTAAAGGTGATCATTGGGAGAATGGAACAGTAGGTGTGTTAGCATCAGGTACTTGGTGGAAACAACATGGAAGGTTTTATTCCTGCAGTGTGACTGGAAGATGTTCTAGTGTTGTCTTCTGAGAAGTTACCGATGAACTTCCAAGTATTTCAGTAGACACGTGTTATGCCACAGAGGTTTAGTTCCTGTCATTCTTCCTTGATTTTGACTGTGCTTTTCATGAGTATTTTGATAGATTGTGAAATGTTCTGTGAAGAGAAATGCTTGTTTGGAATAAGATGGCTTGATTATTGTGTGTTCCGGTTCTCTTTACCTCACAGTGGTGTCGCTGTTATAATTTACTCTGACTTGCACAGTAGGAAGCTCTTGTCTCGTTTACAAAAATGCCCTAATTACATAGCTATTTATTGCTAACAAGGAAAATATTAATGAGAAATTATTGATTTAAAGGAGCTGGTTTGTCATTTGGGGTATTTCCACTGTGGCCATATTTTTGTAAATACATTATAAAACGGTGTTCATTTATGTTGAGGAGCTGTCTGGAATTTGACTAAATGGATGAAAAACTTTTCCCTAGTTGTCTTCATAGGAAATATTAACAATGCAATTACGTTGTTGCTGGTGACTAATGTGTTTGAGTTACAATGCAATTAGACTACTGTGCAGCCAGACATTTGTACATAAAATTTTATCAACACAATTGTTTGCCATCTACATATTCAAGCAGTCTCTTCACAACAAAATTCAGTAAACAGAACAAAGTAACTTCTGTATTCTTCACCAAAATGTCTTAATAGTTGTTTAAAGCAATCAAAAAAGCAGATTTCCATTACAGAATTGTCAGCATCTATGTATAGCTTTGATTCTGTTAGTCAGGTTGTAAAAACAAAAATGTGAAGTAAAATAGATTCAGTGTCAGAAATCTGATTGAGAGAACTTATAAATTCCAACAGATTTGGCAAGAACATTTGGGAACATAAGTCCTGGTTAGTTTTAGCCATCTGTGTAGATTTTACGTCAAAATGCCGTAAATCTTACCTTTTAGAGCTGGAGGCTGAAGTTTAATTACAGAATCAATAAATTACTGATGCTGCAAATCCAAAATAAAACAGAGGTGGAAACTCTCACCACGTCAGATAGCCTTTGTGGAGAGAGAAACAGGTAACGTTTTGAGAGAAAATCATTGACCATTTCTCTCCCCACAATGCTGCCTGCCAGACTGGAAACACTCAGTACCTTCTGTTTTATTACAGAATATACTATTTGTGATGATAATTCTTTTCACTCCATTAAACTGATTTTTTCCCTCCACAAATCAGGTGGACAGTCTACCACTGCTAGCAGCTGTGAATCCTGCTTCCCGCCAGCCCATCTTCATTCATATACTTGTCTGTTGTTAAATGCATTCACAGCAGAACCCTGTCCTGGTCCAATAACACCATTAACAACAGTCTGGTGTTCTCCCTGTCCAGAATTTTATCATTGTACTGCTGGCTGAACTGCGATGAGCACCAGTATGCCAAATGAAACTTGGTATCTTTTTAGCTTGCATACCTCCATTATACATTGCACTAAAGGCCTCGGACAATGTCTACTGCTTTGTTCAATGTTATTAACATTAGTACTTCCAGTACCATAGAGTCATAAGATTCATAGAGAACTTAGGCTCACGTGGTCTGTGCCCAACCTGCCTATTCCCATCGACCTGCATCTGGACTGTAGCCCATCATACTCCTCCCATCCATGTACTTATCGAAACTTTTCCTAAATGTTTTAATCAAACCCACATCCGCCACTTCTGTTGGCATTTCATTCCATTCTCACACCACCCTCTGAGTTAAGAAGCTCCCCCTCAGGTTCCCCTTAAATATTTCACCTTTCACCCTTAACCTATGTCCCTCTGGCCTCATCCTACCTCAGTGAGAAAAGCCGGCCTGCATTTGCCCTATCTACAGTGGTGCTAGAAAGGTTGTGAAGCCTGTAGAATTTTCTTGATTTCTGCATAAATATGACCTGAAATGTGATCAGGTTTTCATGCAAGTCCTAAAACTAGATAATGGGAACCCAATGAAATAAATAACACAAAAAATTATACTTGTTCATTTATTTATTGAGAAAAATGATCCAATTATACGTATATCTGTTGGAAAAGGTATATGAGTCTCTGGGGCAATGCCTTCTACAAAAGCTGTTTGGAGTCAGGTGTTGCAATCAATGAGATGAGATTGGAGGTGTGGGTTGTACAGGTGCCCTGTCTGACTTTAAAAAAAGACAAAGTCAGGTTACTGACAGAGCCTGCTCTTCTCAAGAAAATATCTGTTTATGTGCACCATGCCTCAATCAAAACAACTTTCAGAGGACCTTAGAAGAAGAATTGTAGAGATACATCAAGCTGGAAAAGGCTACAAAGGCATTTCTAAAGAGCTGAGTATTCATCAGTCCAAAGTAAGAGAAATCGTGTACAAAAGGAGGAAATTCCAGGGAGCACGAAGCGCAGGATCAAATATCGCTGTGACGATTGTACACTCTAGTATCAATTGACAATAAAGCAATTCAGTACCGTTGCTATTCTCCCGGAGTAGGCGTCCTGGAAAGTTCACATCAAGAGCACAATGTGCAATGCTGAAGGATGTGAGAAAGAACCCAAGGGCAACAGCAAAAGACCTGCAGAAAGACCTACAACTTGCTAAAATCTCTGTTCATGTGTCCACAATAAGAAAAACACTGAACAAGAATGGTGTTTGTGGAAAGGCGCCACGGAGGAAACCATTGCTGTCCAAAAAAAAACATTGCTGCACGTTTCAAGTATGTAAAAGTCCACCTGGATGATCTATAAGACTTCTGGGACAAGGTTCTGTGTGCAGATGACACAAAAGTTGAACTTTTGTCAGAAATGCACATTGCTATGTTTGGAGGAAATTGGGCACTACACACCAACACCAAAACTTCATCCCAACCGTGAAGCACGGTGGGAGGACAGCTTTGCTGCCTCAGGGCCTTGACAGCTTGCAATCATTGAGAGAACAATGAATTCAAAATGGTATTAAAACATTTTACAGGAGAATGTCAGGGTAGCAGTCCGTCACCTGAAGCATAATAGAAGTTATGTGTTTTGAAGTTAAACATTTTGTGTTTTGGAATGACCTTAATCCTATAGAAGTTAAAATTTTTGTGTTTTGGAATGACCTTAATCCTATAGAAGTGTTGTGGAAGGACCTGAAGCAAGCAGTTCGTGCAAGGAACACTGCCAACATCCCAGAGTTGAAGCTGTTTTGTGAGGAGGAATGGCCTAAAATTCTTTCAAGCTGATGTGCAGGGCTGATCAACAGTTACTGGAAACAATTCGTTGAATTATTGCTGTACAAGGCGGTCACATCAGTTGCTGATAGCAAAGGTTCACATACTCTTTCCAACATGTAATATTGGATCATTTTTCTCAAGGTAACGTTTTTTTGTGTTATTTATTTAATTGGGTCCTCCGTATCTAGTTTTAGGACTTATGTGAAGATCTGATCGCGTTTTAGGTCATTTATGCAGAAACTGAGAAAATTATACAGGGTTAACAAATTTTCTAATACCATTACTCTCATAACTTTGTATACCTCTATCAAATCTCCTGTCATTGTCCTACACTCCAGGGTTGTCCTAACTTATTCAACCTTTCTCTTTCACTCAGGCTCTCAAGATCCAGCAAAATCCTTGTAAATTTTCTCTGTATTCCTTCAATTGTATTGATATCTTTCCTGCACTGAGGTGTCCAGTACTGCAACACAATAGGAAGTGGGGAGGTGGGGGGACAAGATTGATTTAATATGAAGAGATAATACTGCTGGAAATGCAAATTTAAAATGATGACGATAACACTCAGCAGCATTTGTAGTGGTGACACAGAGTCAACATTTAAAATCAACGATCTAGTTAATACTCCACAGAAAAATCTGGATCTACATGCAAATGGACAAAACTATTTTATTTCATTACATGCAAATGATGTCATATGAAACAAACAAGTACCCAAATAGATTTTCAATGAAAGGCACGAATTGGTCTGAAGACTCTGAAAAGAAATCTTACACTGGTAGTTCCATATAAATTTGACAATGTAAATTAACATTTACAAAGTAAGAATAATGATTGGAATTATAAATCCAGAACGGTAGACTAAACCTAATAGTTACAGTGACATTCTACAGTTGATTGAACATATCCATTTACAATATAAATTTACAAATAGGACATTAATATTATTACAGAAGGTTCAAAGAAAAATCACAAAAATTATTCCTAAATAGGATGACTTGTAAATTCCAGCAAGGCTGAATTGTACTTAAGTTTTCACATTTAATGCAGGCAGCTTCCTGAAACTGTAAATCAGAAACGTGAGACCTGAGCGAACAGGACAAGCAGCTGTGGCTCTGCTTAATTAACCTGACTGAAGGATGGCAAGTGAACAATACAAGGACTGAGAAGTGTAAATTAGAGTGTATGTGTTCAAGCAAAAATCAGGCAGGGAAAGAGGAACAAATAACATGATTTAAAAAGAAAAATAAGAGATATAATGGAAAATAAAGTATTTCTTTTAAAAATCTGCTGCAATTAAAATTTGAAGGAGTGAGACTCCACTTTAATAATCCAGTTTTCAATACCAGAGTAAGGATGGCACTGATGAGCAACAAATATGCTACCTTACTAATCACACTTTTTCTGGACCCCATCACTGTGATCAATACCTTGTAACTTCCCTTTCAGAGTCGAGCGTTTGAGCTGCCTGTACAACCTAGCATTTCTGTGGTGTGAACTGAAGTCTCGAAGGTGCAGGTCGGTTGCGAGTGATGTGCGTGGGCCAAATTGAGGCAGTGGGGCCTGAGAGTGAGAAATGGGCCAATGTTTGGCCATTACTGGAGTGGACTTGAAGCTGTTTGAAGCGGCAGATCCGAGATGAGGTATGAGCTGAGAGGAGACAGAGCCGAGGCAGCAGGGCCCAGACCCAAGTATGAGGTACGAGCTGATGTTTGACTGATTTAAGTGTCGGGTGAGTTGTAAAGGGTCAGATACGGGCCAAATTGAGGCGGTGGGGCCCTGGGCCCAGAGCACATTGAAGTGGCAGAGCCCAATTCTGAGAGCGAGAAACGAACCAATGTTTGGCCACCTTCAGCACTGGGTCAGAATGAAAAGGTCAGGGTATTGGGGCTGAAAGCATGGGATGGGCCAGTGTCCAGCTTGCTGTTCATCAAGGTTTACTTGTCTCCGCCTGCAACTAACTGCTGAAGGCTCTCAGCCCGAAACATCAACTGTACTTTTTTCCATAGCTGCTGCCTGGCCTGCTGAGTTCCTTCAGCATTTTGTGTGCGTTATTTTAATATTCACACTTTTTTTTCACTCTTTATATATTTGAAAAAACTTTTGGTATATCCTTACCAGAGGTCACCAACCTTTTTGCCTCTGTGGGTTGGATCATGTATTAATGAGCAGATAAATTCCATAGAAAAACTTAAAATATGGGAACTATCCATTTAAATGCATCTAGTTATGTATTGCCTCAAATTAATGAATAATGCATGCTAGAAAATCATTTGTGCTTAAGGTTGCCTACCCCTGCTCCTTACATTCATATTTCATCTTTTCTCTCTTTATGCTTTTGTTTAGATGCCTTCTCTGTTTTTTTAAAGCTTTCCAATTCTCCAACTTCTCTCTGATTTTGCAATATTAAATGTCCCTCTTTTGCTTTTATGCTGTCTTTGACTTCTCTTGTCAGCCGCAGTTGACACATTCTCCCTTTAGAATACTTCTTCATCTTTGGAATGTATTGATCCAAATTGTCCCCAGAAACTCCAGCCATTGCTGTTCTGCCATCGGGCTTGCTAGTGTCCCTTTCCAATCAATGTTTCCTCTAATTTGCAATGACTAATGTGCGTAAAAATCTTGTGCTGTGCACATTTTTTTGCCCAGTGACAGCATGTGTGCACTGAATAATTTCTTCAATAAAAACATTATAAATAAGCTAGTTCTAAAATCTGCAAATCATCACAAACTCCATGTTGTCAACACCATCTGCATCAGAAACCAGAAAAGGAAATGTGATTGTGTACAATCATGAAATATACTTAACATCAACAAGGTAGAGGTGGCCTTTTGTGTACAGCTTACATTCCTTTGTGCGCTAGTAGCAAAAGATGTGTGGGAACATTGCTTCCAGTCAACTCTACCAACTCCTCTGTTATGCCTCGGTAATTCCTTTTACTTCACTGTAATACTGATAGATCGGACTTGATCTTCTCCCCCTCAAACTGCAGGGTGAGTAATATAATATTCTATCATATTACGATCACTGACTCTTGAGGGTTCCTTTACCTTAAGCTCCTTAACCAAATCTAATTCATTGCTCAACAACTAATCCAGAATTGCCTTTTGCCTTGTGGGCTCAACCACAAGCTGCTCTAAGAAGTCAACTCGAAGGCCCTCTCTTGGGATCTAGCATCAATAGGATTTTCCTAATGTAAATGCAAACTGAAATGTCCCCATGACTTCTGGAACATTGCCCTTATTACATGCCTTTTCTATTTCTCAAGGCGTGAATACTATTTATTAATAAATGTAATTGCACTCTTGCTTCCAGGTGGAGAGGTTCTGAGTTTAAGTACCACTTCAGGAATTTGAGAACATAAATTTTAGTTTACCATTGAAGGACTGTTACAATGTCAAAGATGCTGCTTTACAGGTGAGATGTTAAATCAAGTCTTCTGGCTTCTCAGGTGCACCATCGAGAAGAGTTTCTTCTTGGTTTCCTGGCCAACTATTATCCATTAATCAATATCGCAAACTGAACATTTATTCCCTCACTGTTTACAATAGCTTGCTCTGCCTTACTAAAGACTGCCACAGACCCTATATTTTAACAGTGACTACACATCCAAAGGTATGACATTGGCTTGGGGCTTTTGAGATCAGGAAAAGATATTGTTGGAAGACAAGCACTTCAAATTCCTTTACCCGCTTCCTCATCAACTTGACCAACTGTTACCTATTAACCCTGATTAAAGAGTAAGTAGCCATACAATTTATTCTGCTGATGCCCGGTGTGTGGAGGAACATGGCACTAATCAACTTCATGATTAGTTTGACATTAATGTTGGCTTTGCCACTGCTGATCAAATTCTGTGAATAAATTAAACACGGAGGATTAATGTTCTGCTGCAGCCTTATTTGGATAAATTGCTGCATTTAGCTAAATTTGTACATAATTGCCTGTAATTCTGGTCCAAAGCAATTTTTGGGTTGTGAATTCACATGTTTTTTGTATGAGTTGATGTCATGTTTTCTTTATCCAAGTGTTGTTTTCACTCTGATTTTTAGGTAAATATAGAACAGTCTATATGTGGATTGTTAGCACCAATTATATGGTTGTCATCTAATTAATAAGACCTCGTCACTGATGCACTCTATTAACAATGATATGTGAAGCTGATGTTGAAGTGGATCATTTATTTTCTCTGCTTGCTCTCTGAAATGGCTTGTGATCTTTTTCTGGGTTAATGCTACCAGATGGACATGCAATTCAGTTACATCTATCCTGTGGTTGCTAAGGCAGGGTAATTGTACCGGCATTTTTCTTTCTGACACCGCCGCTACGTCTTACAACTTCCAGATTAACTTTCTTAGTTTGAGATTTCCATGTAATACTGCACAAGATTATCAAATTTGGCATGCACACTATGACAGTCAAATGTAAATCAGGATTATGATGGCAAATAATACCTCCTAGACTTAGCTGAGAACTTGATGCCCCTCTAAGCTTTAGTAATGCAGTGAGCACTCTCATCCATCCATCATTCTGGGCTGCATCTGGAGGTGCGAAGGCAGGACAGTACAGAGAGGCTAGCTAGGACACAGTATGTCTGTAATATATATGTGATACACATTTATGTTCTGAGTGTGGAATGTGTGCATGTCAAATGTGCAGCTATATATTTGAAATCCTGCACAAGTCAAGGCTGGATAGAGCAGGCGAAATTTTAGATGTGCAAAATTCCCAAAAGATAGAGGTGCATTCAGTGCTAGTGCGACTTCCTTTTTAGTGATTCAGTGTGGCACTGTCTTTATTACATCAGCTACTTCAATAAACCTCGCTCCTAAAGCCCAACCACTCAATAGACAATAGGTGCAGGAGTAGGCCATTCGGCCCTTCGAGCCAGCACCACCATTCGATGTGGCCATGGCTGATCATCCACAATCAGTACCCCGTTCCTGCCTTCTCCCCATATCCCTTGACTCTGCTATCTTTAGGAGCTCTATCTAACTCTTTCTTGAAAGCATACAGAGAATTGGCCTCCACAGCCTTCTGAGGCAGAGCATTCCATAGATCCACCCTCCCTGGGTGAAAAAGTTTTTCCTGAACTCCATTCTAAATGGCCTACCCCTTATTCTTAAACTGTGGCCTCTGGTTCTGGACTCCCCCAACATCGGGAACATGTTTCCTGCCTCTAGCGCGTCCAATCCCTTAATAATCTTATATGTTTCAATCAGATCCTCTCTCATCCTTCTAAATTCCAGTGTATACAAGCCCAGTCGCTCCAATCTTTCAATATATGGCAGTCCCGCCATCCTGGGAATTAACCTCATGAACCTACACTGTACTCCTTCAATAGCAAGAATATCCTTCCTCAAATTTGGAGACCAAAACTGAACTCACTACTCCAGGTGTGGTCTCACCAGGGCCCTGTACAATTGCAGAAGGACCTCTTTGCTCCTATACTCAACTCCCCTTGATATGAAGACCAACATGCCATTAACTTTCTTCACTGCCTGATGTACCTGCATGCAAATACATCTTTCCCACTCTGCACTTCAACCATGTGATTGATGGGTGCAGGGAACAAGCCCAGTAAAGTGCATTCAAGCTCACCCCCCACCCCCTTCCAGCACACCCCTCTACATTACACCGACGACCATATTCCCACATTGTCACTAACAGGAAGCAATGCCACAGAGGAACAACTCCTGGCTGCAACTGGACCATATTTTGTTGTGGCTTATTACAACTACAAAAAATTGTCAGGGGCAGTGGGCCAAACCATTGAGTTCCCATTTGTAACATGTTGACTTTCAGCGGGGTTGGGATCAAGGTTCAAGGGTGTGGTGAACTACATATACCTGTCTGGACACACCCCTCTGCTGACTGCTCCTGTGGCTCCTCCCACAGACCCCTGTATAAAGGCGATTGGAGGCACTGCTCCTCCCTCCGTCTCCAGGATGTTGTGTGATGGTCTCTTGCTGCTGACAGTGCTTTCTTCCAGCTAATAAAAGCCTATCTCTCGCCTCACACCTCCGAGAGTTATTGATGGTGCATCAAAGGGGCATGGTCGTAAATAGATTTGAGAGATAATGTGAAAAGAGTATTGAACAAAAAATGTTTGGGAATATTCAAAAGAAAATATTCAGCAGGATTTTAATTCCAATTATATCTTTTAGATTTAGCTGAAACCCTGATTACGGAGGAGCTCTGTGACACATAGAGACGAGGGGATTTTTCAGCAGTGTACTATCAGTGCATTAAGCCAGCCTCAACTCCAGATAAAAGCCATTTTTCTTCTCTGAAATTTGGAATTCTGTTCCCTCCTTCCAAACAGCATCACCACCGCTTCCTTCTCAATTCCAAAATAGATCCTACCTGAAAGTGGACTATAATGGCTGACAGCAGAATAGTGACCCCACTATTTAACAAAGCAAAGAGGAGCAAATTAGGATACTGCAGTAAAATTCAATGTCCATTATGTGATTGTTTAGGATTCCCAATGATGCAGCCTCTGGCTCACTTGCGTGCTGATTCCCTTGCACCCTCCAACACAGTGACACCCTGGTTTCTGCACTTCCCAGCAGGGGCCCGGTTCCTGAGCTCCCTTGGGTTCAGGGGAAAACTTTTGTTATATTACAAAACACAAATAGAAAATTGGTGGAGTTGTGGTTAGTGAGGAAGGTTGTCAAGAGATTCAGAGATATAGATTATTTTAAATCTGGGCTGAGCAATGGTGGGTGGAATTTAATCTGAACAATTGGGGAGATCAAATACAAGAGGTAGGTATACAGTAAGTGGCAAAACTCTTAGGAACATTAACGTGCTGGAGTGGAAATCTGCAGCTCCACGATCTTGGCAATTTACTTGCAAATGTTTTGCCACCATGTGAGGAGACATCATCAACGCACTGTTGATTGTGCAACCATCAACCACCCGAGCTACACATCTACTGAATTACTTCCATCTGCATCTCCATATTGTAACAACAGTGGATCGGTAGCGAAGGTGGCCAAATACTAAGGACATAATTTGAAGGTGAGAGGGGGAAATTTTAAAGGTGGTACATGAAGCAAGTTCTTATTTACACGGGATGTAGATGCCTGGAAAGGATGGCCAGAGGAAATAATAGAATAGCAACGTTTAAGGGGAATATAGATTGGCAGATATAGAGGGATACAGACCACATGCAGGCAGCTGAGAGAAGTTAAACTGGCATCATAATCTTGGTGGGCTGACTTTCTCAGACTGGCAGGATGTGACAAGTATGGTACCACAGTGATTTGTGGATGTGATTTTGCAGTTATTTATGATTTATATGAATGATTTGTCTTGTTGGCCTCTATTACAAGATAGCTCAGTACAGGGTAGCACAATGTTATTATGTAGGGGGCTTACTGAGTGTACACCTTTCCCCTGGCTGAGGACTCCAGGGCTAGGGACTAGAGTCTCAAAATAAAAGGATTGACCCGAAGAGAAATTTCTTCAAGTTGAAGGCAGTGAATCTTAGATGGGCTGCGGCTATGCCTGTCTTTTCGTTGGCAACATAGAACAGTCATTGTTTCAAGCCTTCCCTGCTAAAACTCCCCAACTCTTTCTGCACTACATTGACAACTGCATTGGTGCTGCTTCATGCACCCATGCTGAGTTCATCAATTTCATCAACTTTGCCTCCATATTACATCCTGCCCTTAAATTCACTTGGTCTGTTTCTCCCCTTTCTTGATCTCTCTTCCTCCAATTCTGGAGACAAACTGTCTTTCGACATCTTTTATCAACCTACCATTCCCGCAGTTATCTTGACTATAGCTCTTCCTGCCTTGTGTCCTGGAAAAATGCTATTCCCTTTTCTCAGTTCCTTTGTCTCTGCCATATCTGGTCCCAGGATGAGGCTTTCCTTAAAGAACGGGGTCTCCCTTCCTCCACCATTGATTCCTCACCTGAATCTCCTCCATTTCCCAGACATCTGCGCTCACCCCATCTTCCCGCCGTCTTAACAGCGATAGAGTTCCTCTTGTCCTCACCTACCACCCCATGAGCATCTGCATCCAACAAATTATTCTCTGCAGCTTCTGCCATCTTCAACGGGATCCTACCATCAATCACAGCTTTATCTCCTCATGACCCCCTCCCACTTCCCACAGGGATCACACCCTCTGTGATTCCCTTGTCCATTCATCGATCCCCATTAATTTCCCATCTGGCACGTATCCCTGCAAGCAAAAGGACTACTTTGCATCCTCCCTTACCTCCATTTAGGACCCCAAACAGTCCTCCCAGGTGGGGCAACACTCCACCTTCGAACCTGTTGGGGTTGTCTAAAGTATCCAGTGCTTCCAAGGCAGCCGCCCCCAAATTGGTGAGACCCAAAACAAACTGAACGAATGCTTTGTCACACACTCCTGCTCCATCTGCCAGAAGTGGAATCTTCCGGTGGCCAACCATTTTGATTCGTATTCCCAATCCAATTCCAACATGTCGCTCCATGGCCTCCAGTCTTGCCATGAAGAGGCCGCTGTCAGAGTGGAGGAGTAAACCTCATATTCCATGTAGGGAGCCTCCAACTTGATGGCCTGAACATCAATTTCTCCTTCTGATAATCTTTTCCTCTCCTCTCTTTCCTCTTCTTCTATTCCACACTCTGACCTTGGTGTCTCTCCTCCTTCCCCTTCTCCCATGGTCCACATCCCTCTCCTATCAGATTCCTTCTTCTCCAGCCCCTCACCTTTCCCACCCATCTAGCTTTACCTATCACCTTCTGGAGAGTCCTCCTTCCACCAACCTATTTATTCTGGCATCTTCCCCCATCCTTTGCAGTCCTGAAGAAGGGCCTCGGCCCGAAATGTCGATGCCTTGTTCACTTTCATAGATATTGGTTCACCTGCAGCATTCCTCCAGCGTTTTGTGTGTGTCGCAGTGAATCTTAAAGTAGACTTTGAGAAATCTAGACAATTAACTCATTCAAAACAGAAATTGAGACTTTTTAACATTGAGAGTTATGAGGATGGTGATAAGGTTAAAAAAAAATCAGACATGTACTTGGTAAAAGGTGTAGCTTGCCTAAAAGGACCAGATGGCCTATTTCAGGCTCTATTTCTCATGTAAATGGAATTCCAAGCGTGTATTATAAATAATATGCTGGCTTAAAACTTGAATCCATTTCTACTGACAGCTAATGCTAAGCTTAAGAAAGCATACACAAATTAGTTTTGGGCTGTTGCACTACATTAACTTCAATAAAGTCTTGTGATTTTTTAAATATTATTTCTCAAATGTTATCAGGCATACATTGCAAAGTGAAATGTTAAAGCTAGAGTTTCCATGTTAGAGTATCAGAATACTTAGATTCTTCCAATACTGATACCCACTCCACTTGTCTGATCAAATGATCAAGCAACGTTACTTACACATCTATGATCTATGCTGGGAGTTAAAGTAATGGAAGTTCTGAGTATACACTGGAGATTTACATGGTAAGTGGTTAATCTGTGGAATTCCTTGCCACAGGCAGCTGTGAGGCCAAGTCATTGGGTATATTTAAGGCAGAGGTTGATAAGATTCCTGATTAATCAGGGCATGAAGGGATACTGGGACAGGAAAGAGATTGGGCCTGAGAGGGAAAATGGACCAGCCATGATGAAATGCAGGTGCAGACCTGATGGGCCAAATGGGCTAATCGTGCATTGGGAAATTTAAATGGAGACACGAGAGGCTGTTTCTTGCTTCAGATTCCAGCATCTGCAAATGGCTGGAGCACCTCAGTGTCTCAAGCAGTAAATATGGGTACTAAAGGACAGTGGGTCCAAATACAGAGTCCAGTGCAGGCTCCTGGCCCGAAACATCATCCTTTTACCTCCACAGGTACAACCAGCATTCCTCCAGCAGTTTTTTTCTATTTCTTGTGAAATTGACTTAAGCTTTGCTATTTTGTATAATTCAGCTGAACTAAAGACAGAATCACTGTTGTGAAGAGTTACAGAAATGTCATGCTGACACTGATCTAATTCCTCCATGATCGCAGTAAGTGTCCACACTGTTGTCGTTCAGGAAACAAGCAGCTACTGTATAGAAATTGCAAAGCAAAAACGCCCTCAAAAAGAAGTCTGATAATGACCAGACAATGCTTTTTTTTGTGTTGTATTTATCGACATGTTGTCTTGAAGACGTCTTCTCGGATCACGTGACACATTCTCAATGCCGCACTAGAGTAATAACCACTATTGTTGTGCTCACAGCTCATTGACACAGCAACAAATTTTGCAGTCAGTGTCCAGAAACCCACCAGTCTGATTACACTGGAAACAGACCGCACACAATAGCATTGACTTTGGGCTGATACTGACCCCAAAACATTTCCCATGTGCGGAACTGCTTTCTGAATTATGGGGGAGTATAAAAACTTTGGGGTTTTTTTTGCATTTATAGCCAGTCTGAAATGAAAGTAACAATGGGCTCAAGCTGCCTTGTTACCACAGCGACATCCAATTAACACTCTGGTTGGTCACATACCCAAGTGCCTGCCTGAGACTGTCCAATGGCAAGCCTCTGAAGTGATCATTAAATTGTATCACATGTGAAATCGTGCCTTGTGTCAGAAGAAAATTGCTGTAATTTTTTTAATTGATTACCTAACAACAAACACCAAATCCTTACTACCACTTTTACTAATTACGCTGTATTTCTGGCTTTTCTTGCTTATATTTCTTTTATTATTTGTGACACTTCAGAGTGTGACAGACTGTATAGAGAGCCAAGTATACATCATGAATTCAAGTGGTGACAGCTGACAGTGATGACACAGTCACTAGCAAAAATAGAGCCACAAAGAGCCTGAAAATTATACCCATATCTGCTTAAAATAACAGTCATTCGTCTAAAAAAATATAGTAAAACTATTTGGTAGATTTGCACTATGGAAGCTCTGACTTTATAACATCTTAAAGTAAATCAACAAACTTCAGCGGTGGTTAAATTTATCCACTGATGGTCCTCAACAGCCCTTTCTCACCACTATTCAATCAGTGAAGGTGGAGGTTTGGAACATCCCCTTCACTGTGGTGGGAGATCACCTCGTTCACTGTAACGTCACTGAGTTCATCCAGGCTGACGTATTTGTGATGGACGTGGGTCTCTGTTACCGCCACCACCCGCACGCCATGCTTGTCCGGTCCCAGCTGGCAGCCTATGGCCGAAGTCACCACCATATCCAGGTCATTAAACTTGCCACCGGCGTTCCGATGATAGTGGCCAGAGAAGACAGCCTTCACACCTGGAACAGATCCAAAAAAAAAATCCATGCATTAAGATAGATTAATATTGTTGGGAAGCTTGGGGCTTGAGTTTGCCGTGGTAGTGTAGTGGTTAGCACAACACTTTACAACAGCCAGCTGAAAGTTCAGGGTTCAATTCCCACCACTGTCTGTCAGCAGACTGTACATTCTCCCCAGTTATGATGTGGCTTCGCTCTGGCTCCCTCCCACATTCCGAAGATGTATGGGTTAGGGTTAGTATGTTCTGAATCTGAATCAGAATCCAGTTTATTACCAGCATGTGTCGTGAAATTAACTTAGCAGCAGTAGTTCAATGCAGTACATAATACAGAAGGAAAAAATTAATAACAGATAAATAAGAAAATCAATTACAGTATACGTAAATTGAAAAGATTTCAAATTGTGCAAAAAACAGATATACTATATATTTAAAAAGTGAGGTAGTCTCCAAAGATCCAATGTCCATTTAGGAATTGGATGGCAGAGGGGAAGAAGCTGTTCCTGAATCGCTGAGTGTGTGCCTTCAGGCTTCTGTACCTCTTACCTGACGGTAACTCAGAAAAGGGCATGCCCTGGGTGCTGGACGCTGCCTTTTTGAGACACCGCTCCTTGAAGATGTCCTGGGTACTTTGCAGGCTAGTGCTCAAGATAGAGCCAACTAAATTTACAACCTTCTGCAGCTTCTTTCAGTCCTGTGTAGGCACCAAAAGCACAGTGACAACTGTGGGCTGCCCAGCACAAACCTCACTGATTTGATTTGACTCAAACAAAGCATTTCACTGTGTGTTTCAATGCACGTGTGACAAATCTTTATTTACTTTTATCTTTAGATGCATTTCACTTCTTTCTTTAGCTTCTTTTAGCAAGCAGCCTCACGTCAAAGGTTTCCATAATGATCAGCTTGCATATCAGCCACGCAAGGAATTTTGAAGGGTGTTTATATATTTTGCAACTAGTCTCTGAAATCATGATTACTTGCCACTGTACCCTACTGGATTCCACTGAATGAAGGCAATATGAAACTGATATGCTGTTCCAAAGAGCCAATGGAATCAGCGAAGAATGCTTTTACACAGCTCTCTTTGCAGGGTGAGCTGGCGCTTTCCCTCCCACCACATTATTTTCCTTTGATCTTTTCAAAAGAGTGCGGCAAGCCTCAGAGCTTACAAGTCAGTGCACTGGGACCTTGGGGAAAGCTTCTGAAATTCCCCAATGTGACCAAGTTTGTTGCTGCCAGCTGCTACAAGCCAGAGTTATATCGTGATGTTACAAACAAACTATAACAAAAAGCCCTAGAAGTTTAATATCAAATAAGTGATCTCATTTATATCCAAGTTCAAAGGGAATATTTGGTCAAATTATTCTTGAGTTATTGTATTGCTGCTTTTAAGTGCAAAAGAAGAGCAGTGTTACCTTGGAAAACCGTTCCTCTGTCTTAGACTAGAATTAAAGCAAAATTCAGAGGTTGGTGTTCAACTTCCACGCCGATGGCAGAGGAGAATGCTCACTCACTGTGCCAGGGCCTCACGTCTGATTTAGTGACATTGTGAGAAGATGTGCTTCTCACATCCCCTGCACTGACACTTAAGAAGACCAGGCTAGGCAGCTTTATTTTTATAGATAACATGGAAAAGAAATACCAGGAAAACACTTCACCTCTTCTACCTATCTGCTCAGTTTCATACTTTCTCACCCCGACCCCTACTATCCACCTATCTACCCCTCACCTATCAATTGCTAGCTTGTGTTCCTTTCCCTGGTTATTCTGGCTTTCTGTCTCCTTCTTGTCCAGTCCTGATGAATGGTCTCAACTCAAAATGCTACTGTTTATTCCCCCTCCATAGATACTGCCAAACTTTCTCAGTTCCTCCAGCATTTTGTGTCGTTCAAAATACCAGGAGAGTGATGTTTTAAATTTTGAGCCAAATAATAGCACAGTACTGAAAGAAAAGGTCAGCAAGGCAGTGCAGCTAATAATCACTGCCAGAGACCTGGGTTCGATCCCATTTTCGGATATTGTCTGTGCAGAGTTTGCATGTTACCCCAGTGATTAGGTAAATGTACTCTTGATGTCTGGTTTCCTCCCACTTCTGGAAGAGTTGTGAGTGAGTGTTAAATCTGTCCCCAGGTGTGAGTGAGTGGTAAATCTGTCCCCGTGTGAGAGTGAGTGGTAAATCTGTCCCCGTGTGAGTGAATGGTAAATCTGTCCCCGTGTGAGAGTGAATGGTAAATCTGTCCCCGTGTGAGAGTGAATGGTAAATCTGTCCCTGTGTGAGTGTGAGTGAATGGTAAATCTGTCCCCGTGTGTGTGAATGGTAAATCTGTCCCCGTGTGTGTGTGAGTGAATGGTAAATCTGTCCCTGTGTGAGTGAATGGTAAATCTGTCCCCGTGTGAGTGAGTGGTAAATCTGTCCCCGTGTGAGTGAATGGTAAATCTGTCCCCGTGTGAGTGAATGGTAAATCTGTCCCCGTGTGAGTGAATGGTAAATCTGTCCCCGTGTGAGTCAATGGTAAATCTGTCCCCGTGTGTGTGTGAGTGAATGGTAAATCTGTCCCCGTGTGAGAGAATGGTAAATCTGTCCCCTTGTGAGTGTGAGTGAGTGGTAAATCTGTCCCCGTGTGAGAGAATGGTAAATCTGTCCCCGTGTGTGTGAATAGTAAATCTGTCCCCTTGTGAGTGTGAGTGAGTGGTAAATCTGTCCCCGTGTGAGTGAATGGTAAATCTGTCCCCGTGAGAGTGAGTGGTAAATCTGTCCCTGTGTGAGAGAATGGTAAATCTGTCCCCGTGTGTGAGTGAATGGTAAATCTGTCCCCGTGTGTGTGAATGGAAAATCTGTCCCCGTGTGTGTGTTAGTGAATGGTAAATCTGTCCCCGTGTGTGTGTGAGTGAATGGTAAATCTGTCCCCGTGTGTGTGTGAGTGAATGGTAAATCTGTCCCCGTGTGAGTGAATGGTAAATCTGTCCCCGTGTGTGAGTGAATGGTAAATCTGTCCCCGTGTGTGTGAATGGTAAATCTGTCCCCGTGTGTGTGTGAGTGAATGGTAAATCTGTCCCCGTGTGTGTGAATGGTAAATCTGTCCCCGTGTGTGAGTGAGTGAATGGTAAATCTGTCCCCGTGTGAGTGAATGGTAAATCTGTCCCCGTGTGTGTGTGAGTGAATGGTAAATCTGTCATTGTGTGAGTGAATGGTAAATCTGTCCCTGTATGAGTGAATGGTAAATCTGTCCCCGTGTGAGAGTGAGTGGTAAATCTGTCCCCGTGTGAGAGTGAGTGGTAAATCTGTGCCCGTGTGTGAGTGAATGGTAAATCTGTCCCCAAGTGTGAGTGAGTGGTAAATCTGTCCCTGTGTGAGTGAATGGTAAATCTGTCCCAGTGTGAGTGAGTGAATGGTAAATCTGTCCCCGTGTGAGTGAGTGGTAAATCTGTCGCCCTGTTTGAGTGAATGGTAAATCTGTCCCTGTGTGAGTGAATGGTAAATCTGTCCCCGTGTGAGAGTGAATGGTAAATCTGTCCCCGTGTGTGAGTGAGTGTTAAATCTGTCCCTGTGTGTGAGTGAGTGTTAAATCTGTCCCTGTGTGTGAGTGAATGGTAAATCTGTCCCCGTGTGAGTGAGTGGTAAATCTGTCCCCGTGTGTGAGAGTGAATGGTAAATCTGTCGCCCTGTGTGAGTGAATGGTAAATCTGTCCCCATGTGTGAGTGAGTGGTAAATCTGTCGCCCTGTGTGAGTGAATGGTAAATCTGTCCCCGTGTGTGTGTGAGTGAATGGTAAATCTGTCCCCCTGTGTGAGTGAGTGAATGGTAAATCTGTCCCCATGTGTGAGTGAGTGGTAAATCTGTCCCCATGTGTGAGTGAGTGGTAAATCTGTCCCCGTGTGAGTGAGTGGTAAATCTGTCGCCCTGTGTCAGTGAATGGTAAATCTGTCCCTGTGTGTGAGTGAGTGGTAAATCTGTCCCCGTTTGAGTGAGTGGTAAATCTGTCCCCGTGTGAGAGTGAATGGTAAATCTGTCCCTGTGTGAGTGAATGGTAAATCTGTCCCCGTGTGAGTGAATGGTAAATCTGTCCCCTTGTGAGTGAATGGTAAACCTGTCCCCGTGTGTGAGTGAGTGGTAAATCTGTCCCCGTGTGAGAGTGAGTGGTAAATCTGTCCCCGTATGAGTGAATAGTAAATCTGTCCCCGTGTGAGAGTGAGTGGTAAATCTGTCCCCGTGTGTGAGTGAGTGGTAAATCTGTCCCCGTTTGAGTGAGTGGTAAATCTGTCCCCGTGTGAGTGAGTGGTAAATCTGTCCCCGTGTGTGAGTGAGTGGTAAATCTGTCCCCGTTTGAGTGAGTGGTAAATCTGTCCCCGTGTGAGTGAGTGGTAAATCTGTCCCCGTGTGAGTGAGTGGTAAATCTGTCCCAGTGTGAGTGAATGGTAAATCTGTCCCCGTGTGAGTGAATGGTAAATCTGTCCCCTTGTGAGTGAATGGTAAATCCGTCCCCGTGTGTGAGTGAATGGTAAATCTGTCCCCGTGTGTGTCTGAGTGAATGGTAAATCTGTCCCCGTGTGTGTGTGAGTGAATGGTAAATCTGTCCCCGTGTGTGTGTGAGTGAATGGTAAATCTGTCCCCGTGTGAGTGTGAGTGGTAAATCTGTCCCCGTGTGTGAGTGAGTGGTAAATCTGTCCCCGTGTGTGAGTGAGTGGTAAATCTGTCCCCATGTGAGTGAATGGTAAATCTGTCCCCGTGTGAGTATGAGTGAATGGTAAATTTGTCCCCTTGTGAGAGTGAACGGTAAATCTGTCCCCGTGTGAGAGTGAGTGGTAAATCTGTCCCCATGTGAGTGAATGGTAAATCTGTCCCCGTGTGAGTGAGTGGTAAATCTGTCCCCGTGTGAGTGAATGGTAAATCTGTCCCCGTGAGAGTGAGTGGTAAATCTGTCCCCGCGTGAGTGAATGGTAAATCTGACCCCGTGTGAGAGTGAGTGGTAAATCTGTCCCCGTGTGAGAGAATGGTAAATCTGTGCCCGTGTGAGGGTGAGTGGTAAATCTGTCCCCGTGTGAGTGAATGATAAATTTGTCCTCGTGTGAGTGAATGGTAAATCTGTCCCCGTGTGAGTGAATGGTAAATCTGTCCCCGTGTGAGTGAGTGGTAAATCTGTGCCCGTGTGTGTGTGAGTGAATAGTAAATCTGTCCCTGTGTGAGAGTCAGTGGTAAATCTGTCCCCTTGTGAGTGAGTGGTAAATCTGTCCCCTTGTGAGTGAATGGTAAATCTGTCCCCTTGTGAGTGAATGGTAAATCTGACCCCGTGTGAGAGTGAATGGTAAATCTGTCCCCTTGTGAGTGAATGGTAAATCTGACCCCGTGTGAGAGTGAATGGTAAATCTGACCCCGTGTGAGAGTGAATGGTAAATCTGTCCCCGTGTGAGAGTGAGTGGTAAATCTGTCCCCAAGTGTGAGTGAGTGGTAAATCTGTCCCTGTGTGAGTGAATGGTAAATCTGTCCCCGTGTGAGTGAGTGAATGGTAAATCTGTCCCCGTGTGAGTGAATGGTAAATCTGTCCCCATGTGTGAGTGAGTGGTAAATCTGTCCCCGTGTGAGTGAATGGTAAATCTGTCGCCCTGTTTGAGTGAATGGTAAATCTGTCCCCGTGTGAGTGAGTGGTAAATCTGTCGCCCTGTTTGAGTGAATGGTAAATCTGTCCCCGTGTGTGAGTGAGTGCTAAATCTGTCCCTGTGTGTGAGTGAGTGTTAAATCTGTCCCTGTGTGTGAGTGAATGGTAAATCTGTCCCCGTGTGTGTGTGAGTGAATGGTAAATCTGTCGCCCTGTGTGAGTGAATGGTAAATCTGTCGCCCTGTGTGAGTGAATGGTAAATCTGTCCCCGTGTGTGTGTGAGTGAATGGTAAATCTGTCCCCCTGTGTGAGTGAGTGAATGGTAAATCTGTCCCCATGTGTGAGTGAGTGGTAAATCTGTCCCCATGTGTGAGTGAGTGGTAAATCTGTCGCCCTGTGTCAGTGAATGGTAAATCTGTCCCTGTGTGTGAGTGAGTGGTAAATCTGTCCCCGTTTGAGTGAGTGGTAAATCTGTCCCCGTGTGAGAGTGAATGGTAAATCTGTCCCCATGTGAGTGAATGGTAAATCTGTCCCCTTGTGAGTGAATGGTAAATCTGTCCCTGTGTGTGAGTGAGTGGTAAATCTGTCCCTGTGTGAGTGAATGGTAAATCTGTCCCCGTGTGAGTGAATGGTAAATCTGTCCCCTTGTGAGTGAATGGTAAATCTGTCCCCGTGTGTGAGTGAGTGGTAAATCTGTCCCCGTGTGAGAGTGAGTGGTAAATCTGTCCCCGTGTGAGTGAATGGTAAATCTGTCCCCGTGTGAGTGAGTGGTAAATCTGTCCCTGTGTGAGTGTGAGTGAATGGTAAATCTGTCCCCGTGTGAGTGAGTGGTAAATCTGTCCCCATGTGTGTGCGAGTGAGTGGTAAATCTGTCCCCGTGTGTGTGTGAGTGAATGGTAAATCTGTCCCTGTGTGAGTGTGAGTGAATGGTAAATCTGTCCCCGTGTGTGTGTGAGTGAATGGTAAATCTGTCCCCGTGTGTGTGTGAGTGAATGGTAAATCTGTCCCTGTGTGAGTGTGAGTGAATGGTAAATCTGTCCCCGTGTGAGTGTGAGTGAATGGTAAATCTGTCCCCGTGTGTGTGTGAGTGAATGGTAAATCTGTCCCCGTGTGAGTGTAAGTGGTAAATCTGTCCCCGTGTGTGAGTGAGTGGTAAATCTGTCCCCGTGTGAGAGTGAATGGTAAATCTGTCCCCGTGTGTGTGTGAGTGAATGGTAAATCTGTCCCCGTGTGTGTGTGAGTGGTAAATCTGTCCCCGTGTGTGTGAATGGTAAATCTGTCCCCGTGTGTGTGTGAATGGTAAATCTGTCCCCGTGTGAGTGAGTGGTAAATCTGTCCCCGTGTGAGTGAGTGAATGGTAAATCTGTCCCCTTGTGAGTGAGTGGTAAATCTGTCCCCGTGTGAGTGAATGGTAAATCTGTCCCCGTGTGTGAGTGAATGGTAAATCTGTCCCCTTGTGAGTGAGTGAATGGTAAATCTGTCCCCTTGTGAGTGAGTGGTAAATCTGTCCCCGTGTGAGTGAGTGGTAAATCTGTCCCCTTGTGAGTGAGTGAATGGTAAATCTGTCCCCGTGTGTGAGTGAATGGTAAATCTGTCCCCGTGTGTGAGTGAATGGTAAATCTGTCCCCTTGTGAGTGAGTGAATGGTAAATCTGTCCCCGTGTGTGTGAGTGAATGGTAAATCTGTCCCCGTGTGTGAGTGAATGGTAAATCTGTCCCTGTGTGTGAGTGAATGGTAAATCTGTCCCCTTGTGAGTGAGTGAATTGTAAATCTGTCCCCGTGTGTGAGTGAGTGGTAAATCTGTCCCCTTGTGAATCAATGGTAAATCTGTCCACGTGTGAGTGAATGGTAAATCTGTCCCCGTGTGAGAGTGAATGGTAAATCTGTCCCCGTGTGTGAGTCAATCGTAAATCTGTCCCCGTGTGAGTGAATGGTAAATCTGTCCCCGTGTGAGTGAATGGTAAATCTGTCCCCGTGTGAGAGTGAATGGTAAATCTGTCCCCGTGTGTGAGTCAATGGTAAATCTGTCCCCGTGTGAGAGTGAATGGTAAATCTGTCCTCGTGTGAGAGTGAATGGTAAATCTGACCCCGTGTGAGAGTGAATGGTAAATCTGACCCCGTGTGAGAGTGAATGGTAAGTTTGTCCCCTTGTGAGAGTGACTGGTAAATCTGTCCCCGTGTGAGAGTGAATGGTAAGTTTGTCCCCTTGTGAGAGTGACTGGTAAATCTGTCCCCGTGTGAGAGTGAATGGTAAATCTGTCCCCTTGTGAGTCAATGGTAAATCTGTCCCCGTGTGAGAGAATGGTAAAACTGTCCCCTTGTGAGTGAATGGTAAATCTGTCCCCTTGTGAGTCAATGGTAAATCTGTCCCGGTGTGAGAGAATGGTAAATCTGTCCCCTTGTGAGTGAAGGTTAAATCTGTCCCCGTGTGTGAGTGAGTGGTAAATCTGTCCCCGTGTGAGAGTGAGTGGTAAATCTGTCCCTGTGTGAGTGAATGGTAAATCTGTCCCCATGTGTGTGTGAGTGAATAATAAATCTGTCCCCGTGAAAGAGTGAGTGGTAAATCTGTCCCCGTGTGAGAGTGAGTGGTAAATGTGTCCAAATGTGTGTGTGAGTGAATGGTAAATCTGTCCCAGTGTGAGTGAATGGTAAATCTGTCCCCATGTGTGTGTGAGTGAATAGTAAATCTGTCCCCGTGAAAGAGTGAGTGGTAAATCTGTCCCTGTGTGAGAGTGTGTGGAAAATCTTTCCCCGTGTGAGAGTGAGTGGTAAATCTGTCCCAGTGTGAGTGAATGGTAAATCTGTCCCCTTGTGAGGGTGAGTGGTAAATCTGTCACCGTGTGAGTGAATGGTAAATCTGTCCCCGTGTGTGTGTGAGTGAATGGTAAATCTGTCCCCCTGTGTGAGTGAGTGAATGGTAAATCTGTCCCCATGTGTGAGTGAGTGGTAAATCTGTCCCCATGTGTGAGTGAGTGGTAAATCTGTCGCCCTGTGTCAGTGAATGGTAAATCTGTCCCTGTGTGTGAGTGAGTGGTAAATCTGTCCCCGTTTGAGTGAGTGGTAAATCTGTCCCCGTGTGAGAGTGAATGGTAAATCTGTCCCCATGTGAGTGAATGGTAAATCTGTCCCCTTGTGAGTGAATGGTAAATCTGTCCCTGTGTGTGAGTGAGTGGTAAATCTGTCCCTGTGTGAGTGAATGGTAAATCTGTCCCCGTGTGAGTGAATGGTAAATCTGTCCCCTTGTGAGTGAATGGTAAATCTGTCCCCGTGTGTGAGTGAGTGGTAAATCTGTCCCCGTGTGAGAGTGAGTGGTAAATCTGTCCCCGTGTGAGTGAATGGTAAATCTGTCCCCGTGTGAGTGAGTGGTAAATCTGTCCCTGTGTGAGTGTGAGTGAATGGTAAATCTGTCCCCGTGTGAGTGAGTGGTAAATCTGTCCCCATGTGTGTGCGAGTGAGTGGTAAATCTGTCCCCGTGTGTGTGTGAGTGAATGGTAAATCTGTCCCTGTGTGAGTGTGAGTGAATGGTAAATCTGTCCCCGTGTGTGTGTGAGTGAATGGTAAATCTGTCCCCGTGTGTGTGTGAGTGAATGGTAAATCTGTCCCTGTGTGAGTGTGAGTGAATGGTAAATCTGTCCCCGTGTGAGTGTGAGTGAATGGTAAATCTGTCCCCGTGTGTGTGTGAGTGAATGGTAAATCTGTCCCCGTGTGAGTGTAAGTGGTAAATCTGTCCCCGTGTGTGAGTGAGTGGTAAATCTGTCCCCGTGTGAGAGTGAATGGTAAATCTGTCCCCGTGTGTGTGTGAGTGAATGGTAAATCTGTCCCCGTGTGTGTGTGAGTGGTAAATCTGTCCCCGTGTGTGTGAATGGTAAATCTGTCCCCGTGTGTGTGTGAATGGTAAATCTGTCCCCGTGTGAGTGAGTGGTAAATCTGTCCCCGTGTGAGTGAGTGAATGGTAAATCTGTCCCCTTGTGAGTGAGTGGTAAATCTGTCCCCGTGTGAGTGAATGGTAAATCTGTCCCCGTGTGTGAGTGAATGGTAAATCTGTCCCCTTGTGAGTGAGTGAATGGTAAATCTGTCCCCTTGTGAGTGAGTGGTAAATCTGTCCCCGTGTGAGTGAGTGGTAAATCTGTCCCCTTGTGAGTGAGTGAATGGTAAATCTGTCCCCGTGTGTGAGTGAATGGTAAATCTGTCCCCGTGTGTGAGTGAATGGTAAATCTGTCCCCTTGTGAGTGAGTGAATGGTAAATCTGTCCCCGTGTGTGTGAGTGAATGGTAAATCTGTCCCCGTGTGTGAGTGAATGGTAAATCTGTCCCTGTGTGTGAGTGAATGGTAAATCTGTCCCCTTGTGAGTGAGTGAATTGTAAATCTGTCCCCGTGTGTGAGTGAGTGGTAAATCTGTCCCCTTGTGAATCAATGGTAAATCTGTCCACGTGTGAGTGAATGGTAAATCTGTCCCCGTGTGAGAGTGAATGGTAAATCTGTCCCCGTGTGTGAGTCAATCGTAAATCTGTCCCCGTGTGAGTGAATGGTAAATCTGTCCCCGTGTGAGTGAATGGTAAATCTGTCCCCGTGTGAGAGTGAATGGTAAATCTGTCCCCGTGTGTGAGTCAATGGTAAATCTGTCCCCGTGTGAGAGTGAATGGTAAATCTGTCCTCGTGTGAGAGTGAATGGTAAATCTGACCCCGTGTGAGAGTGAATGGTAAATCTGACCCCGTGTGAGAGTGAATGGTAAGTTTGTCCCCTTGTGAGAGTGACTGGTAAATCTGTCCCCGTGTGAGAGTGAATGGTAAGTTTGTCCCCTTGTGAGAGTGACTGGTAAATCTGTCCCCGTGTGAGAGTGAATGGTAAATCTGTCCCCTTGTGAGTCAATGGTAAATCTGTCCCCGTGTGAGAGAATGGTAAAACTGTCCCCTTGTGAGTGAATGGTAAATCTGTCCCCTTGTGAGTCAATGGTAAATCTGTCCCGGTGTGAGAGAATGGTAAATCTGTCCCCTTGTGAGTGAAGGTTAAATCTGTCCCCGTGTGTGAGTGAGTGGTAAATCTGTCCCCGTGTGAGAGTGAGTGGTAAATCTGTCCCTGTGTGAGTGAATGGTAAATCTGTCCCCATGTGTGTGTGAGTGAATAGTAAATCTGTCCCCGTGAAAGAGTGAGTGGTAAATCTGTCCCCGTGTGAGAGTGAGTGGTAAATGTGTCCAAATGTGTGTGTGAGTGAATGGTAAATCTGTCCCAGTGTGAGTGAATGGTAAATCTGTCCCCATGTGTGTGTGAGTGAATAGTAAATCTGTCCCCGTGAAAGAGTGAGTGGTAAATCTGTCCCTGTGTGAGAGTGTGTGGAAAATCTTTCCCCGTGTGAGAGTGAGTGGTAAATCTGTCCCAGTGTGAGTGAATGGTAAATCTGTCCCCTTGTGAGGGTGAGTGGTAAATCTGTCACCGTGTGAGTGAATGGTAAATCTGTCCCCATGTGTGTGTGAGTGAATAGTAAATCTGTCCCCGTGAAAGATTGAGTGGTAAATCTGTCCCCGTGTGAGTGAATGGTAAATCTGTCCCCGTGTGAGTGAGTGGTAAATCTGTCCCTGTGTGAGTGAATGGTAAATCTGTCCCCATGTGTGTGTGAGTGAATAGTAAATCTGTCCCCGTGAAAGAGTGAGTGGTAAATCTGTCCCCGTGTGAGAGTGAGTGGTAAATGTGTCCAAATGTGTGTGTGAGTGAATGGTAAATCTGTCCCAGTGTGAGTGAATGGTAAATCTGTCCCCATGTGTGTGTGAGTGAATAGTAAATCTGTCCCCGTGAAAGAGTGAGTGGTAAATCTGTCCCTGTGTGAGAGTGTGTGGAAAATCTTTCCCCGTGTGAGAGTGAGTGGTAAATCTGTCCCAGTGTGAGTGAATGGTAAATCTGTCCCCATGTGTGTGTGAGTGAATAGTAAATCTGTCCCCGTGAAAGAGTGAGTGGTAAATCTGTCCCCGTGTGAGTGAATGGTAAATCTGTCCCCGTGTGAGTGAATGGTAAATCTGTCCCTGTGTGAGTGTGAGTGAATGGTAAATCTGTCCCCGTGTGAGTGAGTGGTAAATCTGTCCCCATGTGTGTGTGAGTGAGTGGTAAATCTGTCCCCGTGTGTGTGTGAGTGAATGGTAAATCTGTCCCTGTGTGAGTGTGAGTGAATGGTAAATCTGTCCCCGTGTGTGTGTGAGTGAATGGTAAATCTGTCCCCGTGTGTGTGTGAGTGAATGGTAAATCTGTCCCTGTGTGAGTGTGAGTGAATGGTAAATCTGTCCCCGTGTGAGTGTGAGTGAATGGTAAATCTGTCCCCGTGTGTGTGTGAGTGAATGGTAAATCTGTCCCCGTGTGTGTGTGAGTGAATGGTAAATCTGTCCCCGTGTGAGTGTGAGTGGTAAATCTGTCCCAGTGTGAGTGAGTGGTAAATCTGTCACAGTGTGAGTGAATGGTAAATCTGTCCCCGTGTGTGTGTGAGTGGTAAATCTGTCCCCGTGTGTGTGTGAGTGAGTGGTAAATCTGTCCCCGTGTGAGTGAATGGTAAATCTGTCCCCGTGTGAGTGAATGGTAAATCTGTCCCCGTGTGAGTGAGTGAATGGTAAATCTGTCCCCGTGTGTGAGTGAATGGTAAATCTGTCCCCGTGTGAGTGAGTGGTAAATCTGTCCCCTTGTGAGTGAGTGAATGGTAAATCTGTCCCCGTGTGTGTGAGTGAATGGTAAATCTGTCCCCGTGTGTGAGTGAATGGTAAATCTGTCCCCGTGTGTGAGTGAATGGTAAATCTGTCCCCTTGTGAGTGAGTGAATTGTAAATCTGTCCCCGTGTGTGAGTGAGTGGTAAATCTGTCCCCTTGTGAATCAATGGTAAATCTGTCCCCGTGTGAGAGTGAATGGTAAATCTGTCCCCGTGTGTGAGTCAATGGTAAATCTGTCCCCGTGTGAGAGTGAATGGTAAATCTGACCCCGTGTGAGAGTTTATGGTAAATCTGACCCCGTGTGAGAGTGAATGGTAAGTTTGTCCCCTTGTGAGAGTGACTGGTAAATCTGTCCCCGTGTGAGAGTGAATGGTAAATCTGACCCCGTGTGTGAGTGAATGGTAAATCTGTCCCCTTGTGAGTCAATGGTAAATCTGTCCCCGTGTGAGAGTGAGTGGTAAATCTGTCCCCGTGTGAGGGTGAGTGGTAAATCTGTCCCCGTGTGAGTGAATGGTAAATCTGTCCCCGTGTGAGTGAATGATAAATCTGTGCCCGTGTGTGAGTGAGTGAATAGTAAATCTGTCCCCGTGAAAGAGTGAGTGAATAGTAAATCTGTCCCTGTGTGAGAGTGAGTGGTAAATCTGTCCCTGTGTGAGTGTGAGTGAATGGTAAATCTGTCCCTGTGTGAGTGAGTGGTAAATCTGTCCCAGTGTGAGAGTGAATGGTAAATCTGTCCCCGTGTGAGGGTGAATGGTAAATCTGTCACCTTGTGAGTGAGTGGTAAATCTGTCCCAGTGTGAGTGAGTGAATGGTAAATCTGTCCCCGTGTGTGAGTGAATGGTAAATCTGTCCCCGTGTGTGAGTGAATGGTAAATCTGTCCCCGTGTGTGAGTGAGTGGTAAATCTGTCCCCGTGTGTGTGAATGGTAAATCTGTCCCCGTGTGAGTGAATGGTAAATCTGTCCCCATGTGAGTGAATGGTAAATCTGTCCCCGTGTGAGTGAATGGTAAATCTGTCCCCGTGTGAGTGAATGGTAAATCTGTCCCTGTGTGAGAGTGAGTGGTAAATCTGTCCCCGTGTGAGTGAATGGTAAATCTGTCCCCGTGTGAGTGAATGGTAAATCTGTCCCCGTGTGAGTCAATGGTAAATCTGTCCCCGTGTGAGTCAATGGTAAATCTGTCCCCGTGTGAGTGAATGGTAAATCTGTCCCCGTGTGTGAGTGAATGGTAAATCTGTCCCCGTGTGTGTGAATGGTAAATCTGTCCCCGTGTGTGTGTGAGTGAATGGTAAATCTGTCCCCGTGTGTGTGAATGGTAAATCTGTCCCCGTGTGTGAGTGAGTGAATGGTAAATCTGTCCCCGTGTGAGTGAATGGTAAATCTGTCCCCGTGTGTGTGTGAGTGAATGGTAAATCTGTCATTGTGTGAGTGAATGGTAAATCTGTCCCTGTATGAGTGAATGGTAAATCTGTCCCCGTGTGAGAGTGAGTGGTAAATCTGTGCCCGTGTGTGAGTGAATGGTAAATCTGTCCCCAAGTGTGAGTGAGTGGTAAATCTGTCCCTGTGTGAGTGAATGGTAAATCTGTCCCCGTGTGTGAGTGAATGGTAAATCTGTCCCCGTGTGTGAGTGAGTGAATGGTAAATCTGTCGCCCTGTTTGAGTGAATGGTAAATCTGTCCCCGTGTGTGAGTGAGTGCTAAATCTGTCCCTGTGTGTGAGTGAGTGTTAAATCTGTCCCTGTGTGTGAGTGAGTGGTAAATCTGTCGCCCTGTGTCAGTGAATGGTAAATCTGTCCCCCTGTGTGAGTGAGTGCTAAATCTGTCCCTGTGTGTGAGTGAGTGTTAAATCTGTCCCTGTGTGTGAGTGAGTGGTAAATCTGTCGCCCTGTGTGAGTGAGTGGTAAATCTGTCCCCATGTGTGAGTGAGTGGTAAATCTGTCCCCGTGTGAGAGTGAGTGGTAAATCTGTCCCCGTGTGAGTGAATGGTAAATCTGTCCCCGTGTGAGGGTGAATGGTAAATCTGTCCCCGTGTGTGAGTGAGTGGTAAATCTGTCCCAGTGTGAGTGAATGGTAAATCTGTCCCCGTGTGAGAGTGAGTGGTAAATCTGTCCCCGTGTGAGAGTGAGTGGTAAATCTGTCCCAGTGTGAGTAAGTGGTAAATCTGTCTCAGTGTGAGTGAGTGGTAAATCTGTCCCCGTGTGTGTGTGAGTGGTAAATCTGTCCCCGTGTGAGTGAATGGTAAATCTGTCCCCGTGTGAGAGTGAGTGGTAAATCTGTCCCCGTGTGAGTGAATGGTAAATCTGTCCCCGTGTGAGGGTGAATGGTAAATCTGTCCCCGTGTGTGAGTGAGTGGTAAATCTGTCCCAGTGTGAGTGAATGGTAAATCTGTCCCCGTGTGAGAGTGAGTGGTAAATCTGTCCCCGTGTGAGAGTGAGTGGTAAATCTGTCCCAGTGTGAGTAAGTGGTAAATCTGTCTCAGTGTGAGTGAGTGGTAAATCTGTCCCCGTGTGAGACTGAGTGGTAAATCTGTCCCAGTGTGAGTGAATGGTAAATCTGTCCCCGTGTGAGAGTGAGTGGTAAATCTGTCCCCGTGTGAGAGTGAGTGGTAAATCTGTCCCAGTGTGAGTGAGTGGTAAATCTGTCCCAGTGTGAGTGAGTGGTAAATCTGTCCCAGTGTGAGTGAGTGGTAAATCTGTCCCAGTGTGAGTGAGTGGTAAATCTCTCCTAGTGTGAGTGAGTGGTAAATCTGTCCCCGTGTGTGAGTCAGTGGTAAATCTGTCCCCGTGTGTGAGTGAATGGTAAATCTGTCCCCGTGTGAGGGTGAGTGGTAAATCTGTCCCCGTGTGAGTGAATGGTAAATCTGTCCCCGTGTGAGAGTGAGTGGTAAATCTGTCCCCGTGTGAGTGAGTGGTAAATCTGTCCTAGTGTGAGTGAGTGGTAAATCTGTCCCCGTGTGTGAGTGAATGGTAAATCTGTCCCCGTGTGAGAGTGAGTGGTAAATCTGTCCCCGTGTGAGTGAATGGTAAATCTGTCCCCGTGTGAGTGAATGGTAAATCTGTCCCCGTGTGAGTGAGTGGTAAATCTGTCCCCTTGTGAGTGTCAATGATAAATCTGTCCCCGTGTGAGTGTGAGTGGTAAATCTGTGCCCGTGTGTGAGTGAGTGAATAGTAAATCTGTCCCCGTGAAAGAGTGAGTGGTAAATCTGTCCCGGTGTGAGAGTGAGTGGTAAATCTGTCACCTTGTGAGTGAGTGGTAAATCTGTCCCAGTGTGAGTGAATGGTAAATCTGTCCCAGTGTGAGTGAGTGAATAGTAAATCTGTCCCCGTGAAAGAGTGAGTGAATAGTAAATCTGTCCCTGTGTGAGAGTGAGTGGTAAATCTGTCCCTGTGTGAGTGTGAGTGAATGGTAAATCTGTCCCCGTGTGTGTGAATGGTAAATCTGTCCCCGTGTGTGTGTGAGTGAATGGTAAATCTGTCCCTGTGTGAGTGAATGGTAAATCTGTCCCCGTGTGAGTGAGTGGTAAATCTGTCCCCGTGTGAGTGAATGGTAAATCTGTCCCCGTGTGAGTGAATGGTAAATCTGTCCCCGTGTGAGTGAATGGTAAATCTGTCCCAGTGTGAGTGAATGGTAAATCTGTCCCCGTGTGAGAGAATGGTAAATCTGTCCCCTTGTGAGTGTGAGTGAGTGGTAAATCTGTCCCCGTGTGAGAGAATGGTAAATCTGTCCCCGTGTGTGTGAATGGTAAATCTGTCCCCTTGTGAGTGTGAGTGAGTGGTAAATCTGTCCCCGTGTGAGTGAATGGTAAATCTGTCCCCGTGAGAGTGAGTGGTAAATCTGTCCCTGTGTGAGAGAATGGTAAATCTGTCCCCGTGTGTGAGTGAATGGTAAATCTGTCCCCGTGTGTGTGAATGGAAAATCTGTCCCCGTGTGTGTGTTAGTGAATGGTAAATCTGTCCCCGTGTGTGTGTGAGTGAATGGTAAATCTGTCCCCGTGTGTGTGTGAGTGAATGGTAAATCTGTCCCCGTGTGAGTGAATGGTAAATCTGTCCCCGTGTGTGAGTGAATGGTAAATCTGTCCCCGTGTGTGTGAATGGTAAATCTGTCCCCGTGTGTGTGTGAGTGAATGGTAAATCTGTCCCCGTGTGTGTGAATGGTAAATCTGTCCCCGTGTGTGTGTGAGTGAATGGTAAATCTGTCATTGTGTGAGTGAATGGTAAATCTGTCCCTGTATGAGTGAATGGTAAATCTGTCCCCGTGTGAGAGTGAGTGGTAAATCTGTCCCCGTGTGAGAGTGAGTGGTAAATCTGTGCCCGTGTGTGAGTGAATGGTAAATCTGTCCCCAAGTCTGAGTGAGTGGTAAATCTGTCCCTGTGTGAGTGAATGGTAAATCTGTCCCCGTGTGTGAGTGAATGGTAAATCTGTCCCCATGTGAGTGAATAGTAAATCTGTCCCCTTGTGAGTGTCAATGGTAAATCTGTCCCCGTGTGAGTGTGAGTGGTAAATCTGTCCCCGTGTGTGAGTGAGTGGTAAATCTGTCCCCGTGTGAGTGAGTGGTAAATCTGTCCCCGTGTGAGTGAGTGGTAAATCTGTCCCCGTGTGAGTGAATGGTAAATCTGTCCCCGTGTGAGTGAATGGTAAATCTGTCCCCGTGTGAGTGAGTGGTAAATCTGTCCCAGTGTGAGTGTGAGTCAATGGTAAATCTGTCCCCGTGTGAGTGAATGGTAAATCTGTCCCCGTGTGAGTGAGTGGTAAATCTGTCCCCGTGTGTGAGTGAGTGAATGGTAAATCTGTCCCCTTGCGAGTGAGTGGTAAATCTGTCCGCGTGTGAGAGTGAGTGGTAAATCTGTCCCCGTGTGAGAGTCAATGGTAAATCTGTCCCCGTGTGAGAGAATGGTAAATCTGTCCCCTTGTGAGTGAATGGTAAATCTGTCCCCGTGTGTGAGTGAGTGGTAAATCTGTCCCCGTGTGAGAGTGAGTGGTAAATCTGTCCCTGTGTGAGTGAATGGTAAATCTGTCCCCATGTGTGTGTGAGTGAATAGTAAATCTGTCCCCGTGAAAGAGTGAGTGGTAAATCTGTCCCCGTGTGAGAGTGAGTGGTAAATCTGTCCAAATGTGTGTGTGAGTGAATGGTAAATCTGTCCCAGTGTGAGTGAATGGTAAATCTGACCCCATGTGTGTGTGAGTGAATAGTAAATCTGTCCCCGTGAAAGAGTGAGTGGTAAATCTGTCCCTGTGTGAGAGTGTGTGGAAAATCTGTCCCCGTGTGAGAGTGAGTGGTAAATCTGTCCCAGTGTGAGTGAATGGTAAATCTGTCCCCATGTGTGTGTGAGTGAATAGTAAATCTGTCCCCGTGAAAGAGTGAGTGGTAAATCTGTCCCCGTGTGAGTGAATGGTAAATCTGTCCCCGTGTGAGTGAGTGGTAAATCTGTCCCTGTGTGAGTGAATGGTAAATCTGTCCCCATGTGTGTGTGAGTGAATAGTAAATCTGTCCCCGTGAAAGAGTGAGTGGTAAATCTGTCCCCGTGTGAGAGTGAGTGAATAGTAAATCTGTCCCCTTGTGAGTGTCAATGGTAAATCTGTCCCCGTGTGAGTGAGTGGTAAATCTGTCCCCGTGTGAGTGAGTGGTAAATCTGTCCCCGTGTGAGTGAGTGGTAAATCTGTCCCCGTGTGAGTGAATGGTAAATCTGTCCCCGTGTGAGTGAATGGTAAATCTGTCCCCGTGTGAGAGAATGGTAAATCTGTCCCCTTGTGAGTGAATGGTAAATCTGTCCCCGTGTGTGAGTGAGTGGTAAATCTGTCCCCGTGTGAGAGTGAGTGGTAAATCTGTCCCTGTGTCAGTGAATGGTAAATCTGTCCCCATGTGTGTGTGAGTGAATAGTAAATCTGTCCCCGTGAAAGACTGAGTGGTAAATCTGTCCCCGTGTGAGAGTGAGTGGTAAATCTGTCCAAATGTGTGTGTGAGTGAATGGTAAATCTGTCCCAGTGTGAGTGAATGGTAAATCTGTCCCCATGTGTGTGTGAGTGAATAGTAAATCTGTCCCCGTGAAAGAATGAGTGGTAAATCTGTCCCTGTGTGAGAGTGTGTGGAAAATCTGTCCCCGTGTGAGAGTGAGTGGTAAATCTGTCCCAGTGTGAGTGAATGGTAAATCTGTCCCCATGTGTGTGTGAGTGAATAGTAAATCTGTCCCCGTGAAAGAGTGAGTGGTAAATCTGTCCCCGTGTGAGTGAATGGTAAATCTGTCCCCGTGTGAGTGAGTGGTAAATCTGTCCCCGTGTGAGTGAATAGTAAATCTGTCCCCTTGTGAGTGTCAATGGTAAATCTGTCCCCGTGTGAGTGTGAGTGGAAAATCTGTCCCCGTGTGAGAGTGATTGGTAAATCTGTCCCCGTGTGAGTGAGTGGTAAATCTGTCCCCTTGTGAGTGAATGGTAAATCTGTACCCGTGTGAGTGAGTGGTAAATCTGTCCCAGTGTGAGTGTGAGTCAATGGTAAATCTGTCCCCGTGTGTGAGTGAGTGGTAAATCTGTCCCCGTGTGAGTGAGTGGTAAATCTGTCCCCGTGTGTGAGTGAGTGAATGGTAAATCTGTCCCCTTGTGAGTGAGTGGTAAATCTGTCCCCGTGTGAGAGTGAGTGGTAAATCTGTCCCAGTGTGAGAGTCAATGGTAAATCTGTCCCCGTGTGAGAGAATGGTAAATCTGTCCCCTTGTGAGTGAATGGTAAATCTGTCCCCGTGTGTGAGTGTGTGGTAAATCTGTCCCCGTGTGAGAGTGAGTGGTAAATCTGTCCCTGTGTGAGTGAATGGTAAATCTGTCCCCATGTGTGTGTGAGTGAATAGTAAATCTGTCCCCGTGAAAGAGTGAGTGGTAAATCTGTCCCCGTGTGAGAGTGAGTGGTAAATCTGTCCAAATGTGTGTGTGAGTGAATGGTAAATCTGTCCCAGTGTGAGTGAATGGTAAATCTGTCCCCATGTGTGTGTGAGTGAATAGTAAATCTGTCCCCGTGAAAGAGTGAGTGGTAAATCTGTCCCTGTGTGAGAGTGTGTGGAAAATCTGTCCCCGTGTGAGAGTGAGTGGTAAATCTGTCCCAGTGTGAGTGAATGGTAAATCTGTCCCCATGTGTGTGTGAGTGAATAGTAAATCTGTCCCCGTGAAAGAGTGAGTGGTAAATCTGTCCCCGTGTGAGTGAATGGTAAATCTGTCCCCGTGTGAGTGGTAAATCTGTCCCTGTGTGAGTGAATGGTAAATCTGTCCCCATGTGTGTGTGAGTGAATAGTAAATCTGTCCCCGTGAAAGAGTGAGTGGTAAATCTGTCCCCGTGTGAGAGTGAGTGGTAAATCTGTCCAAATGTGTGTGTGAGTGAATGGTAAATCTGTCCCAGTGTGAGTGAATGGTAAATCTGTCCCCATGTGTGTGTGAGTGAATAGTAAATCTGTCCCCGTGAAAGAGTGAGTGGTAAATCTGTCCCCGTGTGAGTGAATGGTAAATCTGTCCCCGTGTGAGTGAGTGGTAAATCTGTCCTCGTGTGAGTGAATGGTAAATCTGTCCCCGTGTGAGTGAATGGTAAATCTGTCCCCTTGTGAGTGAATGGTAAATCTGACCCCGTGTGAGTGAGTGGTAAATCTGTCCCCGTGTGAGAGTGTGTGGTAAATCTGTCCCCGTGTGAGTGGTAAATCTGTCCCCGTGTGAGAGTGAGTGGTAAATCTGTCCCCGTGTGAGAGTGTGTGGTAAATCTGTCCCCGTGTGAGTGAATGGTAAATCTGTCCCCGTGTGTGTGTGAGTGAATGGTAAATCCGTCCCCGTGTGAGAGTGAGTGGTAAATCTGTCCCCGTGTGAGAGTGTGTGGTAAATCTGTCCCCGTGTGAGTGAATGGTAAATCTGTCCACGTGTGAGTGTGAGTGAATGGTAAATCCGTCCCCATGTGAGAGTGAGTGGTAAATCTGTCCCCGTGTGAGTGAATGGTAAATCTGTCCCCGTGTGTGTGTGAGTGAATGGTAAATCCGTCCCCGTGTGAGTGTGAGTGGTAAATCTGTCCCCGTGTGTGTGTGAGTGAATGGTAAATCTGTCCCCGTGTGTGAGTGAGTGGTAAATCTGTCCCCGTGTGAGAGTGAGTGGTAAATCTATCCCTGTGTGAGTGAATGGTAAATCTGTCCCCATGTGTGTGTGAGTGAATAGTAAATCTGTCCCCGTGAAAGAGTGAGTGGTAAATCTGTCCCCGTGTGAGAGTGAGTGGTAAATCTGTCCAAATGTGTGTGTGAGTGAATGGTAAATCTGTCCCAGTGTGAGTGAATGGTAAATCTGTCCCCATGTGTGTGTGAGTGAATAGTAAATCTGTCCCCGTGAAAGAGTGAGTGGTAAATCTGTCCCTGTGTGAGAGTGTTTGGAAAATCTGTCCCCGTGTGAGAGTGAGTGGTAAATCTGTCCCAGTGTGAGTGAATGGTAAATCTGTCCCCATGTGTGTGTGAGTGAATAGTAAATCTGTCCCCGTGAAAGAGTGAGTGGTAAATCTGTCCCCGTGTGAGTGAATGGTAAATCTGTCCCCGTGTGAGTGAGTGGTAAATCTGTCCCTGTGTGAGTGTGAGTGAATGGTAAATCTGTCCCCATGTGTGTGTGAGTGAATAGTAAATCTGTCCCCGTGAAAGAGTGAGTGGTAAATCTGTCCCCGTGTGAGAGTGAGTGGTAAATCTGTCCAAATGTGTGTGTGAGTGAATGGTAAATCTGTCCCAGTGTGAGTGAATGGTAAATCTGTCCCCATGTGTGTGTGAGTGAATAGTAAATCTGTCCCCGTGAAAGAGTGAGTGGTAAATCTGTCCCTGTGTGAGAGTGTGTGGAAAATCTGTCCCCGTGTGAGAGTGAGTGGTAAATCTGTCCCCGAGTGAGTGAATGGTAAATCTGTCCCTGTGTGAGTGAGTGGTAAATCTGTCCTCGTGTGAGTGAATGGTAAATCTGTCCCCGTGTGAGTGAATGGTAAATCTGTCCTCGTGTGAGTGAATGGTAAATCTGTCCCCTTGTGAGTGAATGGTAAATCTGACCCCGTGTGAGTGGTAAATCTGTCCCCGTGTGAGTGAGTGGTAAATTTGTCCCCGTGTGAGAGTGTGTGGTAAATCTGTCCCCGTGTGAGTGGTAAATCTGTTCCCGTGTGAGAGTGAGTGGTAAATCTGTCCCCGTGTGAGAGTGTGTGGTAAATCTGTCCCCGTGTGAGTGAATGGTAAATCTGTCCCCGTGTGTGTGTGAGTGAATGGTAAATCCGTTCCCGTGTGAGAGTGAGTGGTAAATCTGTCCCCGTGTGAGACTGTGTGGTAAATCTGTCCCCGTGTGAGTGAATGGTAAATCTGTCCCCGTGTGTGTGTGAGTGAATAGTAAATCTGTCCCCGTGTGTGTGTGAGTGAATGGTAAATCCGTCCCCGTGTGAGAGTGAGTGGTAAATCTGTCCCCATGTGTGAGTGAGTGGTAAATCTGTCCCCGTGTGTGTGTGAGTGAATGGTAAATCCCTCCCCGTGTGAGAGTGAGTGGTAAATCTGTCCCCGTCTGAGTGAATGGTAAATCTGTCCCCGTGTGTGTGTGAGTGAAAGGTAAATCCGTCCCCGTGTGAGAGTGAATGGTAAATCTGTCCCCGTCTGAGTGAATGGTAAATCTGTCCCCGTGTGAGTGAATGGTAAATCTGTCCCCGTGTGTGTGTGAGTGAATGGTAAATCCGTCCCCGTGTGAGAGTGAGTGGTAAATCTGTCCCCGTGTGAGTGAATGGTAAATCTGTCCCCGTGTGTGTGTGAGTGAATGGTAAATCTGTCCCCGTGTGAGTGAGTGGTAAATCTGTCCCCGTGTGAGTGAATGGTAAATCTGTCCCCGTGTGAGTGAATGGTAAATCTGTCACCTTGTGAGTGTCAATGGCAAATCTGTCCCCGTGTGAGTGAGTGGTAAATCTGTCCCCGTGTGTGTGTGAGTGAATAGTAAATCTGTCCCCGTGTGAGAGTGAGTGGTAAATCTGTCCCCTTGTGAGGGTGAGTGGTAAATCTGTCCCAGTGTGAGTGAATGGTAAATCTGTCCCCGTGTGAGTGAATGGTAAATCTGTCCCCGTGTGTGAGTGAATGGTAAATCTGTCCCCGTGTCAGTGAGTGGTAAATCTGTCCCCGTGTGAGAGTGAGTGGTAAATCTGTCCCCTTGTGAGTGAGTGAATGGTAAATCTGTCCCCGTGTGAGTGAGTGGTAAATCTGTCCCCGTGTCAGTGAGTGGTAAATCTGTCCCCGTGTGAGAGTGAGTGGTAAATCTGTCCCCTTGTGTGAGTGTGAGTGGTAAATCTGTCCCCGTGTGTGTGTGAGTGAATGGAAAATCTGTCCCCGTGTGTGTGTGTGAGTGAATGGTAAATCTGTCCCAGTGTGTGAGTGAGTGGTAAATCTGTCCCCTTGTGAGTGAGTGAATGGTAAATCTGTCCCCGTGTGTGAGTGAGTGAATGGTAAATCTGTCCCCGTGTGTGTGTGAGTGAATGGTAAATCTGTCCCCGTGTGTGAGTGAGTGAATGGTAAATCTGTCCCCTTGTGAGGGTGAGTGGTAAATCTGTCCCCGTGTGAGAGTGAGTGGTAAATCTGTCCCCGTGTGAGTGAATGGTAAATCTGTCCCCGTGTGAGAGTGAGTGGTAAATCTGTCCCCGTGTGAGAGTGAGTGGTAAATCTGTCCCAGTGTGAGTGAGTGGTAAATCTGTCCCAGTGTGAGTGAGTGGTAAATCTGTCCTAGTGTGAGTGAGTGGTAAATCTGTCCCCGTGTGTGAGTCAATGGTAAATCTGTCCCCGTGTGAGAGTGAGTGGTAAATCTGTCCCCGTGTGAGGGTGAGTGGTAAATCTGTCCCCGTGTGAGTGAATGGTAAATCTGTCCCCGTGTGAGTGAATGGTAAATCTGTCCCCGTGTGAGAGTGAGTGGTAAATCTGTCCCAGTGTGAGTGAATGGTAAATCTGTCCCCATGTGTGTGTGAGTGAATAGTAAATCTGTCCCCGTGAAAGAGTGAGTGGTAAATCTGTCCCCGTGTGAGTGAATGGTAAATCTGTCCCCGTGTGAGTGAATGGTAAATCTGTGCCCGTGTGTGAGTGAGTGAATAGTAAATCTGTCCCCGTGAAAGAGTGAGTGGTAAATCTGTCCTTGTGTGAGAGTGAGTGGTAAATCTGTCACCTTCTGAGTGAGTGGTAAATCTGTCCCAGTGTGAGGGTGAGTGGTAAATCTGTCCCCATGTGAGTGAATGGTAAATCTGTCCCCGTGTGTGAGTGAGTGGTAAATCTGTCACCTTGTGAGTGAGTGGTAAATCTGTCCCAGTGTGAGTGAGTGAATGGTAAATCTGTCCCCATGTGAGTGAATGGTAAATCTGTCCCCGTGTGAGTGTGAATGGTAAATCTGTCCCCGTGTGAGAGTGAATGGTAAATCTGTCCCCTTGTGAGTGAATAGTAAATCTGTCCCCTTGTGAGTGTCAATGGTAAATCTGTCCCCGTGTGAGTGTGAGTGGTAAATCTGTCCCCGTGTGTGAGTGAGTGGTAAATCTGTCCCCGTGTGAGTGAGTGGTAAATCTGTCCCCGTGTGAGTGAGTGGTAAATCTGTCCCCGTGTGAGTGAATGGTAAATCTGTCCCCGTGTGAGTGAATGGTAAATCTGTCCCAGTGTGAGTGAGTGAATGGTAAATCTGTCCCAGTGTGAGTGAATGGTAAATCTGTCCCCGTGTGAGTGTGAATGGTAAATCTGTCCCCGTGTGAGAGTGAATGGTAAATCTGTCCCCTTGTGAGTGAATAGTAAATCTGTCCCCTTGTGAGTGTCAATGGTAAATCTGTCCCCGTGTGAGTGTGAGTGGTAAATCTGTCCCCGTGTGTGAGTGAGTGGTAAATCTGTCCCCGTGTGAGTGAGTGGTAAATCTGTCCCCGTGTGAGTGAGTGGTAAATCTGTCCCCGTGTGAGTGAGTGGTAAATCTGTCCCCGTGTGAGTGAATGGTAAATCTGTCCCAGTGTGAGTGAGTGGTAAATCTGTCCCAGTGTGAGTGTGAGTCAATGGTAAATCTGTCCCCGTGTGAGTGAATGGTAAATCTGTCCCCATCTGAGTGAATGGTAAATCTGTCCCCGTGTGTGTGTGAGTGAATGGTAAATCTGTCCCAGTGTGAGTGAGTGGTAAATCTGTCCCCGTGTGTGAGTGAGTGAATGGTAAATCTGTCCCCTTGCGAGTGAGTGGTAAATCTGTCCCCGTGTGAGAGTGAGTGGTAAATCTGTCCCCTTGTGAGAGTCAATGGTAAATCTGTCCCCGTGTGAGAGAATGGTAAATCTGTCCCCTTGTGAGTGAATGGTAAATCTGTCCCCGTGTGTGAGTGAGTGGTAAATCTGTCCCCGTGTGAGAGTGAGTGGTAAATCTGTCCCTGTGTGAGTGAATGGTAAATCTGTCCCCATGTGTGTGTGAGTGAATGGTAAATCTGTCCCAGTGTGAGTGAATGGTAAATCTGACCCCATGTGTGTGTGAGTGAATAGTAAATCTGTCCCCGTGAAAGAGTGAGTGGTAAATCTGTCCCTGTGTGAGAGTGTGTGGAAAATCTGTCCCCGTGTGAGAGTGAGTGGTAAATCTGTCCCAGTGTGAGTGAATGGTAAATCTGTCCCCATGTGTGTGTGAGTGAATAGTAAATCTGTCCCCGTGAAAGAGTGAGTGGTAAATCTGTCCCCGTGTGAGTGAATGGTAAATCTGTCCCCGTGTGAGTGAGTGGTAAATCTGTCCCTGTGTGAGTGAATGGTAAATCTGTCCCCATGTGTGTGTGAGTGAATAGTAAATCTGTCCCCGTGAAAGAGTGAGTGGTAAATCTGTCCCCGTGTGAGAGTGAGTGAATAGTAAATCTGTCCCCTTGTGAGTGTCAATGGTAAATCTGTCCCCGTGTGAGTGTGAGTAGTAAATCTGTCCCCGTGTGTGAGTGAGTGGTAAATCTGTCCCCGTGTGAGTGAGTGGTAAATCTGTCCCCGTGTGAGTGAGTGGTAAATCTGTCCCCGTGTGAGTGAGTGGTAAATCTGTCCCCGTGTGAGTGAATGGTAAATCTGTCCCCGTGTGAGTGAATGGTAAATCTGTCCCCGTGTGAGAGAATGGTAAATCTGTCCCCTTGTGAGTGAATGGTAAATCTGTCCCCGTGTGTGAGTGAGTGGTAAATCTGTCCCAGTGTGAGTGAATGGTAAATCTGTCCCCATGTGTGTGTGAGTGAATAGTAAATCTGTCCCCGTGAAAGAGTGAGTGGTAAATCTGTCCCCGTGTGAGTGAATGGTAAATCTGTCCCCGTGTGAGTGGTAAATCTGTCCCTGTGTGAGTGAATGGTAAATCTGTCCCCATGTGTGTGTGAGTGAATAGTAAATCTGTCCCCGTGAAAGAGTGAGTGGTAAATCTGTCCCCGTGTGAGAGTGAGTGGTAAATCTGTCCAAATGTGTGTGTGAGTGAATGGTAAATCTGTCCCAGTGTGAGTGAATGGTAAATCTGTCCCCATGTGTGTGTGAGTGAATAGTAAATCTGTCCCCGTGAAAGAGTGAGTGGTAAATCTGTCCCCGTGTGAGTGAATGGTAAATCTGTCCCCGTGTGAGTGAGTGGTAAATCTGTCCTCGTGTGAGTGAATGGTAAATCTGTCCCCGTGTGAGTGAATGGTAAATCTGTCCCCTTGTGAGTGAATGGTAAATCTGACCCCGTGTGAGTGAGTGGTAAATCTGTCCCCGTGTGAGAGTGTGTGGTAAATCTGTCACCGTGTGAGTGGTAAATCTGTCCCCGTGTGAGAGTGAGTGGTAAATCTGTCCCCGTGTGAGTGAATGGTAAATCTGTCCCCGTGTGTGTGTGAGTGAATGGTAAATCCGTCCCCGTGTGAGAGTGAGTGGTAAATCTGTCCCCGTGTGAGAGTGTGTGGTAAATCTGTCCCCGTGTGAGTGAATGGTAAATCTGTCCCCGTGTGTGTGTGAGTGAATGGTAAATCTGTCCCCGTGTGAGTGAGTGGTAAATCTGTCCCCGTGTGTGAGTGAGTGGTAAATCTGTCCCCGTGTGAGAGTGAGTGGTAAATCTATCCCTGTGTGAGTGAATGGTAAATCTGTCCCCATGTGTGTGTGAGTGAATAGTAAATCTGTCCCCGTGAAAGAGTGAGTGGTAAATCTGTCCCCGTGTGAGAGTGAGTGGTAAATCTGTCCAAATGTGTGTGTGAGTGAATGGTAAATCTGTCCCAGTGTGAGTGAATGGTAAATCTGTCCCCATGTGTGTGTGAGTGAATAGTAAATCTGTCCCCGTGAAAGAGTGAGTGGTAAATCTGTCCCTGTGTGAGAGTGTTTGGAAAATCTGTCCCCGTGTGAGAGTGAGTGGTAAATCTGTCCCAGTGTGAGTGAATGGTAAATCTGTCCCCATGTGTGTGTGAGTGAATAGTAAATCTGTCCCCGTGAAAGAGTGAGTGGTAAATCTGTCCCCGTGTGAGTGAATGGTAAATCTGTCCCCATGTGAGTGAGTGGTAAATCTGTCCCTGTGTGAGTGTGAGTGAATGGTAAATCTGTCCCCATGTGTGTGTGAGTGAATAGTAAATCTGTCCCCGTGAAAGAGTGAGTGGTAAATCTGTCCCCGTGTGAGAGTGAGTGGTAAATCTGTCCAAATGTGTGTGTGAGTGAATGGTAAATCTGTCCCAGTGTGAGTGAATGGTAAATCTGTCCCCATGTGTGTGTGAGTGAATAGTAAATCTGTCCCCGTGAAAGAGTGAGTGGTAAATCTGTCCCTGTGTGAGAGTGTGTGGAAAATCTGTCCCCGTGTGAGAGTGAGTGGTAAATCTGTCCCCGAGTGAGTGAATGGTAAATCTGTCCCTGTGTGAGTGAGTGGTAAATCTGTCCTCGTGTGAGTGAATGGTAAATCTGTCCCCGTGTGAGTGAATGGTAAATCTGTCCTCGTGTGAGTGAATGGTAAATCTGTCCCCTTGTGAGTGAATGGTAAATCTGACCCCGTGTGAGTGGTAAATCTGTCCCCGTGTGAGTGAGTGGTAAATCTGTCCCCGTGTGAGAGTGTGTGGTAAATCTGTCCCCGTGTGAGTGGTAAATCTGTTCCCGTGTGAGAGTGAGTGGTAAATCTGTCCCCGTGTGAGAGTGTGTGGTAAATCTGTCCCCGTGTGAGTGAATGGTAAATCTGTCCCCGTGTGTGTGTGAGTGAATGGTAAATCCGTCCCCGTGTGAGAGTGAGTGGTAAATCTGTCCCCGTGTGAGAGTGTGTGGTAAATCTGTCCCCGTGTGAGTGAATGGTAAATCTGTCCCCGTGTGTGTGTGAGTGAATGGTAAATCCGTCCCCGTGTGAGAGTGAGTGGTAAATCTGTCCACATGTGTGAGTGAGTGAATGGTAAATCCCTCCCCGTGTGAGAGTGAGTGGTAAATCTGTCCCCGTCTGAGTGAATGGTAAATCTGTCCCCGTGTGTGTGTGAGTGAAAGGTAAATCCGTCCCCGTGTGAGAGTGAGTGGTAAATCTGTCCCCGTGTGTGTGTGAGTGAATGGTAAATCTGTCCCCGTGTGAGTGAGTGGTAAATCTGTCCCCGTGTGAGTGAATGGTAAATCTGTCCCCGTGTGAGTGAATGGTAAATCTGTCACCTTGTGAGTGTCAATGGCAAATCTGTCCCCGTGTGAGTGTGAGTGGTAAATCTGTCCCCGTGTGAGTGAGTGGTAAATCTGTCCCCGTGTGTGTGTGAGTGAATGGTAAATCTGTCCCCGTGTGAGTGAGTGGTAAATCTGAACCCGTGTGATAGTGAGTGGTAAATCTGTCCCCGAGTGAGTGAATGGTAAATCTGTGCCCGTGTGTGTGAATGGTAAATCTGTCCCCTTGTGAGGGTGAGTGGTAAATCTGTCCCAGTGTGAGTGAATGGTAAATCTGTCCCCGTGTGAGAGTGAGTGGTAAATCTGTCCCAGTGTGAGGGTGTGTGGTAAATCTGTCCCAGTGTGAGTGAATGGTAAATCTGTCCTCGTGTGAGTGAATGGTAAATCTGTCCCCTTGTGAGGGTGAGTGGTAAATCTGTCCCAGTGTGAGTGAATGGTAAATCTGTCCCCGTGTGAGAGTGAGTGGTAAATCTGTCCCAGTGTGAGGGTGTGTGGTAAATCTGTCCCAGTGTGAGTGAATGGTAAATCTGTCCCCGTGTGAGTGAATGGTAAATCTGTCCCCGTGTGTGAGTGAATGGTAAATCTGTCCCCGTGTCAGTGAGTGGTAAATCTGTCCCCGTGTGAGAGTGAGTGGTAAATCTGTCCCCTTGTGAGTGAGTGAATGGTAAATCTGTCCCCGTGTGTGAGTGAGTGAATGGTAAATCTGTCCCCGTGTGAGTGAGTGGTAAATCTGTCCCCGTGTGTGTGTGAGTGAATGGTAAATCTGTCCCCGTGTGAGTGAGTGGTAAATCTGAACCCGTGTGATAGTGAGTGGTAAATCTGTCCCCGAGTGAGTGAATGGTAAATCTGTGCCCGTGTGTGTGTGAGTGAATGGTAAATCTGTCCTCGTGTGAGTGAATGGTAAATCTGTCCCCTTGTGAGGGTGAGTGGTAAATCTGTCCCAGTGTGAGTGAATGGTAAATCTGTCCCCGTGTGAGAGTGAGTGGTAAATCTGTCCCAGTGTGAGGGTGTGTGGTAAATCTGTCCCAGTGTGAGTGAATGGTAAATCTGTCCCCGTGTGAGTGAATGGTAAATCTGTCCCCGTGTGTGAGTGAATGGTAAATCTGTCCCCGTGTCAGTGAGTGGTAAATCTGTCCCCGTGTGAGAGTGAGTGGTAAATCTGTCCCCTTGTGAGTGAGTGAATGGTAAATCTGTCCCCGTGTGTGAGTGAGTGAATGGTAAATCTGTCCCCTTGTGTGAGTGTGAGTGAATGGTAAATCTGTCCCCGTGTGTGTGTGAGTGAATGGAAAATCTGTCCCCGTGTGTGTGTGTGAGTGAATGGTAAATCTGTCCCCGTGTGTGTGTGAGTGAATGGAAAATCTGTCCCCGTGTGTGTGTGTGAGTGAATGGTAAATCTGTCCCCGTGTGTGAGTGAGTGGTAAATCTGTCCCCGTGTGTGAGTGAGTGAATGGTAAATCTGTCCCCGTGTGTGTGTGAGTGAATGGTAAATCTGTCCCCGTGTGTGAGTGAGTGAATGGTAAATCTGTCCCCTTGTGAGGGTGAGTGGTAAATCTGTCCCCGTGTGAGTGAATGGTAAATCTGTCCCCGTGTGAGTGAGTGGTAAATCTGTCCCCGTGTGTGTGTGAGTGAATAGTAAATCTGTCCCCGTGAAAGAGTGAGTGGTAAATCTGTCCCCGTGTGAGTGAATGGTAAATCTGTCCCCGTGTGAGTGGTAAATCTGTCCCTGTGTGAGTGAATGGTAAATCTGTCCCCATGTGTGTGTGAGTGAATAGTAAATCTGTCCCCGTGAAAGAGTGAGTGGTAAATCTGTCCCCGTGTGAGAGTGAGTGGTAAATCTGTCCAAATGTGTGTGTGAGTGAATGGTAAATCTGTCCCAGTGTGAGTGAATGGTAAATCTGTCCCCATGTGTGTGTGAGTGAATAGTAAATCTGTCCCCGTGAAAGAGTGAGTGGTAAATCTGTCCCCGTGTGAGTGAATGGTAAATCTGTCCCCGTGTGAGTGAGTGGTAAATCTGTCCTCGTGTGAGTGAATGGTAAATCTGTCCCCGTGTGAGTGAATGGTAAATCTGTCCCCTTGTGAGTGAATGGTAAATCTGACCCCGTGTGAGTGAGTGGTAAATCTGTCCCCGTGTGAGAGTGTGTGGTAAATCTGTCCCCGTGTGAGTGGTAAATCTGTCCCCGTGTGAGAGTGAGTGGTAAATCTGTCCCCGTGTGAGTGAATGGTAAATCTGTCCCCGTGTGAGTGAATGGTAAATCTGTCCCCGTGTGAGTGAGTGGTAAATCTGTCCCAGTGTGAGTGTGAGTCAATGGTAAATCTGTCCCCGTGTGAGAGTGAATGGTAAATCTGTCCCCGTGTGAGAGTGAATGGTAAATCTGTCCCCGTGTGAGTGAATGGTAAATCTGTCCCTTTGTGAGTGAATGGTAAATCTGTACCCTTGTGAGTGAGTGGTAAATCTGTCCCCGTCTGAGTGAATGGTAAATCTGTCCCAGTGTGAGTGTGAGTCAATGGTAAATCTGTCCCCGTGTGAGAGTGAGTGGTAAATCTGTCCCCGTGTGAGTGAGTGGTAAATCTGTCCCCGTGTGAGAGTGAGTGGTAAATCTGTCCAAATGTGTTGTGAGTGAATGGTAAATCTGTCCCAGTGTGAGTGAATGGTAAATCTGTCCCCATGTGTGTGTGAGTGAATAGTAAATCTGTCCCCGTGAAAGAGTGAGTGGTAAATCTGTCCCTGTGTAAGAGTGTGTGGAAAATCTGTCCCCGTGTGAGAGTGAGTGGTAAATCTGTCCCAGTGTGAGTGAATGGTAAATCTGTCCCCATGTGTGTGTGAGTGAATAGTAAATCTGTCCCCGTGAAAGAGTGAGTGGTAAATCTGTCCCCGTGTGAGTGAATGGTAAATCTGTCCCCGTGTGAGTGAGTGGTAAATCTGTCCCTGTGTGAGTGAATGGTAAATCTGTCCCCATGTGTGTGTGAGTGAATAGTAAATCTGTCCCCGTGAAAGAGTGTGTGGTAAATCTGTCCCCGTGTGAGAGTGAGTGGTAAATCTGTCCAAATGTGTGTGTGAGTGAATGGTAAATCTGTCCCAGTGTGAGTGAATGGTAAATCTGTCCCCATGTGTGTGTGAGTGAATAGTAAATCTGTCCCCGTGTAAGAGTGAGTGGTAAATCTGTCCCTGTGTGAGAGTGTGTGGAAAATCTGTCCCCGTGTGAGAGTGAGTGGTAAATCTGTCCCCGTGTGAGTGAATGGTAAATCTGTCCCCGTGTGAGTGAGTGGTAAATCTGTCCTCGTGTGAGTGAATGGTAAATCTGTCCCCGTGTGAGTGAATGGTAAATCTGTCCCCGTGTGAGTGAGTGGTAAATCTGTCCCCATGTGAGAGTGTGTGGTAAATCTGTCCCCGTGTGAGTGGTAAATCTGTTCCCGTGTGAGAGTGAGTGGTAAATCTGTCCCCGTGTGAGAGTGTGTGGTAAATCTGTCCCCGTGTGAGTGAATGGTAAATCTGTCCCCGTGTGTGTGAATGGTAAATCTGTGCCCGTGCGAGAGTGAATGGTAAATCTGTACCCGTGTGAGTGAATGGTAAATCTGTCCCCGTGTGAGAGTGAGTGAATGGTAAATCTGTCCCCGTGTGAGTGAATGGTAAATCTGTCCCCGTGTGTGTGAATGGTAAATCTGTCCCCGTGTGAGTGAATGGTAAATCTGTCCCCGTGTGAGTGAGTGAATGGTAAATCTGTCCCCGTGTGAGAGTGTGTGGTAAATCTGTCCCCGTGTGAGTGGTAAATCTGTTCCCGTGTGAGAGTGAGTGGTAAATCTGTCCCCGTGTGAGAGTGTGTGGTAAATCTGTCCCCGTGTGAGTGAATGGTAAATCTGTCCCCGTGTGTGTGTGAGTGAATGGTAAATCCGTCCCCGTGTGAGAGTGAGTGGTAAATCTGTCCCCGTGTGAGAGTGTGTGGTAAATCTGTCCCCGTGTGAGTGAATGGTAAATCTGTCCCCGTGTGTGTGTGAGTGAATGGTAAATCCGTCCCCGTGTGAGAGTGAGTGGTAAATCTGTCCACATGTGTGAGTGAGTGAATGGTAAATCCCTCCCCGTGTGAGAGTGAGTGGTAAATCTGTCCCCGTCTGAGTGAATGGTAAATCTGTCCCCGTGTGTGTGTGAGTGAAAGGTAAATCCGTCCCCGTGTGAGAGTGAGTGGTAAATCTGTCCCCGTCTGAGTGAATGGTAAATCTGTCCCCGTGTGAGTGAATGGTAAATCTGTCCCCGTGTGTGTGTGAGTGAATGGTAAATCCGTCCCCGTGTGAGAGTGAGTGGTAAATCTGTCCCCGTGTGTGTGTGAGTGAATGGTAAATCTGTCCCCGTGTGAGTGAGTGGTAAATCTGTCCCCGTGTGAGTGAATGGCAAATCTGTCCCCGTGTGAGTGTGAGTGGTAAATCTGTCCCCGTGTGAGTGAGTGGTAAATCTGTCCCCGTGTGTGTGTGAGTGAATGGTAAATCTGTCCCCGTGTGAGTGAGTGGTAAATCTGAACCCGTGTGATAGTGAGTGGTAAATCTGTCCCCGAGTGAGTGAATGGTAAATCTGTGCCCGTGTGTGTGTGAGTGAATGGTAAATCTGTCCTCGTGTGAGTGAATGGTAAATCTGTCCCCTTGTGAGGGTGAGTGGTAAATCTGTCCCAGTGTGAGTGAATGGTAAATCTGTCCCCGTGTGAGAGTGAGTGGTAAATCTGTCCCAGTGTGAGGGTGTGTGGTAAATCTGTCCCAGTGTGAGTGAATGGTAAATCTGTCCCCGTGTGAGTGAATGGTAAATCTGTCCCCGTGTGTGAGTGAATGGTAAATCTGTCCCCGTGTCAGTGAGTGGTAAATCTGTCCCCGTGTGAGAGTGAGTGGTAAATCTGTCCCCTTGTGAGTGAGTGAATGGTAAATCTGTCCCCGTGTGTGAGTGAGTGAATGGTAAATCTGTCCCCGTGTGAGTGAGTGGTAAATCTGTCCCCGTGTGTGTGTGAGTGAATGGTAAATCTGTCCCCGTGTGAGTGAGTGGTAAATCTGAACCCGTGTGATAGTGAGTGGTAAATCTGTCCCCGAGTGAGTGAATGGTAAATCTGTGCCCGTGTGTGTGTGAGTGAATGGTAAATCTGTCCTCGTGTGAGTGAATGGTAAATCTGTCCCCTTGTGAGGGTGAGTGGTAAATCTGTCCCAGTGTGAGTGAATGGTAAATCTGTCCCCGTGTGAGAGTGAGTGGTAAATCTGTCCCAGTGTGAGGGTGTGTGGTAAATCTGTCCCAGTGTGAGTGAATGGTAAATCTGTCCCCGTGTGAGTGAATGGTAAATCTGTCCCCGTGTGTGAGTGAATGGTAAATCTGTCCCCGTGTCAGTGAGTGGTAAATCTGTCCCCGTGTGAGAGTGAGTGGTAAATCTGTCCCCTTGTGAGTGAGTGAATGGTAAATCTGTCCCCGTGTGTGAGTGAGTGAATGGTAAATCTGTCCCCTTGTGTGAGTGTGAGTGAATGGTAAATCTGTCCCCGTGTGTGTGTGAGTGAATGGAAAATCTGTCCCCGTGTGTGTGTGTGAGTGAATGGTAAATCTGTCCCCGTGTGTGTGTGAGTGAATGGAAAATCTGTCCCCGTGTGTGTGTGTGAGTGAATGGTAAATCTGTCCCCGTGTGTGAGTGAGTGGTAAATCTGTCCCCGTGTGTGAGTGAGTGAATGGTAAATCTGTCCCCGTGTGTGTGTGAGTGAATGGTAAATCTGTCCCCGTGTGTGAGTGAGTGAATGGTAAATCTGTCCCCTTGTGAGGGTGAGTGGTAAATCTGTCCCCGTGTGAGTGAATGGTAAATCTGTCCCCGTGTGAGTGAGTGGTAAATCTGTCCCCGTGTGAGTGAATGGTAAATCTGTCCCCGTGTGAGTGAATGGTAAATCTGTCCCCGTGTGTGAGTGAGTGAATGGTAAATCTGTCCCCTTGTGAGGGTGAGTGGTAAATCTGTCCCCGTGTGAGTGAATGGTAAATCTGTCCCCGTGTGAGTGAGTGGTAAATCTGTCCCCGTGTGAGTGAATGGTAAATCTGTCCCCGTGTGAGTGAATGGTAAATCTGTCCCCGTGTGAGTGAGTGGTAAATCTGTCCCAGTGTGAGTGTGAGTCAATGGTAAATCTGTCCCCGTGTGAGAGTGAATGGTAAATCTGTCCCCGTGTGAGAGTGAATGGTAAATCTGTCCCCGTGTGAGTGAATGGTAAATCTGTCCCTTTGTGAGTGAATGGTAAATCTGTACCCTTGTGAGTGAGTGGTAAATCTGTCCCCGTCTGAGTGAATGGTAAATCTGTCCCAGTGTGAGTGTGAGTCAATGGTAAATCTGTCCCCGTGTGAGAGTGAGTGGTAAATCTGTCCCCGTGTGAGTGAGTGGTAAATCTGTCCCCGTGTGAGAGTGAGTGGTAAATCTGTCCAAATGTGTGTGTGAGTGAATGGTAAATCTGTCCCAGTGTGAGTGAATGGTAAATCTGTCCCCATGTGTGTGTGAGTGAATAGTAAATCTGTCCCCGTGAAAGAGTGAGTGGTAAATCTGTCCCTGTGTAAGAGTGTGTGGAAAATCTGTCCCCGTGTGAGAGTGAGTGGTAAATCTGTCCCAGTGTGAGTGAATGGTAAATCTGTCCCCATGTGTGTGTGAGTGAATAGTAAATCTGTCCCCGTGAAAGAGTGAGTGGTAAATCTGTCCCCGTGTGAGTGAATGGTAAATCTGTCCCCGTGTGAGTGAGTGGTAAATCTGTCCCTGTGTGAGTGAATGGTAAATCTGTCCCCATGTGTGTGTGAGTGAATAGTAAATCTGTCCCCGTGAAAGAGTGTGTGGTAAATCTGTCCCCGTGTGAGAGTGAGTGGTAAATCTGTCCAAATGTGTGTGTGAGTGAATGGTAAATCTGTCCCAGTGTGAGTGAATGGTAAATCTGTCCCCATGTGTGTGTGAGTGAATAGTAAATCTGTCCCCGTGTAAGAGTGAGTGGTAAATCTGTCCCTGTGTGAGAGTGTGTGGAAAATCTGTCCCCGTGTGAGAGTGAGTGGTAAATCTGTCCCCGTGTGAGTGAGTGGTAAATCTGTCCTCGTGTGAGTGAATGGTAAATCTGTCCCCGTGTGAGTGAATGGTAAATCTGTCCCCGTGTGAGTGAGTGGTAAATCTGTCCCCATGTGAGAGTGTGTGGTAAATCTGTCCCCGTGTGAGTGGTAAATCTGTTCCCGTGTGAGAGTGAGTGGTAAATCTGTCCCCGTGTGAGAGTGTGTGGTAAATCTGTCCCCGTGTGAGTGAATGGTAAATCTGTCCCCGTGTGTGTGAATGGTAAATCTGTGCCCGTGCGAGAGTGAATGGTAAATCTGTACCCGTGTGAGTGAATGGTAAATCTGTCCCCGTGTGAGAGTGAGTGAATGGTAAATCTGTCCCCGTGTGAGTGAATGGTAAATCTGTCCCCGTGTGTGTGAATGGTAAATCTGTCCCCGTGTGAGTGAATGGTAAATCTGTCCCCGTGTGAGTGAGTGAATGGTAAATCTGTCCCCGTGTGAGTGAATGGTAAATCTGTCCCTGTGTGTGTGTGAGTGAATGGTAAATCTGTCCCCGAGTGAGAGTGAGTGGTAAATCTGTCCCCGTGTGTGTGTGAGTGAATGGTAAATCTGTCCCCGTGTGTGTGAGTGAATGGTAAATCTGTCCCAGTGAGAGTGAGTGGTAAATCTGTCCCCGTGTGAGAGTGAATGGTAAATCTGTCCCCGTGTGAGAGTGAGTGGTAAATCTGTCCCCGTGTGTGTGTGAGTGAATGGTAAATCTGTCCCAGTGTGAGAGTGAGTGGTAAATCTGTGCCCATGTGTGAGTGAGTGGCAAATCTGTCCCCGTGTGAGAGTGAGTGGTAAATCTGTCCCCGTGTGTGTGTGAGTGAATGGTAAATCTGTCCCCGTGTGTGTGAGTGAATGGTAAATCTGTCCCCGTGTGAGAGTGAGTGGTAAATCTGTCCCCGTGTGAGTGAGTGAATGGTAAATCTGTCCCCGTGTGTGTGTGAGTGAGTGGTAAATCTGTCCCCGTGTGAGTGAGTGGTAAATCTGTCCCCGTGTGAGTGAATGGTAAATCTCTCCCCGTGTGAGTGAGTGAATGGTAAATCTGTCCCAGTGTGTGAGTGAATGGTAAATCTGTCCCCGTGTGAGTGAATGGTAAATCTGTCCCCTTGTGAGTGAATGGTAAATCTGTCCCCGTGTGAGAGTGAGTGTTAAATCTGTCCCCTTGTGAGTGAATGGTAAATCTGTCCCCGTGTGAGTGAGTGAATGGTAAATCTGTCCCCGTGTGAGTGAGTGAATGGTAAATCTGTCCCGTGTGTGAGTGAATGGTAAATCTGTCCCCGTGTGAGAGTGAATGGTAAATCTGTGCCCGTGTGAGTGAGTGGTAAATCTGAACCCGTGTGATAGTGAGTGGTAAATCTGTCCCCGAGTGAGAGTGAATGGTAAATCTGTACCCGTGTGAGTGAATGGTAAATCTGTCCCCGTGTGAGAGTGAATGGTAAATCTGTACCCGTGTGAGTGAATGGTAAATCTGTCCCCGTGTGAGAGTGAGTGAATGGTAAATCTGTCCCCGTGTGTGAGTGAATGGTAAATCTGTCCCCGTGTGAGAGTGAATGGTAAATCTGTACCCGTGTGAGTGAATGGTAAATCTGTCCCCGTGTGAGAGTGAGTGAATGGTAAATCTGTCCCCGTGTGTGAGTGAATGGTAAATCTGTCCCCGTGTGAGTGAATGGTAAATCTGTCCCCGTGTGAGTGAGTGAATGGTAAATCTGTCCCCGTGTGAGTGAATGGTAAATCTGTCCCCGTGTGAGTGAATGGTAAATCTGTCCCCGTGTGTGTGAATGGTAAATCTGTCCCCGTGTGAATGAATGGTAAATCTGTCCCCGTGTGAGTGAGTGAATGGTAAATCTGTCCTCGTGTGAGTGAATGGTAAATCTGTCCTCGTGTGAGTGAATGGTAAATCTGTCCCCGTGTGTGTGAATGGTAAATCTGTCCCCGTGTGAGTGAATGGTAAATCTGTCCCCGTGTGAGTGAGTGAATGGTAAATCTGTCCCAGTGTGTGAGTGAGTGGTAAATCTGTCCCCGTGTGTGTGAGTGAATGGTAAATCTGTCCCAGTGTGTGAGTGAATGGTAAATCTGTCCCTGTGTGTGAGTGAGTGGTAAATCTGTCCCCGTGTGTGTGAGTGAATGGTAAATCTGTCCCCGTGTGAGTGAATGGTAAATCTGTCCCAGTGTGTGAGTGAATGGTAAATCTGTCCCCGTGTGTGAGTGAATGGTAAATCTGTCCCCATGTGTGAGTGAGTGGTAAATCTGTCCCCGTGTGAGGGTGAGTGGTAAATCTGTCCCCATGTGTGAGTGAGTGGTAAATCTGTCCCCGTGTGAGGGTGAGTGGTAAATCTGTCCCCTTGTGTGAGTGAATGGTAAATCTGTCCCCATGTATGAGTGAGTGGTAAATCTGTCCCCGTGTGTGTGTGAATGGTAAATCTGTCCCCGTGTGTGAGTGAATGGTAAATCTGTCCCCGTGTGAGAGTGAATGGTAAATCTGTCCCCGTGTGTGAGTGAATGGTAAATCTGTCCCCGTGTGAGTGAATGGTAAATCTGTCCCCGTGTGAGAGTGAATGGTAAATCTGTCCCCGTGTGAGTGAATGGTAAATCTGTCCCCTTGTGAGGGTGAGTGGTAAATCTGTCCCCGTGTGAGTGAATGGTAAATCTGTCCCCGTGTGTGTGTGAGTGAATGGTAAATCTGTCCCCGTGTGTGTGTGAGTGAATGGTAAATCTGTCCCCGTGTGTGTGTGAGTGAATGGTAAATCTGTCCCCGTGTGTGTGTGAGTGAATGGTAAATCTGTCCCCGTGTGTGTGAGAGTGAATGGTAAATCTGTCCCCGTGTGTGTGTGAGTGAATGGTAAATCTGTCCCCGTGTGTGTGAGAGTGAATGGTAAATCTGTCCCCGTGTGAGTGAGTGAATGGTAAATCTGTCCTGGTGTGTGAGTGAGTGGTAAATCTGTCCCCGTGTGTGAGTGAATGGTAAATCTGTCCCCGTGTGTGTGAATGGTAAATCTGTCCCCGTGTGTGTGAATGGTAAATCTGTCCCCGTGTGTGTGTGAGTGAATGGTAAATCTGTCCCCGTGTGTGAGTGAGTGGTAAATCTGTCCCCGTGTGTGAGTGAGTGGTAAATCTGTCCCCGTGTGAGTGAGTGAATGGTAAATCTGTCCCCGTGTGAGAGTGTGTGGTAAATCTGTCCCCGTGTGTGTGTGAGTGAATGGTAAATCTGTCCCCGTGTGAGAGTGAGTGGTAAATCTGTCCCCGTGTGTGTGTGAGTGAATGGTAAATCTGTCCCCGTGTGTGTGAATGGTAAATCTGTCCCCGTGTGTGTGTGAGTGAGTGTTAAATCCGTGAAGGGAGAGTATATTGAGGAGTATATGTGGAAAATAAAATACAAGGATTAATGTAGAATTAATGTAAATGTGTGGTTGATGAGCTGCTGAGTCTGTTTTTGTGCTGTATCTATGACTCAAACGGTCATTAGTGACAGAGTTGGGAGGAAGCAGGTAAATAGAGCGATGAATACTCTAGCCAGTGCTGAAGTCCAACATCAGCGACAGTTTGACAATGACTTAATTTGTTATTCCATACCACCTCTCGTTATTTTATTCTCTGCAGTAATATCTTAGAAATGTAAGAAACCATTTCCCTCATATAAATGAACATTTCAGCCACAAGAGAGTGAAGGATGATTTTCTCAGTACATACTTTTCCTTCAATAATTGATACAGGTTATTCCAATTTCGTAATTGATCTGAATATCTTTTCTCTCTGGAGAACAAAGTGACATACAATTTTACTAATATATTTTGAAAGATTTGCATAACTGGCTAACATTTTAATGTTGAAAAAAATATTTCCTTAAAGTTTAATTTAAAATAAGTCACTGATGAAAAATTTTTTAACAACTGAATTATACAAAAGCAATCTAGAATGATTTTTTTTTGAAAAGAGCTTCATTGGGTAATGTGAGTCTTGAGACCTTCTGCAACTCAGTGTCACTCAAGGCTGCTGTGTGGTAATACTACTTGACATTTCAATTTATTCAGCTTGATCACATTTTATGGTCTGGTCACCTTATTCAATCATTTGACATTGTGAATAGCCGCACACTTCAGCAACCTGAACACATGGAAGATGCAGAAGGACGCAAGAATCCACATCCAGACCAGGATAACAAAGAAAGACATAAACATCATTAATGACAAAGAGCATTCAATAGGTGTCCAAATAAAATAGCATGAAGACCTGGGGGTAAAGAAATCAAGTCTAGATTTTTGAAGGTATCTGCCTATCATGCCTGTTCTCCTGCACTCATCTGGTCTGCTGTTAAAGGGTTAATCTCACTGACTCACCACTCTCAAGAGTTTCCGTAATGTAAGGTAGAGCTCAGGCACAACATAACCCTTGTCAAAATTAACAGTGAAATAAATGTCTGCTTTTAAATGTCTAATAATTTGAACAATTGATTGTGAAAGATTTAAGCACCTAAAGTTCGTAAAAAAAACCTAATTACCTAAAAAAACCAAAAAATTATAAAATACATTAATGTTAATAAGCCAAGTATGGAACTGATAATTGTTTGAGTAAGTCATAGAATAATACAGCATAGAAACAGGCCCTTCGGTTCTACTCATGCATTCTAACCATGATGTCTATTTGTCCATGTTTATTTCCCCTCAAATTTGAAGTAAGTTTATTATCAAACTACATATATGTCACCTGTGATTTACCTTCCCTCCCACCAGTTCAAACGTCTTCCATTGTACCTGCCTCGAACGCTTTCTCTGGTAGCTAATTCCACATACACATCCTCAGGTCCCTTTTAAATTCTTTCCCCTCTCACCTTAAGCCTATGCCCTTTTTCCAGAAAAATGACTGTGTGCATTCACCCTTTCTGTTCATAAAGTCACCCCTGAGCCTCCTGCACTCAAAAGAATAAATAACAAGCCTGCCCCACTCTCCCTGTAACTCAGAACACTCCTATACTCACTGCCCAGAGTGATGACGGCTGGCACGTCACACGCCTGCTTCTTCACTCCCTGTCTCCCTACGGGGAGTAAAACCGAGCTTTTGTCAATTCTGGCTGCTATTGTTCTATATTCCTCTAACATCCAGCATGAGAATAGTAAGCCAAGGACTGTACCATAAATTTTCATAATTCTATGAAACTCTCCAAGATATATATTCATTGTTTGATTGGTAATCTGGAATCAACATGATATACATGGGCCAAGCTCTACAACAGACATTCCCAACCTTTTCCTGCTGTGGACCAATATTAGGGGCCTGTGGGTTTCTACGACAAGCAGGCAAATTGCTCTGGAAAATAAAGAACCAGCTAGTGAAGAAAATTATCTTCCCTTAATACCTATTACCTCCTAATATAAAAATGCCAAGAAAAATACTAGTTATTGTATTTTATAAAGTGAAAGTGCACCAGTGTAGGTGACTTAATGTTATAACTACTGGGATTATTTTTCTAACGAAATTCAAAGCACCAATATTCTTAACCATTCTGTCATTAAGAAATCATTCAGCATTTGTAATGAATCACAGGAATATAATTTCTAAGTGCACTATATGCCTCCAACTTACTTTAAGCCTTCCCCAGGTTAATTTTTAATAAATTGAGACAGGAGACACAAGAGCTTGCAGTTGCTGGAATCTGGAGTAAACAAAGAAACCGCTGGAGGAACTCAGCAGGCCAGGCAGCACCTACGGTAAACAAGTAGATGCTCGGTGAAGTGGTCTCCCAATCTACGTTGGGTATCGCTGATATACAGGAGGCCACACCGGGAGCACCAAACACAGCATAGTATAGGGGCCAGGGTAGCACTTGTCCTGCTTGCAAGGATAAGTGCCAGGAGGGAATTCACCTATGCTCCATCTGCCAGAACAAGTGGGATCTCCCAATGGTCGCCAATTTTAATTCCACTTTCCATTCCCATTCCGATATGTCCATCCATGACCTCCTCCACTGTCCTGATAAGGCCACACTTAGGTTGGAGGGGCAACGCTTTATATTCCATTTGGGTAGCCTCCAACCTGATGGCATGAACATTGATTTCTCAAACGTCCAGTAATCCCTTCACCATTTCCCATCTACTTTTCCCTCTCTCATGTTATCTCCTTGTTCACCCTCTGGTACTCCCTCCTCCCCACCCCCTTTTTTCTTTCTTCTATGGCCTTCTGTCTCTTTCACCAATCAACTTCCTAGCTCTTTGCTTCACCCCTCCCCTTGCAAGTTTCATTTATCACCTGTCGTTTCTCTCCCTCCTCCCCCCACCTTTCAAATCTACTCCTCAGCCTTTTCTCTCCAGTCCTGCCGAAGGGCTTCAGCCCAAGATGTCAACTGTACTCTTTTCTATAGATACTTCCTGGCCTGCTGAGTTCCTCCAGCACTTTTTGTGTGTTGGTAGAATTTCCAGCATTTGCCGATTGTCCCTTGTTTGCTGGAGGAACTCAGCAGGATGAGCAACAACTGTAGGGGAGAGAGGAATTGTGGAAGTCTTGGGTTAAGACCCTACATCAGGACCAAATTCTTAACAACATGGCAAAAAATATCCATCATGTGGTGCTAAAGGAATCTACACTCCGTGGCCACTTTATTGGACACAGCTGTTCAACTTGTTAATGCAAATACTTAATCAGCCAAACATGTGTCAGAGCCTCAGTGTGTAAAAGCATGCAGGCCTGGTCAAGAGAGTCAATTGTTGTTTAGGCGGGGTGATTTGAGTATTTCAAACACTGCTGATCTCCTGGGATTTTCACACAAAACAGTCTCTGGTGTTTACAGAGGATGGTTTGAGAGGCAAAAAGCATCCAGTGAGCAAGAGTTCTGTGGGCGAAAATGCCTTGTTAGTGAGAGAGGTCACAGGAGAATGGCCAGGCTGGGTTAAGCTGAAGGAAGACAACAGTAACTCAAATAATCAAGCATTACAACAGTGGAGTGCAGAAGAGCAGCTCTGAATGCACAACACATCAAACTTTTTAATGGATAATTATCCCAAAGTACTTTGCCACTTTCCTCCATTTAACCCACTTACAGTAAGTTGTTTCTGCACAGATTTTCCACACAAGTTTACAAGGCACTTTGCTCCATATGCCTTTCTATTTAACAGGTAGTTCCTTACAGCTGGAAAACCCTGGATTAGAATGCAAGACCTGACTCCATCTTGTAGTGTAAACACTTTTTATTGGCCTGTCCTGTTCCAGCATAAAGCCTGTATGTTCCTTTCACAAAAGTCACCTTTTGTAACAGAAGATGTTGATGAATCTCAACTCTAGCAACCTGGATTTAATCCTGAGCTCAAGGGTTGCACGGGTGGAGTGTGGGTTTCCCCTATGTGCTGGAGTTTCCTTCCAAATCCTAATGAAATTAATATTCAGCATATCAATTATTCTAATCCATCAGGAAATCATTCAGTAATTGTAATGAACCTCAAGATCGCAGTTTGTCATTAAGTACTTCAGGTTACCGCTAACTGATTTTAATCCTTCCTCGGGTTACTCCAGGTGTAGGTGATTGGGAGGCAAATCTGTGTGGAGTTCAACACGAGAGAGCCAGTTATAAGGAATAAATGCAGGAATGGGAATGATGGGATTTCCCTGAGAGCTGGCATTGATTTGACATGCCTAACGGCCTGTGCTTTGAAACCATGAAACATGTTCCATATGTTCTAACACCTGACAATTGAATTAAGAAAGTTAATTGGTAAAAATGCTGGTTTTGAAAATTACTATTTCAGCTGCTCAACACAGAATGCTGGAGAAACTCAGCTGGTCAGACAGCGTCTAAGGAGGGGAACAAAATTCAAGGTTTCAGGTCGCCGTGCTTCATCAGGACTGGAAAGGAAGGGGGTGGAGGGTGTTCCTTCCCTTCCCTTCCCCTCCCTCCCTCTTCTTATGCTGGTTTCAGTCCTCTTTCTTTCCAGTCCTGATGAAAGGTCTTGGCTCAAAATTTCAGCTGTTTATTCCCCTCAACATGTGCTACCTCACCTGATGAGTTCCTCCCGCATTTTGTGTTGAGCAGCTGAAATACTCATTTTCAAAACTAGCATTTTTTGCCAAGTAACTTTCTTGAACCAGTTGCTGGGTTGTAGACCTTATGGAGAATTTTTCATGGCTTCAAGGCACAGGCCTTTCGGCACATCAAATCTATGCTATCTCTCAGGGCAACCCCACCATTCCCAGTCCTGCATTTATTTATTCCTCTTAATCGGCTCGTGGGTGTGTGTGTCTGCAGAAATTCTGGTATTTAATATTTCAGCTTTTCAACCTGCTTACGGCTGGGACACTTGCTAAGGAGACATTGTGCACGTATACAAATGGTTTACTTTCTCACAAAAAAACATCCTTTTACTAAGTTTAAAACATACTTGCTTTCCCAAATACTCTGATGCGGACTGTCAAAACCCATCAATAGAGTAGGGGTGGATTGTAATTCTACTGTTTTGTTAAACAAAATACTGTCTGTTAATTGCTCCATAGCCGGTTATTTGTTACAGTTTAATTTGCATAAGATGTATTCCACCTTAGCAAAACATATAATCAGCCTACCATTTTATACCAAGGCAAAAATTTATTTATAAACTCCCTGTTCAGGAAATGCTGTCAGGAGTTGGTCAGTAATCACACAGAGCAGGATTAGAAGCTGTTACTGGCCTTGAGTACTGTGGCAGATGCACCAGAGAGGCAGGAGACAAGTTACTGCAGAATTTACTTGTGTCTTGGATTGTCCATCTCATGTTTATTCTCATATAATATTAAATAAATTATTTAAGTGAATAAGGCAGCCCATGGCAAAAAAACTGTTTGTAGTACATGCTCATTTTTGGCTAAGTTTTTGGAACATTGCTGAGCTTGGTAGCTTTTCCATAGCTGGTGATGGGAACGAGGGCTGTACCAGCTTTATTATTAAATATCAGAAGTGCGTACAAGGTTTATAATAATGATTTTTAAATATAACACCTGCAGTGGCCCAATGGCAAGTTTGAGACAATCTGTGCCAGTTACAAAAAAATATCATTTTCCAGATTGCTCCTCTGGATACAGATAAATGTATATGCTTAGTGCTGTTGATGACCCTCTTAAACGCATCAGGTTCATTGGTAAAAATACTGCACCACTCTGTGACATCTAAACAAAGGTTCAAATAAAAGTGTATTGTTGTACTAATAGGACTTCTAACAGTTTACAAAATTTGCAAGCCCAGCACCACTAAAATGCCAAGTGGACCTGATTAGTGAAGTTTCACTGTAGCTTTGCCTTAAAAAAACTCAGACACAGCTTCCAATGACCTTTAAGAAGGAGAGTTCCCAGGACACATAGCCAACTGAGAGAATAAACTTTGTCGTAGCTCTGTCTTAAACAAGTGATCTCTTATTTTTAAAATGACCCCTTGTTGTTAATTCCCCTTTAAGAGAAAACTTCCTGTCCTTGTTTACCTAACAAGACAAATTATAATTTATATTTCATTCACTTCTCTTTTGTATGCGTCCCTACCACAAGCCCTGGCAGGGAATTCCTCACACTCTTCGCTCTAAGTCAAAAACTTACCTCTTACATCCCCCTTTGTATTTCCTCCACTCACCTTAAAATTATGGTCCCCTCCTATGTCATAAATTTACAATAAACATTTAAAACAAAACATTTTTCCCATGGTGCAAGAATGTACAAAGGAATTTCAAGAGCGGCACCAGGAGCCAATCAATCTGCAAATATTTAAAGCTAAGTGCTTGTTTAACTAACCACTAGAAACCCATTACCATTTCATAATGCAAAGACCACAAGCCTTGGCACCAAGAGCCGCCTGTACACCCGAGAATGAGATCTGGTGCCAAAGCGGTGTGAATTTTAGGAAAGGATGATTACTAGGTATCTTATTTACCCACAAGTGTAAAGGGAAACCAGAAATCATATCATTATTAGACTTAATGCTTGGTCATACTTCATGAATCACCTGACCTCTAGATTTAAAACACTTGCCTAAAGTGCAAATATTAAGACAGGGATTTTTTGGCTTAGGAAAGAGATGGTAAAAGAAATAATTGCAAGAGTTCTTCAAGGGAGATAATAATTTTATTTATTTGAGATACTGTACAGCGTGGAGTAGGCTATTCCTGCCCTTCAAGCCGCACTGCCTAGCAACCCTCCAATTTAACCCTTGCCAAATCATGGCACAATTTACAATGACCAATTAACCCTCCAACTGATATGTCTTTGAGCTGAGGGAGGAAACCGGAGCACCTGGAGGAAACCCATGTGGTGAGATGCAGAATCAGATCATTATCACTGGCACGTGATGTGAAGTTTGTTAACTTCGCAGCAGCAGTTCAATGCAATACATAATCCAGCAGAGAGAATAAAAATAATAATAAATAAAATTAAATAATAATAAATAAGCAAGTAAGTCAATCGATTACATATATTGAATAGATTTTAAAAAGTGCAAAAACAGAAATACTATATATTTAAAATAAGTGAGGTAGTGTCCAAAGATTCAATGTCCATTCATGAATCAGATGGCAGAGGGGAAGAAGCTGTTCCAGAATCGCTGAGTGTGTTCCTTTAGGCTTCTGTACCTCCTACCTGATGGTAACAGTGAGAAAAGTACATGCCCTGGGTGCTGGAGGTGTTTAATAATGGACACTGCCTTTCTGAGACATCGCTCCCTAAAGATGTCCTGGGTACTTTGTAGGCTAGTGCCCAAGATGGAGCTGACTAGATTTACAACATGCTGCAGCTTCTTTTGGTCCTGTGCAATAGCCCCCTCCCCCCACCCCATACCAGACAGTGATGCAGCCTGTCAAAATGCTCTCCACAATACAACTATAGAAGATTTTGAGTGTATTTGTTGACATGCCAAAAAAAAGGCAAATGGTATGTTGGCATTCATAGCAAAAGGATTTGAGTACAGGAGCAGGGAGGTTCTACTGCAGTTGTACAAGGCCTTGGTGAGACTGCACCTAGAATATTGTGTGCGGTTTTGGTCCCCTAATCTGAGAAAAGATAGTCTTGCCATAGAGGGAGTACAGAGAAGGTTCACTAGATTGATTCCTGGGATGGCAGGACTTTCATATGAAAAAAGACTGGATCAACTAGGCTTATACTCACTGGAATTTAGAAGATTGAGGGGGGTATCTTATTGAAACGTATAAAATTCTAAAGGGATTGGACAGGCTAGATGCAGGAAGATTGTTTCCAATGTTGGGGAAGTCCAGAATGAGGGGTCACAGTTTAAGGACAAAGGGGAAGCCTGATAGGACCGAGATGAGGAAAAACTTCTTCACACAGAGAGTGGTGAATCTGTGGAATTCTCTGCCACAGGAAACAGTTGAGTCCAGTTCATTGGCTATATTTAAGAGGAAGTTAGATATGGCCCTTGTGACTAAAGGGATCGGCGGTATGAAGAGAAAGCAGGTACAGGGTTCTGAGTTGGATGATAGGCCGTGATCATACTGAATGGCCTACTCCTGCACCTGTTTTCTATGTTTCTATCTCTTCAAACTTGTAATAAAGTAATAAACTGTCTTGTCTTCTTTATAATTACATAGATATGTTGGGATTAGGTTAGATCCTCAGAGATCTTGACACCCAGGAACTTGAAACTGCTCAGTCTCTCTACTTCTGATCCCTCTATGAGGACTGGTATGTGTTCCTTCATCTTACCCTTTCTGAAGTCCACAATCAGCTCTTTAGTCTTACGCACCACTCCACTAGTTGGCATATCTCACTCCAGTACGCCCTCTCATCACCACCTGAGATTCTACCAACAATGGTTGTATGATCAACAAATTTATAGATGGTATTTGAACTATGCCTAGCCACACAGTCATGGGTCTATGGAGAGTAGAGCAGTGGGCTAAGCACACACCCCTGAGGTGCACCAGCGTTGATCATCAGCGAGGAAGATATGTTGTCACCAATCCGCACAGATTGCGGTCTTCCATTTAGGAAGTCGAGGATCTAATTGCAGAGGGAGGTACAGAGGCCCAGGTTCTGCAACTTCTCAATCAGGATTGTGGGAATGATGGTATTAAATGCTGAGCTATAGCCGATGAACAGCATCCTGATGTAGGTGTTTGTGTTGTCCATGAGGTTTAAAGCCATGTGGAGAGCCACTGAGATTGCGTCTGCCACTGACCTATTGTGGTGCTAGGTGAATTGCAGTGGGTCCAGGTCCTTGCTGAGGCAGGAGTTCAATCTAGTCATGACCAACCTCTCAAAGCATTTCATCACTGTAGATGTGAGTGCTCATGGGTGATAGTTATTAAGGCAGCCGACATTATTCTTCTCAAGCACTGGTATAATTGTTGTCTTTTTGGAGCAAGTGTGAACTTATGCCCATAGCAGTGAGAGGTTGAAAATGTTTTTGAATACTTCTGCTAGTTGGTTGGCACAGGTTTTCAGAGCCTTACCAGGTACTCCATCAGACCCTGCCAGAGTTGCTGTGCATCTGATGTCACCTCCAACCTCGTTTGAAATTGTCTCTTTGCCTTTGAAATAGCCCTCCACAAATCATACCTGGTTTTCTGGTACAGGCCTGGTTTGCCAGACTTGAATGCCACAGATCTAGCCTCCAGCAAACGACGTACCTTCTGGTTCATCCATGGCTTTTGGTTTGGGAATATACAGTAAGTCTTTGTGGGCATACGCACATCCATACAGGTTTTAATGAAGTTGGTACAACTGCAGCATACTCATCCAGGTTTGAAGATGAATCCCTGACTTCAAAGCAGTCCTATAGGTGCTCCTGTGCCTCCCTTGTCCATACCTACCTTCTTGGTCCTCACTACTGGTGCTATAGTCTTCAGTCTCTGCCTATACTCAGGGGGTGGTAGTACAGTCAGGTGATCTGACTTCCTGAAGTGAGGGCGTGGAATAGCACGGTACGCATTCTTGATGGTGGTGTAGCAATGGTCCAGTGTGTTGTTTCCTCTTATATTTCAAGTGATCTGTTGATGGTAGTTGCTTCGTGATTTTTTCAAACTGGTCTGGTTAAAAATCTCCCAAAACAATGATGAAGGCCTTAGAGTTCACTGTTTCGTGCGTGTTGATCCCATTACTGAGATCATCTAAAGCCTGCTTGACGTTGGCCTGAGGTGGAATGTAAACTGCTACCAGAATGACCCCGGAGAACTCCCATGGTAGGTAAAAAGGATGACACTTTACTGCTGGATATTCCAGGTCTGGTGTGCAGAATTGGGACAGCACTGATATATTTGTGCACCGAGAAGAGCTGATCATGAGGCATACCCCTCCACCTCTGCTTTTGAGAGACTCTATAGATCTATCCTGACGGTGTACAGTAAACCCGTCGATCTGGATCGCTGCATCCGGTACAGACGTGGTTAACCAGGATTCCGTTTAACAAAGGACACACAGGATCCCAATGTCCCTCTGATTCAGCACCCTGGCTCTGAGATTGTCAATTTTATTCACCAGAGACTGCACGTTCGCCAGCGAGATAGTCGTTATAGGGAGTTTAGAATCCTGTTTCTCTAAACACACTTGTAACTCTTATCTACACCTGCGTTTCCTCTGAGGCATCCTCCGTGGGCACTTTCCGATGACAATCGGCGTTGTTTCTGCCGGTTTTAAGCAGCGATGTTTAAACGCATTAAGACATTTTAGTTGACTGTACTGACCTTGGAAGCATTTGTGCTTTTCAGCTGCATTAGGCTGAAACGGGAATATTTAATCATATCTACTGAGAGTACGGCCACTACTCGAGTCGCAACTAGGCGCCCCGGAAGTAGATCATGGGAGAACACACAAACTCCTTACAGGCAAGCAGCAGGAATTGAACCCAGGTTGCCTGTCCTGTAAAGTGTTGTGCTAACTGTAATAATACACAAAGCAAAAGTTAAAACAAAGGGGCTCTTTTTGCAATAGACACATGTGAGATTATTGACCATTCAATATCATTTTGGGATTCAGGACTTCAACAAATAAATTTCAATGCAGAACACAATGGTATTCAAAATACCGAAACACATGGATGATATAAATCCAAGCCAGCCACTGGGCTTTCTCATTCTGACATTCTGCACAGTGTTATCTCTGCTAGTTCAACTCTGACAGCTTCTTATTGTGCCATTTATAGACCATACTTATTAAATGGATGATTATTGTAAAACACAATGCATGGAAATGTTATTCCTTTTAAAAGCTCCTTAATTACCCTGTTCTAGCCTCATATAGTCAGCAAAAATTAGGTTTGTGCAAGCAAGTTCTAACTAAACCATATCACAAAGTCATTAATCTTACCATGTATTCATTGTGACCCATAAGTCAGATAGGGTTGCTTTTCTAAAGGAATGCAGAGGATGTGTTGTAATCGCTCTAGAATGTCTCTTCACTGAAGCAAATTGATGTTGGTTCAACTCTGCGTCACTTCTATGTTAAAGTGTCAATTTTTCAAATGCTTGCATGGCGAGAGATTGGATTTCTATTTGTGTCAATAAATCGAAGTTTAAAATTAATAAATCAATAAACAGCCAAAAGATCTCTGCTTTCTAATCAAACTCAATTAGAATAATTTCTGTTCCACTTTAGCAAATAAATTTATCTGAAACTCAATTCAAGGTGGCAGGGTATATTCTTAGTCCATAAAGTGAACAATATTATCATTATGCTAACACATACAGCTTTGGGTACATGAATATTAATATTTCTCAATATTATAGTTGCTTTCTGTCCTTCTGTTTCTGTATATGTCACTCAATTGACTGCAGAGTTAAGTCACCATTTCTCCTTGATTTGTCTTGGCCACTTAAGAGAGATGTGACTTTAAAAATGGCTGAAAAATTGTCAGTCCTCAGAATCTGTCTTCATTGCTCTTGCACTGTGTCCTGGAGACTCAGCTGAGATACCAATGGCATCACGCAGAGAATCAATGGGGAGAACCAGCGTTTTCACTCAGTGAAACACAGACAATGCATAAATCTTATGAGAGCAGCCAGCCAAATACTTCAGTCTCACATCTTGGATACTTTGGCAGTGTGGTTACATCAGAATATATCTGTTCCTTCATTTGAAACTGGTTCATCTCCTCAGTCTTTCAGAAACAGACATTACCTCCTCTGAATCAGTGTTGGGGGCAGGGAAAACAAGATAGTTTCTAGAATCCCCAAAAATAGATGTGTGGATTGTGAGGGAGAATGATGCCTTGTGCATATTTGTCTGCTTATTTACATAACGTCTATATGCAGGTGGTGATAACCATGAGCTTCAGAGGCTCACGCCACCATAGGGGCTCAAAATTGACACTTGCTCATGTGACTTAAAGCTTGCTCAAATCTCTTAAAGGGGAGGGACTTGGTGGCTGACACCACTGCTGAGAGTCCTACATGAACTGACTATGAGCCAAGAGAGAAAGCAGCAACACTGAATTTTGGAGGGAGCTTGCACTTGGAAGTCTTGGGAGAGAGGGGGAAAGTGGGAGAAACGGCCCGTAGATGGGCACAAAAATTGAAGACTGGAGACAAGCCTGGATCTAGTTCATAAAACGTTCAGCCATTTATAATACGAAAAATCAACTGCATTTTCAAATTCCATCTGTCATCAACTGCTCACCGCGCACACTGATTTGAACTCCACATCTCATCTCTTAGCTTCTATCAAACAGGTCTCAGGTCTACTCTGCCCAGCTCTCACACTTAAAAGATGTTACAGCCCTTGTGCTTAGGACTTCACAGCTTGGATTCTCAGCTATGAGTATCACATCATCTCAACATATCACAAACAATCAGTAATGCGATTCCCTCGACCTGTTAGGGAAGGAAGCACACTATCAAAGGCATCAAGGAGCTAACATGGGCAAGATGCGCACTTTCAAGTTCTGCCCAAGGATCAGACAGTGCTGGTCATATTGACACTGTCACTGCTCAGCTTCTGTCTGAGCGGCAGAGCTAAAAGCATTCATGCCAATGGCTTTGAGATATCTAAACTTCCTCTGATTCCCCATTTCCCCCTCCTTCCCCCACGATTTACAAGTTGTAGAAGACGGAGAAGTACTTCATATGACTTCCCTCTCCCTTCATGACAACCATTGTGCTCATAACATGCATCCTACACCTTCCCACTCACCTCCTTCCTCACCTCCATCCAGGGCCCCAAACAGTCCCTCCAAGTGAGGCAACACTTCACCTACCAATCGCTGGGGACGGTTACTGTGTCCAGTGGTCCCGATGCTGCCTCCTGCAGTGAGACCCACTGTAAATCGGGTGACCGCTTCGTTGAACACCTCCGCACTGTCCCCCAAGAGCAGGACTTCCCGGTGACCAAACATTTTAATTCCAATTTCCCTTCCCCTTGCGACAAGTTGGTCTTGTGCCAAGATGAGGCCACCCTCAGGGTGGAGGAGCAACACCTCATATTCCGTCTGGGTAGCCTCCAACCTAATGGCATGAATATTGATTTAAAAAATTCACTCGCCTCCCCTCTCCTATTTCCCACTCTGGGCTTATAACTCTTCTAACCTGCCTATCACTTCCCCTGTCCCTCCTCCTTCCCTTTCTCTTCTGTTCCATTTTTCACTCCTATCAGATTCCTTCCTCTCTAGTCCTTTACCTTCCCCACCAACCAGGCTTCACCTATCACCTTCCAGCTAGCCTCCTTCCCCTCCCCCCCTCCCCACCACCGTTTTATTCCGGTGTCTTCCCCCATCCTTTTCAGTCCTGAAGAAGGTCTTGGCCCGAAACATCGGCTGTTTATTCATCTCCGTAGATGCTGCCTGACCTGCTGAGTTCCTCCAGCATTTTGTGTGTGTTGCTTTGTAGATCTGTCCTTTCTGTACCCACCTAGTCCTGCAAAGTCAGGCAGTAGAGGAAGACCAGGAAGGCAATGATGATGAAGCTATGGTATCTGATTTCATACTTACTGCCATCAATCTCTCAGGCACCTGACACTACTTGTAATTCAGAGGAACGCAGTGTGTGTGGGACCTGCATGTGGCGAGACTCTGGGTGCTATTGGCAAGCAGCCAGGGCAGGAAACAAGGACGGTTTTGCCGGGGAGGACACAGACGAGGATTTCAGTGAAATAACCTACACAAGGCGACTGAAGGACAAGCATAAAATACCTAGTACTGTGGGAAGCCTGCCAGAAAAATTGTGTTTATGTCAAGATGTGCCGTGGCACTGTGATCCAGTGGCAGATAACTCAGTGTCCAGTGTAGAACAAATAGGCTCCACTCAAACTCTGAACTGCAGGTAAAGCTCGGGCGCTGTTATTGTGACTGGGGGCATCAGTGTTTGAAAAGGGCTTGCAGTGACAGAGCAGTGAAGTGAAGCAATATGTTTTCGGACTGACTGCATCTGCTTTGACCGTAGGACAGTCCAGTGGCTCCATGGAGCCCCAGCCTCCCTCAGGGTAATTAGCATTTTCCCAGCACCGCCGCTCAACCTCTTCAATACATCTTCAAGCTTTTAAGGCACTGGCCACTACCTTGCTAAACCAGAGAAGGAAATCTGACCACAAAGTGAGGTTAGAATGAACTAAACGGGATATTTCTTCCTTTAGCCTTTGAATGCCACAGATGTAGCCCGAAGCAGACTATGAATTTCCTGGTTCATCCACAGCTCTTGGCTTGGGTATGTCCTGTATGTTCTTGAAGGCACATACTCATCCACACGGGTATCAATGAAGCCAGTGACAACTGTGGCATATTAACTCAGACTCAAAGGTCGATCCCTGAATGTTATCCGGTCCTGTAATCATTCCTCCTCCTCCCTTTCCCTTACCTTGGCCCTCACTACTGGTACTGCAGTCTTTAGGCTCTACCTATACGTTGGGAATAGAAGTATAGCCAGGTGACTAGACTTTCCGAATTGTGGACATGGGATGGCATGGCAAGTATTCTTGATGGTGGTATGACAGTGTACCTCTTCAAATTTCCCTTTATTGTTGAAATCAAACCCATATCCACCACTTCCACTTTTAGCTTGTTCCATAAACATTTCACCTTTAACCCACGTCCTCTAGTTCTAGTCTCACACAACTTCAACGGAAAAAGCCTGCTTGCATTTACCCTATAATTTACCCCTGATAATTTTGTATACTTTAATCAAATCTCCACTCATTCTACAATGCTCCAGGGAATAAAGCCCTAACCTATTTCCCTGTAACTCAGGTCCTTAAATCCTGTCATCATCCTTGTAAATTTCCTCAGCACTCTTTCAATCTTATTGATATTGTTCCTGTAGGTGGAAGATGGTCACTTAGAAGGTAGACACCGACAGAATGCACAGGAAATCTTAAATTTTCTATGTATTTCTAAATTTGGTTTAAATGGCCAAACAGAACAAGGTGAAGGTATTTTGTGGAACAGCTAGTGAACAGGGCTGAGGTGTTGTGGTTGTGTTTGGTGCTATTACACTTGCATCACTTCTTCCTGTAGAACCCAGACATTCAAGAGACAACTATTCTACCACCTCTGTTCCTCCTCAGCCTTCCTGCCACCTTTGTTTACACACCACCTACCTGCTCCTCAGCCATGCAGGCCCCACCTCATCATAATACCCGGCTGTGCAGTATGCAGCAATCGGTTGCAGATTTTCAGACCTGCTCCCCTGCGATTGCAAGGCTCCTGTGAAAATGTTTCTTTAGTGCACAGTTTCTTCACTCCACGGAGCTTGGTCCCCCTTCTAGGTTTGCTGTCTGGTTGTGTGTGGGTAGCACAGCCCGGGGTCACGTTCTCAGCAGATGCTGGAAATCCAAAGCAACACAATACAAAATGCTGGAGGGAACTCGGCAGGTCAGACAGCATCAATGGAGGGCAATTAAGTCGATGTTTCAGGCCAAGATTCCTGATCACGATTGGAAAGAAAGGGGGAAAGTAAGTTTCATGGTGTCTCAGGTGCTGGCACAGCAGACTACCACAGAATTGAAAGCATCACTACTGTGTTAAGGATTGGTGCCTATGATCGCATACCAGCTGGATACGAATAGAACAGGATTGTTTTCACTTTAAACTCGCGTCATTGCTGCCATGTGGCCCAATCAAAGCAATGTACAAGCAGCCACTGACTCCCCAACCAGAGAGAAAGACTCCAACCTGACCAAGTCCTCGTGCTCATGCCATCTTCAGCAATACAGAACGCGATTGGCTCACATTATATACCAGTGACCTCACTAACATGGTAATTAGCAGCAAGCTGTGAGATTTTGCAAATATCAACAGCAGCAACCCAAATGAAATCGGAAGGGTTTTGCAACATTCAGCCTTACAGCCACTTGTGACGTGGGTAAAAGATTTCTCTGAGGATGCAATATACTGATTTACAGACACCTAACAAGTTGAAACTTAGTAGGTTGCTGCCCTATCAATTTGGGCACAGATAATTTTCCACCTAGCCCTCCATACAGTCCCAATTCCCAACACCCACTCTATACTGCCTCTTCCTGTTGGCAGCCTATCCTGCTGCAACCTTCAGCAAACGTGGCAGCTCTCCCCACGGAAACTAGAAACAGAACATCTACGGCAAGCTACAAAATAGTGGAATTGGTTAACAACCAGATGAAACCAATCAGCACCTAACCTTTATGTAACCAATGATCACTTTAAAACAGCATCGACGCAGAATGCTTCATAATTCTGACAACATCAGATGTTAAAAGAAGATATTTTCCAGGCAATGGCATATGGAGTCCAATTAGACTGATGTCATGTTCTGCCGCTCACTGTGTCTCTGCTCCAGGGGTCTTCATCACAATATATTCCACTGCTCCACAGTGGGAATCATTTACATTTGAAGAGCACTTGGAACCCAAAGGAAAGCCCCAATTTCTTGTTGACTGTATTTTCTGTTAGTTTGAATGTTGAACTGAATTGATCTCACAGTAGTTCAGTTGTGAACTGAGTTCTAGTTTTGAACCTTAGTCATTCAAATTAACTTTCTGTAAATACATCAATTTCATCTGTGCTAGTTTCACAGAGGGCATCATGGGAGATAAAGGCAGAGAAAACCTGGGTGGGTTTTGGCTCAAGTGTGTAATCTTTCAAATTACCTCAGAGGAAGAACTGAACACAAAATTAAAACAGCAAAGCTTTAGGGGAGAAGTCCACAAACAAGAAGTAAACAAGCTCTGCCTTGAGAGATCCTTTGCATTTTTGGTTAAAAGCCAAAATCTATAAATGCTGGAAATCTGAAAGAAAAACAGAAAATCCTGGAAACATTCAGCAGGTTTGGGGGGGGGGGGGGTGCACCAGTAGAAATAGAAACAGAAGTTAATTTTTTTTTGGTCTAAGACCCTTCATCAGAACTGATTTTGGTAGATGCTGTTCTGACTTGCTGAGTGTTTCCAGGTTTCCCTCTTTATTTTCCTTGATCTGGTGTTAACTTGCTCCTGAGCTTGCCCAGATTCAAAATGGAGAGGGTTTTCAGCAACTTTGCATGCCATGTCCTTGGACCAAAACAGGCTACAATGAAAACTTGTAAAGGACTTGAAATGCTTCCAAATGTCCTTGACATTCAGAAACATCAAAAAACTATTAAAAATTAATGAAACAATTAACTTACTAAAATATTTTTAAAAATTAAGATGCTTCAAAACACATACAATTAAAATCTTAAACCAAACCCAATTAATTTACAATGATGCAAATGACTTTACACTTCACCAGGCCCTCCGCTTTCAATCTTCTCCATTCAAATGAATGGACTGACTGCGGTATAACCTGGGGGCAGGCTTGGACTTGGGCAAAGGGTAGGAGATAAGTTAAGGAAAGAGCCCCTGGTGGGACGGGAGACCAACATGTCTCCTTGTCGCAACAAGGGCCCATGCACATTTGACTAATGCTACACAACCATCAAAGCCACCCTCCCCCCTTCCCACCTGTGCCCCTTCTCCCTGCGTACAAATGGTTGGATTTAGTACAGTGCTGACCTGAGGAAACAGATGAGCTTCTATGTGACTGCTTTGAGTTGGCTCAGTAGCCAACCTAAATGAGTATGTCTCCATCGTCAAGGACATTATCAGTGTGTAGTGTACCTAAGAGGTCAATGTAAGTGTTCCCACATTGGAAGCCCTGGATGAACCAGGAGATCCACTACTGACTGAAGTCCTGGACTACTGTGATCAAATCAGATGACTGACCAAGACAGGAAATTGAGATATAAACTCTGTAAAGCTATCAATGATGCTAGAAGACAATACCACATCAAATTAGAGACCCAGACCAGATGTCAGTTGAGGAAGAGCGTACAGGCTATAAAGTAAAGTGAGGCTGCATCACCAACAGCAGCATATCGCTTCCTGATGAACTAAATGCACAGTTTGAACAGAAGGGATTACAGTGCCACCACCTATCCTAAAAGCCTCCAATGAACCTGAACCCACAGGATCGTCACAAGATCAGTCTTCCAGCGAGTGAAGCTGTGGAAAGCATCCGGAACTGGATGATGACCCTGACCATGGTAGGATCTTTGAACCACCGAGTCTCGTCTAGCATCATGCAATCTTTGCTGGAAAAAAACACAACAAGGAAAACCTTTTCCATCCAATTATATACATGATCTGGAATTTACTCCCTGAAAGGGTGCAGTTCAGTTGTGTGTTTTAAAAAGGAACAAGTTCTTAAGGAAAAATAAAGGGCTACAAAAGAAGATTCTGGGACCTGATGTGCTGATAAAAAAACAGCATCGGCTCAAATTCAAAGGTGGTCTTAATTGATGAAGCATGTCTAACGGTTCACTCGTGTAACAAAATAGCACAAAGAATGAAAGCATTTTTAAGGTTACAAGAGGTCCAGGTATTACCTCTGGAAAGCCACCTCATGGGTGAAGTTGCTTTTCCAAACTAAACTTGAATCAACGAAGGATGCACAACAGGTGTTGCAGGACTTGAATACTATCACCTCTTATAAAGTTAAATCTAACGACATAAGCGACAATACGGCTTCGCTTCCAGAGGAGCTCAATGCCTTCTATGTTCGCTTTGAACGTCAAAACATAGAGGAACCATCACAAACTCCCACAGCCCCCAATAATCCTGTGATGTCAGTCTCTGAGGCCAACATGAAGCCAGCCTGTGGGAGGGTGAACCCATGAAAAGTATCTGGCCCAGATAGGGTACCTGGCCAAGAACTGAGGACATTTGCTGATCAACTGGCTGGAGATTTCACTGAGATCTTTAGCCTTCTGCTCTGGCAGTGTGAGGTACCCACCTGCTTCAAGCAGGCTTCAATTATACTGGTAAACTGTCTCAATGACTATCATCCAGTAGCACTTACATCCACAGTGATGAAGTGTTTTGAGAGGTTGGTGATGAAACATATCAACTCCTGTCTGAGAACTCGACTTGGATCTGCTCCAATTTACCTACCGGAGCAACAGATCCACAGCAGGTGCCATCTCACTGGCTCTCCACTCAATGCTGAAACAGCAAAGATCCATATGTCAGGGTGCTTTTTGTTGACTACAGCTTGGCTTTTAATACCATCATCCCTTCAAAAGCCTCCAAGAGAACCACAACTTTGTTAAGGTTTGGAGGTTTCCATGCATCAGCGACCCAGAGACCTATTTTGGCTGGAGTCAAGGTCTTATGTTTTAGCTCTTGGTAGGGTCACCCATGCCAAACACATCAACAGGTAGAGGCCAGACTAGTCCTCCCGGTTTGGGGGCTCAGCTCAGGGCTAACAACCCTGACTGGTCAAACAAAATTGTTATGGAAACAGCAATCCTTCTACATCTGGACTGACAAAGGTCTTGGACTGAAAGATCAACTGTTCACTCTTTTCCAGTAGATGCTGCCTGGCCTGCTGAGTTCCTCCAGCATTTTGTGTGTGTGTTGCTTGGATTTCCAGCGTCTGCAGATTTTCTCATCTCTGCCCTTTGGAAGTTTGAGATAGTCCAAAATACGAAGCAAGTTGTGGCCAATACGTTTTGTAAACCTTTCTATATTAAAGATTTTCTTGAGCGGCCACGCTTCATCCAAGTTATTTTCAGCCACAGCGAATTTTGTTTTATAACTGACTACGTCAGGGAATTTTGTGAAAAACAATAGATCTTAAACTCTTTGATTTCACGCATTTCTAAACTTAAAGCTTTGTGAGAAAATCTGTGCTGATGTGCAAAGTAAATGCTAACATGCCCAGATAACTTGCAACATGTAGGATTCTCACTATTACCACTGAAAGCTGAATCCTGATGCAGAAAAGCCATTAAACTACATTTCAAAATAACCAATTTCAAAATTTCAAAACCAATTTCAGCATTTCAAAATAACCAATTCTGTTGAATTGAGTTTTTCTCCCCACATGATTAAATAATATTAGTTGTGTTTGGATGGATGAGGTGTTTTATCTTAGACCATAAGACATATGAGCAGAAGTAGGCCATTCTGCCCATTGAATCTGCTTCCCCATTCTATCATAGCAGCTGATTTATTATCCCTCTCAACTCCATTCTCCTGCCTTCTCCCCGTTATCTTCGACGCCCTGATTAACTAAGAGCCTATCAACCTATACCTTAAATATACCTAATCAGTTGGCTTGCACAGCCATCTGTAGCAAAGAATTCTATATCCTCTAGCTGAAGAAATTTTCCTCATCTCTGTTTTCAAGGACATCCCTCAATTCTGCGCTTGTGCCGTCTTGTCCTAGACACCCAATATAGCTATCAAATGCACCTCATATGTTAACCCTTACATTCATGGGATCATTCTCATAAGTCTCCTCTGGACCTTCTCCAAAGCCAGTATATATTTTCTTATATAAGGGGCTCAGAACTACTCACAATAGTCCTGGTGTCCTCTGACCAGTCTCTTATAAAGCCTCAGCATTACATCCTTGTTTTTGTATCCTAGTGTTCTCAAACTGATTGCTCACATTGTATCTGCCTTCCTTACCACTGACTCTACCTGCAAATTAACTGTTAGGGAATCCTGCACGAGGATTCCCAAGTCCTATTGCACCTCTGATTCTTGAACTTTTACCCCAATTTAGAAAATAGTCCACGTCTTTATTCCTTCTGCCGAAGTGCATGACCATGCACGTACCTACATTATATTGCATCTGCCCATTCCCCCAGTCTAAGTCCTTCTGCAGACACCTGCTTCCTCAACTCTACCCATCCGCCCACCTATCTTCCCCAAACTTGGCAAGAAATCCGACATTTCTTTCATCAAAATCATCAACATACTATGAGAAAAGAAGTGATCCCAACACCAACACCATCAAACACCACCAGTAACAGGCAGCCAACAAGAAAAGGCCCCCTTTATTCCCACTCTTTGCCCCCTGTCAGTCAGCCAATCTTCTATGCTTGCTAGTACCTTTCCTGTAATACCATGGGCTCTTATCTTGTTTTTCAACCTCATGCCACACCTTGTCAAAGGCCTAAAGAAAATTAAAATAAACAATATTCACTGACTCTCCTTTATCTATACTGCCTGTTATTTCCTCAAAAGATTTCCAAAAGACTATTTTCAGGCAAGATTTCCCCTTTAGAAAAACTGTGCCAACTTTGACCTATTTTATTATGTGTCTCCAAGTACCATGAAATCTCATCCTTAATAATAAGCTCAAAGACCTTTCCAACCACTGAAGTCAGGCTAACTAGCCTATAATTTCATTTCTTCTGCCACCCTCCCTTCTTAAAGAGTGGAGTGACATTTGCAATTTTCCAGTCCTCAGAAACCATTCCAGAATCTATTGATTCTTACAAATGCCTCCACAATCTCTTCAGCTACCTTCTTCAGAACCCTGGGGTGTTGTCCATCTGGTCCAGGTGGCTTATCTACCTTCAGATCTTTTAGCCTCTCAAGTTCCTTCTGCTTACTGATAGCAATGACACTCACTTCTGCCTCTGACACTCTATCATATTCCTGGTATTCTGCTAGCGTCTTCCACAGTGAAGGCTGATGCAAAATACTTAAGTTTCTCCGCAATTTCTTTGTCCTTCATTACTACCTCTATAGCATCATTTTGCAAAGATCCGACATCTACTCCTTTACTCTTTAAATATTGGAAAAAAAACTTCTATTCTGTTTTACATTATTGGTTAGCTAATCTTCATATTTCATCCTTTCTCTCTTTACAGATTTTTAGTTACCTTCTTTTGGTTTTAAATAGCTTTCCAATCCTCTACATTCCCACTAATTTTTGCTATATTCCCACATTTTTGCTTTGACTTTCCTTGTCAACCATGGCCAACTCATCTTCCCCTTCTCCATCTTTGAGAAGTATCTTTCCTGCGCCTTCTGAATTTCCCCATAAAAAGCAGTCTTTGATGTTCTGTCATCATCCCTGCTGGTGTCCCCTTCTTATCAACATTCAATCAAATCTGGATCAATACATAACATCCAGTCCAGAGTTGCCATTTCCCCCTGTGGGTTATCACAAAGCATTCTACAAATTCCCTCTCTTGAGACCCAACTAGATTTTCCCAGTCCAACTGCATATTGAAATACCCTATGATTATCTCCGCATTGCCCTTTTTGCATGCCTTTTCTATCTCCCATTGTAATTTCTAGCTACTGTTTGGAGCCCTGTGTGTAACTCCCATCAGGGTCATTTTACCCTTGTAGTTTCTTAACTCTACCCACAAGGATTGTCTACTTTCCGATCCTCTGAAAGAATATGATTTCTTTTTTTTTACCAATGGAACCGCACTACTCCCTCTGCCTACCTGCCCATCCTTTTGGTGCCATGTGTATCCTTGGGTATTAAGCTCCCAACTGCGATTTTCTTTCAAGTCATGACTCTGTGATACCCACAACATTATACTTGCCAATCTTTAAATGCGGCACCAGATCATCTCCTTATTCCATGTACTGCGTGCATTCAAATAGCATGACTCAGTCCTGTATTCAACAATCTTTTTGATTTTGTTGCCCTGTTACACTCTGACTGCAATTTTGTCCCATCATCTGCCTGTCCTTCCTCACTGGCTCACTACACAATGCATCAACGTGCATACCAGCGGCCTCATCCTCAGCCCTATCAGTGCGGTTCCCAACCCCCTGCCAAATTAGTTCAACACCCCCTCCCCCAACAGCGCCACCAAACCTGCCTGAAAGGATATTGATCTCTCTCAGGTTCAGGTTTCTACAGGTCATACCTTCCCCAGAAGAGATTCCAATGATCCAGAAATCTGAAGCCCTATCCCCTGCACCAATTTCTCAGTCAAGCATTCACCTGTCAAATCATCCTATTCTCACTCTCACTGGCACATGACCCAGGTAGCAAACCAAAGATTACTAACCCGTTTATCAGATTTCTGTGGAACTTCCTGTATTACTCCTTCAGGACCTCCTCCCTTTTCCTACCTATATCGTTGGCACCAATATGTATGTTTTCCAGCTGATCACCCTCCCTCTTTAGAACGTCGTGGACCCTATCCGAGACATTTTGTACTCTGTGAAGTTGCAACTCAAAATAGTTTCTCAATTAACTTCTCTGCAACACTTGAATGATAATAATGGAACTCTTAGACTGAGATTCAGATGTTTTCTGTAAGGTTGGTACATTAATTTACAAATTCCAAGGCCTATCTATATCAGGTGTAAATTTTACAGTGGCAGTTTGCAAGACCAGGCTTACATTCTGCCACGACATTTATTTCAAGTTCTCTTCAGGCAACACGTTAGTGCAAACATCGCCCTTTGATTTAGAGTCAATCGTAACTTGGAGATGTTTTAAAGTGCTTCAGATGATCTATTTATTGAAAGACAATGGATATCTGAAGCATCTTGTCTCCGTAACCGATGAACCCATAATCTTAAGCTTTGGAGCGCAGATCAAGTTTGTTTCAAGAACTCAAGTTAATTTTCCAATTTTAAAAACAGACTCCATTTTCACTCCAAAGCATCACACTAAGGACTCACTGGTTACAGAGACAAGGTGCTCCCTGCTGGTTTTTCCACTGCTTATCAGCAAATTAATTCCTGTTCCCCTGTCCTGTACACAGTTAACCGAACCACTCACACTTGTTAATACCTCAGTTCATGGGAAGGGAAGCTTCAATTGGGGAAGTGTGAATTGGCTTTGAGCATTTGAATATTCTTCAAAGTTTTAAGTAATTTTATTATTGAAGTACATATATGTCACCATATACAACCCTGAGATTCATTTTCTTGTGGGCATATTCAACAAACCTATGGAATAATAACTACAGCAGAACCAATGAAAGGCCACCCAACCGGTGCGTTCAGAGTGCAGAAGACAACAAACTGTGCGAAAAGGAAACAATAATAAATAAATAGATAGATAGATAGATAGATAGATAAATAGATAAATAAATAAATAAATGAATGAATGAATGAATGAATGGATGGATGGATGGATGGATGGATGGATGAATGAATGAATGAATGAATGAATAAGCAAGCAAGCAATAAATATTGAGAACATGAGATGAAGAGTCCTTGAAAGTAAGTCCATTGGGTGTGGGAACATTTCTCTTAAGAGGCAAGTGAAATTGAGAGAAGTTATCACCTTTGGTTTAAGAGCCTGATAGTTCAGGGGTACTAGTTATTCCTGAACCTGGTGGTGCGAGTCCTGAGGTTCCTGTACCTTCTTCCTGATGGAAGCATGTTCTGGGTGGTGGGAGTCCCTGAAGATGGATGCTGCTTTCCTGCGATAGTATTTCATGTAGATGTGCTCAATGGTTGGGAGGGTTTTACTTATGATGGACCGGGCCATATCCACTACTTTTTGTAGGATTTTCCATTCAAGTGCATTGGTGTTTTCATACCAGGCTGTGATGCAGCCAGTCAGTATACTATCCACTACACACCTACAGAAGTTTGTGAAGATTTTAGATGTCACGCTGCTGACTCCTCAGGAAGTAGAGGCACTGCCCTGCTTTCTATTCCTTCCTTCCATTTTTCTATCATCCACGTGCCTATCTAAGATTTTCTTAAATGCACCTAATGTATCTGCCTCTAAATTGCACGGCTCTCTCAAATTACCTGTCATCCTCTTTTGTTTCAAACAGAAAACCCCTAACTTGCTCACTTAAGGAATGTTTTCAAATCCAGGCAGTATCATGTTAAATCTCTCTGACCCTCATTTGGTATGACAGAAAGATCTTGAACATTCTGCCGGGGATTGAAATAGTGACAGTATCTTTCTGAAGATAATATCAAAGGTAACATGGGCCCTTTCTGTATTGGAAGATTTGACTCAGCAGTGCAAAGCACAATTGTAACATGATCCCCTTGATGTGAAAATGATGTAACTAGTTGACAAAACACCTATCATTGCTCTTTGTTACCTCTCTCTGATTCTTTGCTCACTGTGCTTACTGATGGCAAAAGATGACCAAGGATAACCTGTTGCAAATTCCAAATGGATTAGTGTCGCTGGAATTGTAGCGTTGTTTCAGTGTGCATATGCTGGTTGTCGGGGGTGATAACCCTCACTCCTTCCACAGCCCTGCACTCTCTTTCTGATGCACCATCAATAACTCACACTGAGACGTAAGGCGAGATATCGGCTTTTATTGACTGGAAGAAGGAACCAGGAGTGAGTGCCTATCATACAATGTCTTGGAGACTGAGGGCCGGGCTCAGGCCTCAGATCGCCTTTATACAGGGGCCTGTGGGAGGAGCCACAGGAGCAGTCAGCAGGGGCGTGTCCCGACAAGCACATAGTTCACCACACTTTCTTATCAAGTATGTGGCTACGTCCTCTTCACAGGTTCATTGTGAATCTGTTTCAGACCTTGCATTCCACATCTTAGTAATCTAATTCACACATTATTTTGTTTTGCTTATGTTGCCTCCAGCCCTTTTGCAAATCATCTTAAATCTGCAGCTGCTCATCACCGACGCCTCTTGAAACAAGTCTGAGTGATCAATGGACTGGACTTTACAGGAAGTGCCCACAGTTCTGCGATTGTTGGCATTTCTCCAGCAAACATGATGGCAAGTTTGGCATTTCTGTGCATATGTACATTTGTCCCACACTTGCTGACAGCTGCTGTTCGCTGACATTTCTTACACTAGTTATCACAATTGCACCATTAAAGGAGATTAAACTCCCCAGCACTTAGGATGGATGCCTTTTGACAATGATGCTCGGGAGGCTAATGCCCAGGAGTTGGCTGAGTTTTTCCAGCTTTTTCCAATCCTGTGTATGTGCTACTCCATACTAGATAGTGAAGCAACATGCAAGGTATACTGAGTGTAATGAATTGTTCTGGATGCACAATTAATGGTCTTCATTAGCTGTAAATAGAATTTAAATTCCTCATTTGTTTTTAAATATCAGATGTTGCTAATTCCAGAGATTAAAATGACTTGCTTCTTGTTGCTAGCGTCTGTCCCTTTTTATTTGAATTGAAGAATAGTTACTGCCCATATGCCGCTGACGTTTCCGGCCATAATGTACGTCCTCCATATAGAAGGGTTCTTCATTGCCGTTTCTGTAACTATTTCTTTTTGACCAGTCAGGGTTGTTAGCCCTGAGCTGAGCCCCCAAACCTGGAGGACCAGTGGACCACTCTTAATCTGGCCACTACCCTTTGACCTGTTTGGCATGAGTGACCCTACCAAGAGTCAAACCGACTCCAGACAACGCAGCCCTCCAAGTCATTGAAGCACACAAGCCTCCAAATCCTACGAGGTCGTGGTCCTCCTGGAGGTGAATTAAAGAATGTTCATAAAGAAGTGATGATTTCCTTAGGTTGCTATAATATCTCCTCTTCATCACAATTTTAAGACTTTAATTTTAATTTATTTTGTTTTTTTTTAATATTAATTATTTTTGATATTTAAATTTTATTTTGAAATCTTCAGATACAAATACCAATTTCAAGGAAGGCGGTATAACATAACATACGACATTAAACTTGGTGAGTAGCTCACTCAAGCTGGGTTGTTAAGAACCCAAGGCTACACTTCTGAAGTCAGACCACAGAAAAAGTAAACCCTTTGAATGATGGAGACAGAATCTATTTACTGTTCTTGTTGGAAGTTCAGTGGAATGAGACACATTTTTAACAAAAAACTAACAGCAACAAAATGAAAAGTAAATTATGTAGATTGGAAACTTTCTCAAGTTCTGACCAGTTAATTTGAAGATTTAACAGTAGCTCCACAGAGCAAACCCAATTTCCTCTTTCTTCTCTGAGAAACAATTTGTGACCACTCTAGTTACAGTTAATTACTTGGTACATATAGTAAGTAGCCACATTTGGCATCGCACTCTGGTCTTACATTACTGTCTTCAGCTTGTTCAAGCTTGTTTAACAGTGTCTTAAAAATATACACCCTACTTAATAGTAATCAAAGCTGTGGTTTTTGTCTAGGTGATCGTACTATATTCGACGGTATAACTGAGTTTGTGGAGTTTGTGAGCATTTTGTTAAAGATTATACGGTGCCAGAATCCATTAGTCTAAGAGCAGGATGCACAGGTGACCCCCATGTTACAGAGGACAGTGTCAGAGGCGAGATCTGGATACCTCGTAAAATATCTGTATTATGATTTTCTGTAACGTAAAGCCATATTATATGCATGAGCATCAAAGATGTGAGATTGGAAAAAACTTTCAAATATTTTCATGTAAATTTCATTAAAGTGAATTTTAATTCCATATCCCAGATTTTTTGATAGTCATTCCATAAGACAGAAATTTTGTTGCCCAGACTGCCATAAATGGTGGTGGGGGGGGGGGGGGCAGGAGTTACCTGTTTCCATATATCCTGATTACTTGGTATTGCTCCAAGAGTTAGCAAAAATGTTCAAATATATGACTGTCTAAGAACAGTTTTACCACTGTAGTTCTCATCAGCAAGATTGGCAGCAACTATCAATGAATTTGGTGTTAAGGGCCCTTAAGCTATTGAAGTTCCACTCAAAGCCCACCAGAACTCTGATCTATCCCGAGTCCAGGCTGCCTGGGGCTGGAGTGAGTAACACAATTCACCCAGATGTGTAGCACCTCTACTGACCCTCCAGAGCCTTCCTGCCCTTTCTGGAGTTAAGCAGTACAGAAACCGGCCACTTGGCCTAACTTGCCCGTGCTGAGCAAGGATCATCCTCTTTGGCCTTATTCCCTTAAGCCTTTCCCATCTATCTACTTCTCTAAATGTCATTAAAATGTCCCAACTGTCCCCATCTCTACCACTTCCTCTGGCAATTTGTTCCACCTACCACCCCCTCTCACCTTAAGCAGAGGCCAGAGAAACACTACTGCTCAATTACAGTATGAGGGCTGGGAACAGTTACAGATTGAATACTCAACATATGCTTTTGGTTTTTGGCAGCCATAATTTTTTATCAGCTTTTGATGCCCTTAGAAATTGTGTAGCCTTCTGTTGAAGCAAACTAGCTGTTATCTAGGAAGAATCCCAAAGTGGTCTCTGAATGCTACCAGACTTGCCCCCCAGCTACAGGAACGGGGATGAAGACATTCATGCTCGCGTGGCTGAAGTTTCACACACAGAGCCAGGTTTTGACCTAAATTCTACTCTCCATCAAGGACTCTGCTTTTCAGACTGGAACCCTGGAGAATGTTACGCCTGAAGGGGTTCTGCAAATGTGTGGTTGGATGAGAACTGAGAACTCTACTTGATGGCTTTTTTAATTCTAATAGTACAGGAAGGAATATTGCATCCTCTAGATGTTGTAGAAGATGCAATATACTATTATGAAATACAGTCCTAGATATCTGTCCGGCTGGAATTGCTGCTACCTCAAAACTGCATGATTCTAATTACTCCAAGGGGCCTTGTATTGCAATGTTTTGTAACTCCAAAACATAAAACTAACTGAAAGCAAAAACATGGAGACAGGAATGTCATTCCCACAGAATTTAACTTTTCTCCAGTATAAGTTCTTTGTCGGATAACTGCAGGCTTCAGTTCAGTATCTTTGAAATGCCATTCAAACTCAATTTGTAGAATGAATGAAACAGCCAAATCAGTGCCAATTCCATTTTAATTAATTTGCCATTCATTTCAGCGTAAGTCACGTTATTTGTCTATTGTTAATTTTCACATTGTAAATCTCATGGCTATGCAGCCCTATGTCACTCTCATCAAGCTCAGATTTGTCACCAACAGCATGCAGATTCATGTTTTTTGTAACTTGCAAATTGACTTTTTCTTTTCTCCATGCAGTCCATTTATTTTTGTCTGCTGACACACTCTTTGAATGCGTCCTACTTGGTTGCATTTTCTGCAAGTTTCACCTTTAAACCTGCATTGGCCTGGTGTGTGTAAAATTGTAGCACAACTTGTTCATCCAGGCAGGTTTCTGTTTATACATTGCAATTTTGTTCATGCCTTACTGCAGCTCAAATGCATCTCTGTCTGCAGTTTCCATTGATACAGCAATTTCAACTGTTCTTTTCATTTAGGAGCCATTTTTGAATGGTTTCTTGTAAGATTGCACAAGCTGTCTCTCAGTACATCATTAGCCCATGTTCAGACACCCCTTTATTTTAGCCACTTATGCTGAAATGGACTCTCCTTCCTTTTGATTTTGCTTATGAAACCCAAAGCATTCTGTAATTAACAATGGTTTGGTTCTAAATGTTCCTGCATTACTTTTATGATATGGACAAAGCTAACTTCAACTGGTTTGGTTGGAGCAGTCAAACTTATAAGCAAACTCTATGCTATTCCACCCAAAGCACTGGGCAAAATTTGCACTCCCTTTTCACTGGCTACTTCATTTGCTTTAAAATACTGGTCAAATTGTTCAGCGTACAATATCCATTTATCTCTTGGGTGATCGAATGAGTATATCATTCCAATGCAGCCAGCTATTTCCACTTTTTAAAATTTTACTCACTGGTGCCCTGGTGAGCAAACACGGAGCCAGGAATGACATGTCTTAGTTTTGTTTTTACTTTAAGCGAGGTACACGTGTATGACATGGTGGCTTGATGTCATATGCCATTCATGTGCTTTTACATATAACCCATAATAAATTATTTAGACAAACAAAAATGCTTAATCAAACAATATGTTTACAGTATCACTCAAATATTACTGAAGCATTAAATTCGCAATGTAGATCATTCACTCTTACTCATTTGCCAAGTTTGATTCACTGGTTGTCCAGTGTTTGCATGAATGTGTACCTGAAATCAATTACATTAATGATCAAGTGTCAGAACATTGATTTCTACGACATAATTTGGAAATTAAGTTGTGCTAAATTGTTGGTACTTCATCAGAACAGATCTTTAGGTGTTTCAAAGCTGGATTATTGGCAAGTAGGAACTGGCCATATATAAGTAAAGGTGTTTTATTTGAAGGGGCAAATTAATTTGTATCTTGAAACATTAATAGCCAGATTGGAAGTTATATGAACATTCATATAATAACTGGTGATATAGTTTGGTTTGCTGAAAAAAGTGTGTTAAGCATGTTACAAATGATCAGCTTATTGAAAACTGAAAAGTGGCCAACTCTCTGCTTCTTTCTCAATGAAAGACCCAACCAATTTCCTGCCACCACCACCCTCATCCATCTGGCAGAACTGGTCCCCACCTCACCAATTTCCTCTTCCTCTCCTCCCACTTTCTCCAAACTTAAGGGGTAGCCATGGGCACTCCCATGGGCCACAGGTGTGCCTGTCTTTTCACTGGTTATGTAGTACAGTCTATGTTCCAAACCTTCCCTGTTAATGCTCCCTCACACTTCCTGCACTACATTGACGGCTACATTCAAGCTGCTCCAAGCATCCACACTGAGCTTGTCAGTTTCATCAACTTTGCCTGCAACTTCCATCCTGCCCTTAAATTCACCTGGTCCATTTCTGACACCTCTCTCCCCTTTCTCAATCTCTCTGTCTCCATCTCTGTAGTCAAACTGTTTGCCAACATCCTTTACAAACTTATCGATTCCCATGACTATCTTGACTATAGCTCTCCTCACCCTGTCTCCTGTAAAAAATGCTATTCCCTTTTCTCAGTTCCTTTATCTCTGCTGCATCTGTTCCCCGGATGAGATTTTCCTTTCCAGGACATCAGAGATGCCCTTTCATCAGGAGTCCTGCTGAAGGGTTTCGGCCCAAAACGTCAACTGTACTTTTTTTCACAGGTGCTACCTGGCCCGCTGAGTTCCTCCAGCATTTTGTGCGCATTGCTTGGATTTCCAGCATCTGCCGATTTTCTCTTGTTTGTCAACAGAGATGTCCTCCTTCCTCAATGAACAAGCCTTCCTCCAACACTGATGCTGTCCTCACCCGCATCTCCTCCATTTCCCGGACATCCGCGCTCATCCTATCTACAGTGACAGAGTTCCTCTTGTTCTTATCTACCACCTCATGAACCACAGCATCCAACACTTCATTCTCCACAACTTCTGCCATCTTCAACAGGAACCAATCACGTTTGCCCCCACTCTCTGCTTTCCGCAGAGATCACACCTCCTTGTCCATTTGTCCCTCCCCACTAATTTCCCTCCTGGCACATATCCCTGCAAGCAACAGAAGTGCTATACCTGTCCATTAACCCGTTCCTCACCTCCACTCACAGCTCCAGTTGTTCCAGGTGAGGCAACACTTCACCTGTGAATCTGCTGGGGTTGTCCAAAGTATCCGGTGCTCCTGATGCAGCCTCCTCTATGTCAAGGATCCCTGATGTAAACTGGGGAATCGCTTTGTTGAGCCCCTCCACTCTGTCTGCCAAAAGCGGAATTTACAGGGCGCAATCTATTAAATTCCTCTCCTCGTTCCTGTATGTCACCCATGGTCTCTTCTTTTCCCACGAGGAGGCCACTCTTAGGGTGGATGAACAATACCTCAACTTCTGTCTGTTTAGCCTGAAGGCATGAGAGCATGAGAATCGGTTTCTCCTTCAGGTAACATTTTCCTTCCTCCTTTCCTCTTCTTCTATTCCCTTTATCCCATCAGATTCCTTCTTCTCCAGCCTTTTACCTTTCACATCCACTTGGCTTCACCAATCACCTTCTTCCCCTTTCCCCATCTTTTAATTCTGGCATCCTCCCTCTTCCTTTCCAGTCCTGATGAAGGGACTCGGTCTGAAACATCAACTGTTCATTAATTTCCATAGATACTGCCTGGCCTGCTGAGTTCCTCCAGCATGTTGAGTGTGTTGTTCTGGATTTCCAGCATCTGCAGAATTTCTTCTGTTAATAAGCGGCCAATTCATTCCTTCTTTATGTAGTTAGTGAATTGTAGAATGCAATGACAATGAATTAATCGCAATTTATGTGTTAATGTCAAAAAATGACTGTCCTTGAGGTAATTCTTAGATCAAAAAGTGACACTTTGGGGACAGTCTGGTGCACAGCCATGAAATCTCAATGGCCTAATACCCAGTTTCAAACCTTTTGACTGATTGTTGCTCTCAGGGCATTCTGGTCTTATTGCACTGAATTACTTTTAAGCTTGCACTGTAACACTTAAATAAACACCACTACTTCAGCAATGAAACTCGTTAAAAGTTTAATATGGCACCTACAAGGAAATGAAGAAGTCATTAAACCTTGTCCATCAAATTATTTCATATTCTTTTGTGTCATTCTTTGATGAGTGTTAATGACTTGAGGAGATAAGCAGGGTGTGAAATTTAAAACAGTGAAGTTTGAAGTGATGCATGATGGCACAAAGAACATGGAAAAATAAGGTAGGCTGAATGACAGTGTTGTAAGAGATGTACAGAAGCAATCCGTGGAAATGGCAGGACGTGCTTAGGAACACAAGACCATAAGACATAGGAGCAGATATAGGCCACTTGGCCCATTGAGTCTCCTCCGCCATTTCATAATGGCTGATCAATTTTCCCTCCTCTCAGCCCCATACTCCTGCCTTCTCCCCGTATCTCTTCATGCCCTATGTAATCAAGAATTGATCAACCTCTGTCTTAAATATACCCAATAACTTGGCCTCCACAGCCACCTGTGATAGAGAATTCCACAGATTCACCAGTCTCTGGCGAAAGAAATCCCTCCTCATCTCCGTTCTAAAAGGATCCCCTCGATTCTGAGGCTGTGTTCTCTGGTCTTAAGACTCTCCCACCATGGGAAACATCCTCTCCGTATCCACTCTATCACGGCCTTTCAACATTGGATAGGATTCAAAGAGGTCACCCTCATTCTAATGAATTCCAGTGAGTACAGGCCCTGAGCCATTAAACGCTCTTCATTTGACATGTGAGGTCCTGCACTTGTTGTACACAACAGCAAGTATAAAAGCAGCGAGGTTATGTTGAACTTGTTCAATACGTTGCTTAGGTCATCATGTGAGTAGTGCATTCAATTCAGGTCAAAATACTTAGGGAAGGAGAGGGTGACAAAAGGATTTACTGGAATAGTTGCAAGGATGAGGTTATTTGGGGTGTATTAGACTGGATGTTAAGATTCTCCTTGATGAAGAACAAGCTTGAGAGCAGATGGGTGGTGATGGAGTAAACAGATAGAAGCTTTTCCCTTCTGTGGATGATTTGAAGTCAGATTCAAACTGATGAGTGGTAGATGGCAGGGAGGGATGGACGGATTGGGGGGTGGACTTCAGCTTTAACTTTTTGTTATTCAGGAAAAGGTGATGTTGGCAGCTCGCTGCCTGCAGGCCAGCAGTTCCCAACCGTTTTTTATGCCATGCACCCTTTGCCATTAACCGAGGGGCCCATGGACCCCAGTTTGGGAACCCTTGCTGTAGGATCATGACTACCTTTATCTCATGTACATCAAAACATACAGTGAAATCTGTCATTTGCGTCGAATGAAATCAGTGAGGATTGTGCTGGGGATTGTGTTACCACACTTTCAGTGCCCACAGCTCACTAACCCTAACCAGACACCTTTGGAATGTGGGGCAAAACTGGAACTCCCAGAGAAAACCCAAGCGGTCAAGGGGAAAATGTGAGACTGGTGAGAAAAGGTGGCAGCAATCAGACCCCGACTGGTGATCACTGATGCTGTAAAACAATCTTGCCACGCTACAGTGTCGTCCAATGGGACGTCAGTCGGTGGTTTTACAAAAGACATTGGATGGCCATGAGAGAAATTAATTTGAAGCCTGAATTAACTGGCTGCTTTCTGTTCCATTAAGCTTCTGTAAGTCATTACATTTTTTTAAGAGTGTGGGAAAATTAACCCAGAATGCTGAAAGAGCCCCTCATCAGGTACTGATTTGCATATTCTTTACTTTGCTTTAAAATTTCTATTCCAAGTAGATACCCATCTCCTCATTGAATATGATTGGTTCTGAGTCTAAAACAGACCTCATAACTCCTTGCACAGAGGAATCCTAAACTCTTTATCCCTTTGGCTAAATTTACACTTTGAAGCGCATAAAAGAACAATAAAAACTATTTTTCCTTCATTTATGTTTTGCAAATTACAGTCAGGGATTCCTCTGTCACAGAACACGATGATCTCAGTTAATCACATGAATGTGCAGACAAAGATATGATGGGCATTCTTTAGGCAGAGATTAGTTGAGAAAACGATTACTAATTTAATTCACCACCACATTATGGGCTGAAGGGTCTGTTCCTGTGCTACGCTGTTCTGTGTTCTATAACCTATTAAAATTTGTGCTCATTTCTGTGGCTCCTCGGTGTCAAGTAAATAAAGCTCTTTCACATTTACCGAGGGTCTTGGAACCCTCTCTAAAGAAGGGCAACCGATACTGGGTAGGATAATTGAACTGCAGCCTGCAGCACTTGTTGAATCTCCTGAAGACCTTGGCAGTACATTCTCAGGCTGAGCATTCAATTCCTTTTATGGGCAGTGCGCCTTCTCGATCCCACTTTACCACCCAATTACACCAATCAGAAGATCCCTTCATTCTCTAGCAGGTGGGTCCTCTTAAAGCTCGTGAGTTGTTGAAAGTTGATTGAATCATCACATCAAATAATCTAAATCTGTGCCTAGGTAAATTAGCCACAGACTTCGGTGTCACTGATTTGCTGTTTTACCACAGCTCATGGTTTTGCATACAGTGTTTGTTGGAAATAATTCAGAAAATGTGTAGCCCGGGTGGTTGATGGTTGGGCTTGCAAACGTTTCATCACCATATGAGGAGACATCATCAGTGCTGTTAATTAACAGTGTACTTTCCTTGTATGGTGACAAAACATTTACAAGTGAATTGCCAAGATCAGAGATCAACTCAACCTAACCATACAATGTCTGTACTCAGCAGAGGTTTTCAAAATGTTCCAAACTATCTCTTCAGTTTCTTTGGAAGTTGCTGATAATAACTCATACCTAAAGTCAGCATTTTCTTTACCTGTAAAATTCTACTAACTGAAAGCAATCCTCTTCAGTTACATTTCAAGTAACTTATGCCTACATCAGTTTATAAGGAATAATTAGTTGTGCACTTAATAAACCCAATGCTGATATCAATACTTAAAATCCAGGGATTTTTGACATCAGAATTACAATTGAGATGTCCCGACTGAACACTGTTCTGGCCAGTTTGTCTGTGGCAGTCTGCTATTTTCTTAGTTTTAACGTCAGGACCAGCTGAGCACCAATAACTCTCAAGAAGCTTGACATCTTGCAGAACGAAGCTGCCTGTATGCCCGGCAGCCAGTCAAGCATTCATATCCTCCACCACTGGCTGGACAGTGGCTGCATTGTATACTATCGACAAAATGCTCTGCAGTTATGGACCCAGACTGCTCTGTTAGTACCTCCCGAACATTTGATCTCTGCTATGAAGAAAGACAAGGGCACCATTGTGTACAGTTTTGCCTATAAATTGGATTCCATCCTGACTTGGAGATATATTATCACTGTCACTGAGTGTACATCCTGGAACTCTACAAGAGCACATTTTGTACCCTCACAAAAACCAGATGAGAACTAGATGCTGAGCTTCCCAGTGACACCCAGATCTCGAAAATGAATTAAGAAGTTTATAACTGGATAAATCTGTATTCTTGATGTCAATTGATAGGAGAATAATACCAACTTAAAGGACAGCATCAATTAATAAGAGTACTCACTGATAATATATGAATTTTACTTTTTTAAGCAGCTCGTCTAAGTTGTGTGTCACTGACAAGGTCACAAATTAATGTCCATTCTTAATTTAACTTGAGAAGGTGACAGTGACAACTAATTGGCTTGCCAAACCACTCTGGAGGGCAGCTCAAAGTCAACTATGATGCTGGAGTTATATTTATGCCAGGCCCAGTAAAGGACGCAGATTTCTGTCCTTGATGGAAATGAGTTGTTTTTGACATGGGTTTTCGAGGCAGTCTGGAAGTTTCATAAGTACAAAAGAATTGGGATTGTTATGAAGAAAGGTTATTGGAAAGATTAATTCTATTTCTCTCTCTGCAGATAGGTTTCTGTTGAGTGGTCTTACTAGAGTCTCAGAAATAGTAATGAAATGGTGACTGTGTCATCTATTTGAATGGTTGGATCATGGACCCAATAATTCAGGGCAAATGGGGAGAACATCAATACACCACTACAAAATTATACTTCAGGATTTTCTTCTAGCCTATTACAGTTAAATGGCACAACTTGTCTAGCTTAATTTGCAAGAAAAACAGCAAATTAATACCTTTATTTAGGTTTCCAATATCTATTGTTTTGGTTAATTTTCAGTTACTGTAACGTTATGACTGATTACATCTGATATGCTCACGGATATGTGCTACACGTCCCCTTCAGGAAAAGATCACAAATTTTAGATATATGACTTTTAAACTGCAGCTTTTAATTGGTTCTTCACTGTTCTTTAATCAGCTGCACAGTGTTTGTCAATGTGAAGCCGATAGCAAGTTTGTTAATCAGGCAGGAGCAAAGGATGCTGGGAATGATGAGGGTGGAGTGCAGTGGGAAGGGTGTGGGACAGGTGGCAGAGAGAGTCCCAGGGGCAGGGGATGGCATTCGTGCAGGCAGAACAAGCCTTGAGACAGCAGGCAAGGTAATTTGATTCCAAATAACTGGTCTATTACTGGTGCTTCCCACTCCCTTCCCTTTTTCTCAACCATGATTCCCCTCTCCCTGCACTTTTCCCACTCTCAATCCACGGTAGAGACCCATATCAGAATCAGGCTTATCATATTCACGTGTCATGAAATTTATTTTTACAGCAGCAGCAGTACAGTGCAATACATAAAATTACTACAGCACTGTGCAAAAGTCTTTGGCACCCTAGCTATATATATGTGCCTAAGACTTTCACACAGTACTGTAATTTACTCCCCAAAATATGGTATTTATAAAAAAAGTGCTCAGATCAAGGTAATTTCTTGTGTCTCAGGGTATCTGAAATGGGGGGAAAAAAATTCCAGTGTATGCAGGTGGCAGATATTTTTTCACAAACTCCAAGGCATGCAACTACCTTGAAGTCCTACGGCTGCTGTTGTCCTTTGTTGGTGCAGATACCGTTTCATTAACTGTTTAGTCTGTATGTTCAACATCCTAAATCAGCTGTGCATGTTCAAATTATGGGGAAATTTAGAGCAGCATTTCCCCATAGTACAATCATACCACATTGTCTACTACAACTAAATATGGCTGGGGAAGCTCATTTAACATGGAATAGAGGTAAATAGTACCAATACAGAAAGCCAGAAAAAGAAGAACAAAATATGGAAGTGATCTTCAGGTTAAGGAGCACCTGTGCAGAACGAAATAGAAATAATATTTATAATCAATGCCAATGTCATTAGAAAGAGAGTTTCCCTGAAATGTTCAGTGATGTGACCTGACCTGAAGATTATTTCCAGCAGTTTCTATATTTATGACTCCTTTTGTCTTTGTTGAAATAATGGGGACCTCAAAAAATGGCAGCTCCAAAAATCCATCACCTATTCAGTATGGTACTGGGGTATAAAGCTAGATTTGTGTGCAAGTATCTGTAGATGGATTTGAGCCTCCGAAGTTAACTATTGAGTTGCAGCCCACCTAGTAAACAGTTACCATCTGTAGCAAATTATTATTGATGTAAAGCTGAGGAGCTAAGTTTTCAAGCTGGCCCCATGCTCACTCTCTCAAATTAGAAACACGAATCTTCAGAGTTCCAGGTAGCTGCGTACAAGGACGGCTACACTCAGCCAGAATGAGTAACTCTCACACAGAAAAGACGTGTTGCTACTTTAGCTACAAGTAAAATGTAGCAATGAAGTGTAATTTATTCTTAAGTAAAATCCATTGTTCTTCCAGCGTGAAGTGAAATTGCAAAGAAAGCACAGCAGCCACCCCTACGTCCTTAGGAGTCTGCGGAGATTCAGCATGACCTCTAAAACCTTGACAAACCTCTACAGATTTGTAATGGAGAGTGTATTGACTGGCTGCATCATGGCCTGGTATGAAAACACCAATGCCTTTGAGCAGAAAATCCTACAAAAGGTACTGGATTCAGCCCAGGATATCCTGGGTAAAGCCCTCCTAACCATCGTTAAGCACACTTACATGAAAAGTTGTCATAGGAAAGCAGCATCCATCAGCAGAGATCCCACTACCCAGGTCATGCTCTCCTCTCACTGCTGCCAAAGGGTAGAAGGTACAAGAGCCTCAGGATTCACACCACCAGGTTCAAGAACTGTTACCACCCCTCAACCATCAAGCTTGAATAAAGGTGGATAACTACACTAACTTGCCCATTATTGAGATGCTTCCTACAACCAGGGATCTCACTTTAAGGACTCTTTATCTCATGTTCTCGTTATTTATTTCTATTTGCATTTGCACAGTTTGTTGTCTTCTGCATTCCAGTTCATCTTTAATTGATCCTGTCATAGTTACTATTCTATGATTTACTGTATGCCCACAAGAAAATAAATCTCAGGGTTGTATATGATGGCATATACACTTCGTTAATAAATTTACTTTGACATTGATTTTCAGTTCCTTTTTGCAAGTCAAAGCATACAGATTAAGATTGTGTCAGTTTTATCTAACAGTCTTAAACTGAAGTAAATTTGAATGCACTCTGCAGCTTTCATCCTATGTTGCAAGAGGCATCTACAAAGATTTGTGCAGGCATTTAAAAGATCACATTCCCCTTTAGGCTTCAGCGCTTTTTACCAAGTGTGGAAACTGTATTTTGCATGAATACAATGACCAATTTTACCAAGACCATGTTTTTTGGTGAGATAGCTCAATAAAGGCTCATCAGCTGATCAGGGTTGATTGTTTCCATAGAAACAGAGCCTTTACATTTTCAGCTGCAGTCCCGGTAGTCTTGTTCTTCCTGCACATGCCTTTTCAGAATTACACAAATAAAGAATTATGGTGGTTGGAAAGAAAAACAGACACAGTACCTCCAATTATTTTTGCTTCTGTTTTGGTGGCTGGGGTGAAATAAAATTTAGCACAGTCATGATTAGGGATAGTTTATATACAGCTGAGAGTGTAGGAATCTAAGATAGCACAGCCGCAGAAGATCAATTTTCTTGATCAGCAACACACTTTGTCTAGGCTCCTTTCATTATGACTGATCAAAGTCTTCAGAAAACGATAAACTGAAGTTATGCAGATTGTTTATGTAAATAGATGAAGCAATCTATTACCCTCCTTCCTCTGAATATGTGAACTAAATTGCACATTGTAAAATATGAATTTCATACATGAAATTATATGAATACAAAATATTGTTTAAAATACTGTGTGTCTCTACTGTGAATTCAATGATCATTAAACTTTATATTCAAGACTCATTTCACTATTTATATTTAGGTTAATTAATACATTATAACCTTTTCTAATATGTACTTAAAATGTACTTGTGCGATAAATCAGCTCCTGCCTAGATTCGGTCTGGAGTACTGTGTGTCCTACTGGCTTTTGTATCATAGCAGGATATTACATCTTGGGATAATTAATAAGTAGTTTTGAAGTGGATGATTGAAAATAGGCTTCCTATTAAACAAGATGTCTGATTTTCTATAACATAGAGTGGACTGTGCAAGGAACGACTCTGATTTAGCTCATAGCTGGAGAACATTTTTAATTATGTCCTTCAGATTTTTAATTTCAGGCCTTAAGATCTGCGTGGTTCTCAGAAGTACAATCCAGCTAACAGTTGAAGCTAATAGCTGCAATTCTCTTCCAGCCAATGAAAACCATTCATGCTTGGTTGCGTTCTACTTGTCTGGAACCACCTAAAGTCCCAATTTAATTTTTTTTATTTAGACAGAGTAATTGGCAAGCTTGGTCTCAACATTAGGTCCAGGGCTTTTAATGTCTTTGCCTAATAATGTGGACTGGAATCCTGACTGAACTCTAAGGTGGTGTGGGTAGGTGAGAATAGGACTAACAAAGCAGAAACCACAAGAAAAGTCCAGTTAGAATTCTAAAAGCTGCAAATGTTTTATTATTTTTAAAACACTAAATTTAATAAAGAATTATTTGAGGTTTTGACAATCTATACGCATGATATTTTTCCCCAGAGCTGAGGGCAGTTAGTTAAACAATAATTATGGCTTGGTCCACCATGAAAACCGTGTCACATTTCGTGTGACACGGGGAAAAACTTTTAGGGTTTTCTTCACAGTGAGAATTGCTCCTAAATACCAAAAATTGCTGCTTTACTGATTTTTGAAAATTAACAAAGCAATGTATCTGGTGGAGGAGCAATATTTTTTGGATGTTCAGATTGGACAATGCACATATCTACTTTGGGAGTCACTGTCAGTATCCCTCTGTTATACCAATGAGAGATAATGATCCCACTGCTGTATTTTTATTGCATATCACAAAAACCAGATCTCGCAGTACAAATGCACACCACAAAATGTATCTATACTGGTTAAGAAGGTCATAATGAAAGCAAAACAAAAGGTAGAACTAAAAGGTGCCACAAATTAATATTAAACTTGCAATGAATCTTGATTGGACCTCACTTAGTGTACTCTGATTGCCTTATTAAATTGAATTACTGGAATAGGATATATGAGAAATGTGATAGGTTACAGTGGCATGCAAAAGTCTGGGCACCCCTGGTCAAAAATTCTGTTACTGTGAATAGCTAAGCGAGCAAAAGATTACCTGATTTCCAAAAGGCATAAAGTTAAAGATGACATATTTCTTTAATGTTTTGAGCAAGATTAGTTTTTTTTAATTTCCATCTTTTACAGTTTCAAAATAACAAAAAAGGAGAAGGGCCTGAAGCAAAAGTTTGGGCACCCTGCATGGTCAGTACTTAGTAACACCCCCTTTGGCAAGGATCACAGCTTGTAAACACTTCCTGTAGCCAGCTAGGAATCTTTCAATTCTTGTTTGGGGGATTTTCGCCCATTCTTCCTTGCAAAAGGCTTCTAGTTCTGTGAGATTCTTGGGCTGTCTTGCACACATTGCTCTTTTGAGGTCTATCCACAGATTTTCGATGATGTTTAGGTCAGGGTCTGTGAGGACCATGGAAAAACATTCAGCTTGTGCCTCTTGAGTTAGTCCATTGTGGATTTTGAGGTGTGTTTAGGATCATTATCCTGTTGTAGAAGCCATCCTCTTTTCAGCTTCAGCTTTTTTTTTTACAGACGGTGTGATGTTTGCTTCCAGAATTTGCTGGTATTTCATTGAATTCATTCTTCCCTCTACCAGTGAAATGTTCCCTGTACCACTGGCTACAACACAAGCCCAAAGCATGATCAATCCACCCCCGTGTTTAACAGTTGGAGAGGTGTTCTTTTCATGAAATTCTGCACCCTTTTTTCTCCAAACATACTTTTGCTCATTGTGGCCAAAAAGTTCTATTATAACTTCATCAGTCCACAGGATTTGTTTCCAAAATGCATCCGGCTTGTTTAGATGTTCCCTTGAGAACTTCTCATGCTGAATTTTGTGGTGAGGAGACAGGAAAGGTTTTCTTCTGATGATTCTTCCATGAAGATCATATTTGTGCAGGTGTCGCTGCACAGTAGAACAGTGCACCACCACTCCAGAGTCTGCTAAATCTTCCTGAAGGTCTTTGCAGTCAAACGGGGGTTTTGATTTGCCTTTCTAGCAATCCTATGAGCAGTTCTTTCGGAAAGTTTTCTCGGTCTTCCAGACCTCAACTTGACCTCCACCATTCCTGTTGTTAACTGCCATTTCTTAATTATATTACTTACTGAGGAAACGACTACCTGAAAACGCTTTGCTATCTTCTTATGGCCTTTTCCTGCTTTATGGGGATCATTTATTTTAATTTTCAGAGTGCTAGGCAGCTGCTTAGAGGAGCCCATGGCTGCTGATTGTTGGGACAAGGTTTGAGGAGTCAGGGTATTTATAAAGCTTTGAAATTTGCATCACCTGGCCTTTCCTAACGATGACTGAACAAGCCATAGCCCTAACAAGCTAATTAAGGTCTGAGACCTTGGTAAAAGTTATCTGAGAGCTCAAATCTCTTGGGGTGCCCAAACTTTTGCATGGTGCTCCTTTCAATATTTCACTCTAAAATTGTACAAAACAAAAATAATACACTATTCTTGTTTAAAATGTTGAAAAGAATGTTTCATCTTTTAACTTTATGACTTTTGGAGATCAGTTCATCTTCTACTCACTTAACTATTCACAATAACAGCAATTTTGACCAGGGGTGCCCAAACTTCTGCATGCCACTGTATATCCATCAGGAGAGGATCTATATATTCTGGGCCTTTGGAAGGGGAGATCTGAGAAGACATCCAGTAGAAGTTTTATATGATGTAAAGTTTTTGACAGAGAAACACAGAGTGTTGCTTCCTGTGGTGAAGAATAAAATTGGAGGTCATTTATCCAAGATGATTGTCAATCTTTTTTTCCATCTAGAGTGTACTGAAAATGTTGGACGCATGTAGTTTAGATATAAAGCCTGGGCCCATTTACGGTGTTATCAGTAAATGCGTTATGAAGAAAGAATAGTGGACATCGTTGCTGAAGGAGAAGTGGAAGAAGGCTTAACTAGAACATGCAGTTGAACTTAGAAGTTGACATACACCTTAGCCAAATACATTTAAACTCAGTTTTTCACAATTCCTGACATTTAATCCTAGAAAACATTTGTTTTCTGAAAATTTGTGGGCAGAACTGAAAAAGCGTGTGCGACCAAGGAGGCCTACAAACCTGACTCAGTTACACCAGTTCTGTCTGGAGGAATGGAACAAAATTCCAGCAACTTATTGTGAGAAGCTTGTGGAAGGCTACCCAAACCGTTTGACACAAGTTAGACAATTTAAAAGCAATGCTACCAAATACTAACAAAGTGTATGTAAACTTTCTGGGAAAGTGATGAAAGAAATAAAAGCTGAAATAAATCATTTTCTCTACTATTATTCTGACATTTCACATTCTTAAAATAAAGTAGTGATCCTAACTGACCTAAGATAGGGAATGTTTTCTAGGATTAAATGTCAGGAATTGTGAAAAACTGAGTTTAAATGTATTTGGCTAAGGTATATGTAAACTTCTGACTTCAATTGTAATTTCTTGCATAGATTGGTTTGACAAAATTGCCTGATTCTGTCCTCTTCATTCTATGTAATTCTGTGTATTTTGAGACCAGGATAACTGCAGGCCCCATTCTGACTTTCACATGGAAGCTTGAAAGATCTAAGTTGCGTTGAAACATATTAACAAATAAGTTCCACTGTTGTACCACCACTCATACAGTACAGGCCTCTATAATAATGTACAGAATTTAAATTACCCAAATACTTCCAACCTGCTTGCACTGAAATAGAAACACAAGAGAATGCAGATGCTGGAATTGGGAGCTGCGAGAGGAACTCAGTACGTTAGTTCTCATCTATTGAGGGAAATGGACAGTCAATGTTTTGGGTCAAGACTGAAAGAGGGGAGATGGTCAATTTAAAGAGGTGAAGTGGAGGGATGAGGCTTGTGGTAAGTGAATCCAGGAGTTAGGGTGGGGTTAGTTCATTTGCAGGTGGACAAATGAAGGTTGAAAATAGAAGCTGGAAGGTGATAGAGGTAAAAAAAAAGGCTGCAGATGGTAGAATATAATAGGAAAGTTAGGAGGAACATGGAATCACCTGGCCACTACCTACACCCTCTTCCCACTAGGTCTCATCCCCTCACTGCTCCCATCTGACCATCCTTCATCCCTTAATTGGTTCCATATAATAAATGTTTCAGCCTTCAGCCTGTCTTTTCAATCTTGCTGAGTCTTAACTTAGAAATCTTGAATCATAATGAAGAATTGCGTCCTAGTGCTTTAAGTGAAAGACAATGGGGCTTTCCAGGGTCAAACAATGACGTTAATATAAAGAACACATTTAGGGAAAATTAATTTGGTAGGGAAAAATACTGACTCCTTTTACCCTTTTACCTAAGATGCAATTTTAATATAGGAATTTAAATTGAAGTCCGAATTTTAGTTCTGAGTTTTTATGATTTTTGTTCAATGATTAATGGAACATTATGTCATACTGAGGATGCAGAATAGTGCCAAAAAATGTTCTTTGATTAAAACGCAAGGAGAACTAAGTGGCTTCACTGGAGCTGTATTCAAACCCATTTATCATGTGATTACAATGTAACTTCTAAATATTATAATATATGAAATGCATGAAGTAATAAACAACAAGATGATCAAATTTCATTTCATGAAATTGAAAAGATTTGACTTTCAGTTATGGTGTACATCTATCCTACTGTGCCTTTTCTCAGAAATGAATAGCATAACATAATTGGCAATAAATCTAATTGGAAGTTTTAATGGTATATTTTGACAAGTAAAATAAATCCTCAATTAAAATTCAGCAAAGTGATCCTAAAATTTACAAATTATTTAATGCCGCAGATAATTCAAAATACAGCAAGGTTACAATACCTGAACTATATTTATTCTGAGGAATTAATGAAGAATGTATAAAACCAGGAAACAGAATCTGAAAGACAAATCAAAATGTTCTATCGATATGGGATTGCTGACAGTGCAATTTATTGCCTATCTCTAATTACAAAATTAGTATCAAGTTTAGTATCACTGGCGTATGTTGTGAAATCTGTTATTTTGTAGTAGCAGTATATTGTGATACAAAATAATAAAAACCATAAATAACAATAATGTTTTTTAAAATTTAAATTAAATAAGCAGTGCAAAAAGAAAAAAATTGAGGCAGTATACGTGGCTTCATTGTCCATTCAGAAAGTGGTAGTGGGTAGCTTTCATAAACCATTGCTGATATTCTAGTGTACATACTCCCTCAACAACATTGAGTAGAAAGTTCCAGATGTTAAGTCAAGTTACAACGAAGGCACAGTGACTCATTTTTACTTGAAAAGGGTGTGACTTGGAAGGGAACCTGCAGGTGGTGGGTTACTACAGGCCTGTTATTTTGTGATGGGTATTTGTTTCCTGGGCCAGGAGTCCTCTGGTTTTTCACAAAGCTTAGCTTTCTAAACACAGCAGCTGCCACTTGTAAAGGAGAGTTGTAAGTTAAACTTCCAACTAATGTTCATTGTTTAGCTTCTGGTCATCAACAGGAAGCAGCCTTCAGTTCTTAATGTAAATGTAAAGTAGTAGTTTGAAGTTAAAAACAATGCTTTGCAAACAAGCTCTGCCTGTAGATAGCGGTATGCTGGGTCACTGAACCTGCCTTACAGCTAAGGGGGTGCAGTATAAGACTATGGGTTACTTAATTGGGCTTGTTTTAAAATTGACAACATTGGCTAAGTTTCCTTGTTCAAGGAAGCTTGCAGACTAGAAGGAGACAATCACAAAGTTCAAAGTAAATTTATTGTCAAGGTACATGTAGGTCACCATATACAACCCTGAGGTTCATTTTCTTGTGGGCTTACTCAATACATCCATAATAGAATAGTAAACGTAATGGATTGGGCTGTATCCACTACTTTTTGTAAGGCATTCACGTTTCCATACCAGGCTGTGGTGGAGCCAATCAACGTACTCTCCACTGCACATCTATAGAAGTTTGTCAAAGTTTTAAATGCCATGCTAAATCTCCACAAACTCCTGAGAAAGTAGAGGTGCTGCCATGCTTTCTAGGTAATTGTACTTAGGTGCTGGGCCTACAACAGTCCTCCGAAATGATAACACCAATGAATTTACAGTTGCTGACCCTCTCCACCTCTGATCCTCCGGTGCGGACTGGCTCATGGACCTCTGGTTTCCCCCTCCTGAGGTCAATAATCAGCTCCTTGGTCTTGCTGATACTGTTGTTGTGGCACTGCTCAGCCAGATTTTCAGACTCCCTCCAATATGCTGATATGTCACCACTTTTGATTCGGTCTACGACAATGGTGTCATTAGCAAACTTGAATATGACACTGGAGTTGTGCTATGCCACACAGTCAGTAGTGTAAAGCAAGCAGAGCAATGGGCTGAGCACACAACCTTGTAGTGCACCTGTGCTGATGGAGATCATGGAGGAGATGCTGCCAATCCAAGTTAACTGAGGTCTGCACATGAGGAAATCGAGGATTGTATTGCACAAGGATGTACTGAGGCCAAGGTCTTGAAGCTCACAAAGAACATCCTGATGTATGCATCATTACTGTCCAGATGTTCCAGGGTTGTTCTGAACAGCCAATGAAATGGCAACTGCTGCGGACCTGTTTCTCTGGTGGGCTATCCTGTAGGCATATTAGTAAGTTGGAAAGTTTGTACACCCAGGGAAGCTAGCTTCACAGCATTAATTGTAGGTTGCTGAGAACTGTATCTCCAAGAAGCTTTAAGAACATTTGTGTTAAAAAGGCATATGAAGGATTGTCACTTGTGTGAACTCACCTAAGTGGCAATGAAACTGTATGAAAGTAGAGGCAGTTCAGGCTTATTAGAAATGGGATAAGGAACATAAAGAAGCACGAAAGAAACATGGACTGAACCATTATTTTTCATTTCTGCAATGGATGGTTGGTTCATCTGCAACTTGGGGTATATCTTTTTAACTCATAGGAATTGTACTTGTGTTTTGGAAATCCTTTGTGTTTTGGAAATGTTTTATTAGATAGAAATCCTCTGTGAGTTATAAATGTGTTTTAAGAAAGGTGTTTGGATTTAAACAAGTATCATTGGGGAAAAAACTGTTTTAATCTACTCTCTTAGCTGGAAGTACCTTCTCCTTGGTAGGGAGGGAGGACCCACCACTCAAATCGCAGGCATTAGAAGATAAACGTGTGGAGAATAAAAAGAGAAGTGAACCAGTCTTTGAGGACTGGGTAGTTACAGTATTACCTTCCTTCACTGAGGGGACTGGTGGGTATTCATTTTGAATTGGGCTTAAGGTTTTTGCTTGAGTTTAGGATTTTGTGGTCAACAAACCCAGTACTATTGCATTTCTTAGAAGCACATGAAGGTTTGCATCTGTTCACCCAGCACAGTTATTAGGAGGGGACAGTGTAGACTCCTTATAGAGGACCAAAATCTTCGAAGCTTGTGTGCCTAAATGACCCAGAGAGCTATGTCAGCTGGAGTCAAGGCTTTATGCTTTGGCTCTTGGTAGGGTCACTTATGCCAAACAGGTCAAAGGGCAGAGACCAGACTAAAAGAGGTCCACTAGTCTTTCAAGTTTGGGGGGGGGTTCAGCTGACAGCTAACTACAAAACAAATAAAACTGTTACTGAAACAGCATTGAAGAGTCTTTCTACATCTGCTTGCAACGTATTCCTGAATCTCCACCTGGGAGCAATAAAATCCGAGATGAAGCTACTGGCACAATGAAGGAAGCAATGAACACAGCCAGAGATAAAAGACCTTCACTGCGACCCTGAATGCCTGTGGTAGTAAGCTGGGTGTAGATTAGAGCCAGAGAACTAGCGGCCATCATACCTGGAGAACAGAGGTAGTGGTGTTCCAAAGGACAGATGTTTCATTCCAAAACTCTAGACAAATAGCTAAAAAAAAAATTATGCACTAGATACCTCAATGATCTTTCAGCTCAGTTGTGACATGCACTGCAGGATGTAATTTGTAAATAATTTGTAATGCGTGCACAGGTACAGGTGCAATGAAAAACTGAACCTGCAGCATCACATAGCATCAAACTAAACAACAGTCACAAGAAAAAAAAACATAAATTACATATAAATTTTGCAGGAAAACACAATTAAAACAAAAAAGTCAATTATAGTGCAAAGTGGTTACAGTGTTGCTAAACCATAGTGGCTTGGGGTTTTCACAGTTGGTTCAAAAACCAAATGGTTGAAGGGAAGTAGCTGCTCTTGAACGTGATGGGAACTTGATCCTCTGTACCTCCTGCCTGATGGTAGCCGTGAAAAAGCCTGGGTGGTGGTGATCTTCAGAGGTTGCCTCCTGTAGGTACTAGTGCTGGTGGTAATTTATTGTGCAGAGTATACTGCTCTCTGCAGCTTCTTACATTCCTGTAAGAACATGGTCTTCAATCAGACCATGATACAACCAATCAGAATACTTTCAACGCTACATCTGTAGAAGTTTGTTACAGTGTTTGATGACAAGTCAAACCTCCTGGATCTTCTAAGAAAGTAATACAGATAGGGTATTTGCTGAGGTTTGTTACTTTCATCTTGTTTCCTGTGTGCTGATAATGCCTTAACAGGATATTAATCATACCTATCCCATGCAGGAAGAGGTTTTTATATCACTCGTGAACACTGATTCAGCATTACCTAAAGAAGCCCCACCTGAAATGGTTCTGCACTGTGGAGACCTCGGCATGGTAGCTCTCTGGGTAAAATATTTCATGCCCAGTCCCCAAAGGCCTCTTCTCCATCAGTCTTGTCCTTCACCGCTCCCTACCCTGTCTCTGATCCCTACAATGACCTTTGTATCCCTTTCACCCATCTCTATGACCTCCAATGGGACTGCCGAGCTGAATCTCTTTTGTGAGACGTGAGAGAGCCCTGTATCCCCATTTAAACCAGAGAAGCACACATTCAGATCTATGTATTCATTCCAAATCCAAGTGAAGAGTCTCCATCAAACTGCCAACTTTCCATTTCCCTTTTCTGATCTGCAGAATTTATCTAGGATTTTGTTTTCTGATCATTCCAAATGCTGCCCCACCAAGTAGAAGGCGATAAAACTGTCAAGAGTTAAAATTACTCTAACCTTTGAACCCTGAGTAAGCAATCCTTGTCCTTATACAGTATAGACCACGTGGAGGATTGTTAATGTGGATGCTTGCTCATGCTGGTACGTTAAGAAAAGAGTAAGGTGAAAGGGTGGAATAATGGCCAAATTCCTGTGGACCATTTTGTGTTGATACAGTTTTCAGTATTGATATCCTCACCTTTGAAATAATTCAGGTTAAACCTGGCTGAATTTCAATTGCTAAGTGTTAGTTTGAACGGTCTGTCACTCTTTTATTTTGATTCGAAAATATGAGGCTGTCTTGTAAAGTGACAGCATGTATTTAAAATGGTGTATCTGGAAGTCAGGTGGTAGGGAAGAATTAAATTGCTGCAGAAAGTACTACGATTCTCAAGCGCCATCTATAAATGATGATGAAACCACTGCTGGTAAAATCTCAGATAGCGATTAGGAGGCTTTCGGAAGGGCACGATAGCGTCATGTTTAGCACAGCACTTTACAGTACCAGTGACCAGGGGGTTGCCAGGTGGTGTGGCTCAAAGGGCCAGTGGGGATTATTCTGCACTGTATCCCAATAAATAAATCAACATTAACAAGACCACACAGTCTTAAGAGAAATTCAGCGCAGAAACAGGCCCTTCGGCCCATCTAGTCCATTCCAAAACCACTTAATCTGCCTACTCCCACTTGCAGCTCGTTCAACATTCTCCTGGCCCTCTGAGTGAAGACGTTTCCCCTCATGTTCCCCTTAAACTTTTCACCTTTCACCCTTAACCTCCAATTGTAGTTCTACCCAGCCCCACAGGAAGAAGGCTGCTTGCATTTACCATATTTATACCCCTCAAAATTTTGTACATCTCTATCAGATCTCCTGTCAATATACCAAGGAAGTGATGTGGACTTCAGGAAGTGAAAGTTGGGGGAACACATGGAGGGCTTGGCAGTGGATAGTGTGAGTAGCTCCAAATTCCTGAGCATCAGCTTCACAGATGATCCATCCTGGGCCCAACACATGGATGCAACAGCAAAGAAGGCAGACCAGCAACTCTTACTTCATTAAGAGTTTGAGAGTTGGTATTTCACCAAAGACTTCTAAAAATGTCTATAAATGTACTGTGGAGAACATTTTGACTAGCTTATCAAGCAGGAGTAAATCAAGGCAACTGGACTTGCTGTGTTGACTAGGAGATATTTTGCTGCACATTCAAGATACTTCTTCAGTTCTAATCCATGGTATGTGCAATTTACCGGTTTATAAACTCTGTGAATTGTTCAAAGGTATAGCAATCACATGAGGGTCATTGAGGTCATGAGAGGGTCATTAGCCTTATTTTTGCATTAATGGAGGTGTGAACTGTTGTGGAGACACTGGAGTAGAGATGTTAGGACTGCATTGTAGATAGCTGATAGATTTACTATTGCTTGGTATACAATGACCTGGATAACTCAGAACCTTCATAGACATTCTGACTAGTTGTATCACACCTTCAATACACAGGATTGCCTGAGGCTTAGAGAGTTATGGACTCTGCTGTCTCTCTCCCCTCCATCAATAACGTCTTCAAGACACAGGCCCTCAAGAAGTCGACATCCTTTATTAAGGACCTTCATCATCTAGGACATGCCCTCTTCTCATTACTACCAACAGGGAGGAGGTACAGGAGCCTGAAGACACACACTCAATGATTCAGGAACAGCTTCTTCCCCTCTGCCATCAGGAAGGAGGTACAGGAGCCTGAAGCCACACACTCAGTGATTCAGGAACAGCTTCTTCCCCTCTGCCATCAGGGAGGAGGTACAGGAGCCTGAAGACACACACTCAATGATTCAGGAACAGCTTCTTCCCCTCTGCCATCAGGGAGGAGGTACAGGAGCCTGAAGACACACACTCAATGATTCAGGAACAGCTTCTTCCCCTCTGCCATCAGGGAGGAGGTACAGGAGCCTGAAGACACACACTCAATGATTCAGGAACAGCTTCTTCCCCTGTGCCATCAGATTTCTGAATGATCCATTACTGTTTGTACTTCTTTATTTGTGTAATTTGTAGGTTTTTATGTCTTTGCACCGTATTGCTGTAACAATAATAATAAATCTGTTTCTAATGCAGCTTTCCAAACATCAGAGCTCAGATTAGTGCATCTAGAATTGAGGGATACCCTGCGAGAAAGAGAGAACATGTCTTTCCCTGTCATATTATAGGCATAGAACATAGAATAGCACAGCACATTACAGGCCCTTCGGCCCACAATGTTGTGCTGACCCTCAAACCCTGCCTCCCATATAACCACCCACCTTAAATTCCTCCATATACCTGTCTAGTAGTCTCTTAAACTTTTCTAGTGTATCTGCCTCCACCACTGACTCAGGCAGTGCATTCCACACACCAACCACTCTCTGAGTGAAAAACCTTCCTCTAATATCCCCCTTGAACTTCCCTCCCCTTACCTTAAAGCCATGTCCTCTTGTACTGAGCAGTGGTGCCCTGGGGAAGAGGTGCTGGCTATCCATCCTATCTATTCCTCTTAATATCTTGTATACCTCTATCATGTCTCCTCTCATCCTCCTTCTCTCCAAAAGAGTAAAACCCTAGCTCCCTTAATCTCTGATCATAATCCGTACTCTCTAAACCAGGCAGCATTCTGGTAAATCTCCTCTGTACCCTTTCCAATGCTTCCACATCCTTTTTATAGTGAAGCAACCAGAACTGGACACAGCACTCCAAGTGTGGCCTAACCAGAGTGTTATAGAGCTGCATCATTACATCGCGACTCTTAAATTCTATCCCTCGACTTATGAAAGCTAACACCCCATAAGCTTTCTTAACTACCCTATCTTCCTGTGAGGCAACTTTCAGGGATCTGTGGACATGTACCTCAGATCCCTCTGCTCCTCCACACTACCAAGTATCCTGCCATTTACTTTGTACTCTGCCTTGGAGTTTGTCCTTCCAAAGTGTACCACCTCACACTTCTCCGGGTTGAACTCCATCTGCCACTTTTCAGCCCACTTCTGCATCCTATCAATGTCTCTCTGCAATCTTTGACAATCCTCTACACTACCTACGACACCACCAACCCACCCTTCTACCCCCACATCCAGGTCGTTAATAAAAATCACGAAAAGTAGAGGTCCCAGAACAGATCCTTGTGGGACACGACAAGTCACAACCCTCCAATCTGAATGTACTCCCTCCACCATGACCCTCTGCCTTCTGCAGGCAAACCAATTCTGAATCCTCCTGGCCAAACTTTTCTGGATCCCATGCCTTCTGACTTTCTGAATAAGCCTACCATGTGGAACCTTGTCAAATGCCTTACTAAAATCCATGTAGATCACATCCACTGCACTACCTTCATCTATATGCCTGGTCACCTCCTCAAAGAACTCTATCAGGCTTGCTAAGACATGATCTGCCCTTCACAAAGCCATACTGACTCTCCCTGATCAGACCATAATTCTCTAAATGCCCATAGATCCTATCTCTAAGAATCTTTTCCAACAGCTTTCCCACCACAGACATAAGGCTCACTGGTCTATAATTACCCGGACTATCCCTACTGGGTCACCTCTGGGTCAAAAAATAACTCCCCCCCCCCCCCCACACTACTTCTTATTCTGCCTCCTTCCTTCCCAGCATTTTGTGTGTGTTACTCTGCCTTTGTGTCATTATCCAACAAAGGGAATGTCTTCACATTTTTCCATATTATGTTCTGCCTTCCATGAATTTTCCTATTCACTTAACCTGCTCTTTGCTCCTTGAAGCTTCTCTACATCCTCCTTACAGCCCACACTGACATCTAGATCTTAGGCACTTTCGTGAAAGCTACTTACTCTTTATTAGCCATACCTGAATGTTGTCTGGATCATACTGTGTGCAGACGTGGAACACACACAAAATGCTGGAGGAACTCACAAAGGCAGAGTTTTTTTTAATGGTGAGAGGTTGAAGAGTGATGAAGCTGAGAGAGAACTGGATGTCTTTGTACATGAGTCACTGAAAGTTATTTTGCAGGTTCAACAAGGAATCTGGAAGGTAGGTGGTATCCTCGTTTCTAGGATAGGAATAAACAATCAATGTATCAGGACTGGAGAGGAAGGGGAAAGCAGACGTTGACCGCTTTACTTCGCGAGGTATTAAAATTCATTGTTCTATCGGCACTTCTATCATCTCCGTTCCAACATAAGATGAAGTGAGTTAAAATGGAGGTGCCGATGATACTGCCTTTGGGATCTCGTGCAGTGATGTGCTGAGGCAAGAGTGTTTCCAACAACCACAATTGTCTTCCCTTGTGCAAAGGTATTGTGTTTTCATGTGATGCCCATTGACTTTGGTGTCTCCAGATTTCTTTAGTCCCACTCAGAACTGAATGCTGCCTTGATGTGAAGGGGAATTACTCTTGTCTCACCTTCAGAATTCCATGTTTCGACACAATTTGTGATTCATTCTGAGTTTAGTGGAGCTTGTAAAACCTAAATCACTGAGTAAGTGCTTATGATAGTATTATCAATAACATCTTCTGCCACTTTGCTGAGGACTTAAAGTAAACTGATTGGGCATTAATTAGCCAGATAGTTCTGAACAGGGTGTTCCTGAGCAAGTGTTCGGTATGTATGAGAGTTGTAAATACTGGAACAACCTAACTCGCGGTATGACCAGTTCTGGAGTGCAGGTTTTCAGTACTACAGCAAGAATGCTTTCTGATTCTCTAATCTTACCCACTCTTTTAACTATTTCTTGTTATCACGTGGAGTGAATTGAATTTGCTGAAGATTGGTTTCTGTGATGGTGCAATTCTCAGAGGAAGTAGAAATGTGCTGCTGACTGAATGTGGTGAATATTTTTTAGCAGTCGCATGCTGTGATAGGGATGTTCTTGGAGCCTTCCCCTGCTGTCTGCCCACTACGTTTTACAGATAGGTATGACAGAACTACAGAGATTTCATCTGATTTAGGCAGCATCCATGAGAAAAGGGTAGCCAACGTTTCGGGCCGAGACCCTTCATTAGGATCTGATGAAGGGTCTCGGCCCGAAACGTTGGCTACTCTTTTCTCACGGATGCTGCCTGACCTGCTGAGTTCTTCCAGCGTTGTGTACGTATTCTTTGATCCACAGCATCTGCAATTGTATTTTTGTGTTTTCATCTGATTTATTGCTTGTTTCTCCTGTTATGCTCTGTCTATTGCTATCCATTGTCCGCGCTACCTGTCCTTCTCCAGTTTGGCACTGATGTGCATGAGAAAGATTGATGCCTCTCCCAGCTGCTGGTGAAACCAGGAACACCTGGGGAATGTAGCACATTGTCTGGAAGGTACAGTTCTGTGACACAGCTTTGTCAGTAACTTAACAGGTATAGAGTCATAGAACCACTATAGCACAGAAACATGCCAATCTGCAGAACCATTATTCTGCCTAGTCCCATTAACCTGCACACAGTCCATAGCCCTCCATACTCCCCTCCCATCCGTGCACTTAACCAAATTTCTCTTAAGTGTTGAAATCAAACCTGCACCAACAGTCTCTGAGACAGCTTCACAGCCTGGACACCACATATTTGAGAGAAAGACTGAGAGTTCAACTGGGGCAGGAGCAATTTCTGCTGTGCCACGATTCAGTGACCAAGTTCTTGCCTCTAGGTTTATTCCTTCTAGGTTCCGATGCAGTGATGATGATACAACTGAGAGGCTTGTTGGGACAAATCAGTGAGTCTGAGAGGCATATAAGGCAGTTGGGTTAAGTTTGGCAGATTTCTTCCCCAGTGGGGATTAGTGGATAATCTAATGGTCTTGCTTATCATTCCTGGTGATCAGATTTCTTAAAGTTAAATTCCACAGGATATGATCTCTGGTTTCTAGATCATTAGTATGCCAATTTGATTGGAAGTGTCATGGATAAAGGGCTAAGTACGTTTTTGTTGGAATATGGAAGGATGGTCATAAGGACAGACATCACCCTGCAAGTAAATAAGAATAAAACACTTGTTGTAGTATAACATGTTCAGTGGTACCAGGATGAACTTCTGGGCACAAACACTATCAAGTGTTACTATTAACTTTGCAGGGAAGATGGGGTGTTAATTGGCTGATAATTCCAGCCCCAATTCCTTCCTAGTGCTAATGTGCTAACTTTAAAAGAGCTAAATATTGGATAAACCTCATAGCTCTCTTTATTTCAAAAGCAAAATCCTTCATTCTCTTCTGTGTACTTGCATTAGAAATGTGAATTTTTCCCAGTGATAGGAAAATGTTTAATAAATACAAGAGAATACTACCTTGCAGTTTAACACTGGTTAGAATTTTCTATTATTAGTAAAAAGCAGCAAAGAAGAATAGTACAACTATGAAATTAATTCTGACAGATACTAATCTATTCAGCACAAAAAAAAGGAACTGTATCTTTGAAAATTCAATTAAAACTTAACAATTTATTATTTATGTTTGTTTTACCAATTGCTTGAGATACCAGAGCTTCAGCAGTTCCAGCAGGGTGCCCTAATGACAGTAGGTTGGAACAGGAACAGCCTGTCACGTTGTTATTAGTTTAGCAGTAGGAAGGTCCTTTGAGATCTCTTCCGATTAGCAGCAAATTTACTGCTGGCTGGTTTGAATGCCTGCTCTAGATATTGGGAGTATAATAGAAAGATGTGACATAGCTACTTTACAAAGTAACATTGTTCTTGTGCTTCTTTATTAATTGGGAAAAGTTTGCTCTTATGTAAATTAAGTTTATAGCCAGAGAACTGGCTAAACTGGTCAAGAAGTGAAAACATTGGAGGTAAGGATGTACACAGATTTGAAAGAAAAAGTAATAAGTCATCAGTATAAAGAGAAACTTTATGCTCAACACCCCCTCTCCAAATCCCAGTCAATTCAGGACAGTTTTGAAATGCTATCGCCAAAGGTTCTATAGCCAAATCAAAGAGAAAGGGACTTAAAGGGCATCCTTGATGGGTGCCACGTTTGAGGTTAAATAACTGGGATTTCTGAAAATTAGTTAAAACAGAGGCAGTAGGACACAAATGCAGCAATTTGATCCAAGAGATAAAACTTTGACTGAAGTCAAGTTTTTCTAAAACTGCGAAAAGGTAGTTCCACTCTATCCGATCAAATGCTTTCTCCACATCGAGGGAAATAACACATTCAGGAATCCCAGTTGGAGGTGAATATAAAATATTGAATCGACGCCGAATGTTAAAAAAAGGGAGTCAGTTTTTAATAAAACCAGTTTGGTCATCAGAGATAATAGAGGGAATAACAGTTTCTAATCTATAAGCCAAAACTTTAGCCAAGATTTTAACATCAACATTAAACAAAGAAATCAGCCTATACGCAGAACACTCTGTTGGGTCTTTACCCTTTTTTAATAAAAGAGTAATAGATGCCTCATTAAAAGAGGGTGGCAATTTGCCGCAATTAAACGAGTCAGATAATACTGAGAATAACTGAGGAGAAAGAAGTGAGGAGAATGATTTATAAAATTCTACGGGGAACCCATCAGGTCCAGGAGATTTCCCTGAGGACAATGCAGAAATTGCAAAAGATATTTCTTCTGATGATATAGGCGCATTAAGTTTGGCTTTAAAATCAGATGAAAGCGAAGGAATATTCAGATTATTTAAAAATTGATCGACAGAGATATTGTCATTCAAAGATTCAGAGGAATAAAGTCGAGAATAGAAATTTTTGAATGCATCATTAATTTCTAAATGATCCGATGTAAAGTCTCCGTTCTCCTTCCGGATCTTTACAAAGTAACATTGTAAAGGATTTTTGTTGTTCTCATCCCTGTTTATGCTGTAATGATAAGGGTTCCATGCTATTACAAATTATGGGGACTCTGAGCTTATACTTACTAGAGTTTTGAAGAATGGGGGGTGGGGGAGGATCTCATTGAAACCTATTGAAGATTGAAAGGTTTAAATAGAGTGGACGTAGACAGGATGTTTCCTATAGTGGAGGCATCTATGACCAGAGAGCAGAGACTCATAATAGAAGGATGTCCCTTTAGAACAGAGATGAGGAGCCATATGGAGGTTAATCTGTGGAATTTATTGTCACAGACAACAGTGGAGGCCAAGTCATTGGGTCTATTTAAAGTGGAGGTTGATAGATTCTTAATTAATCAGGGCATCAAAGGTTACGGGGAGAAGGCAAGAGAATTGGATAGAGAGGAATAATAAATCAGCCATGATGGAATGTCAGTGAGGACTGGATGGGCTAATTCTCCTCTGCTTCTACGGTCTTATTTGACCTTGTTGATAGTGTTTAATGCATGTGACATTTACAGCCCATACCTACTCACTGGAACAGAATGTGCAGGTGTAAGTACAACCAATTGTGTTATGCACAATTTATGCTGGATACAAGGTAGAGGTTCCTTCTTCAACAAAATGCTGGTAGAACACAGCAGGCCAGGCAGCATCTATAAGGAGAAGCACTGTTGACGTTTCGGGCCGAGACCCTTCGTCAGGACTAACGGTTCCTTCTTCTGTCTTGCAGGGTTAATGATAGGAAGATCTAGACTTTAGGTATTAAACCAGTACACAACACTAAATCAGTGGAATCAAAACTGCGACATGATGATTAGAAGACATCTTGTTTTCTCAGACAATTAAATAAAAGCTCAGAAAATCAGATAAAGATGGATCAATAATCATTTTCACATCTATGAAAGAAGATTGACTTTGGCAGATGCTTCATGATCTTTTCTCCATGCTATATTGAATCCAGTTTTCTTCTCTTTGGAAGCAATTAAAGGAAGAAAAAAGATATATTTGTGCCTGCATTTCTGATCACAAAATCAACATTGAGGGAATATATTTTGAGCCTTTTCTTCTCTAGGACTGCGCTGCCTACCGTTGAAAGTTTGAGATGGACATTTGGCATCCCAGATCCAGCTATGAGACCTCATTAAGGAAATGTTGATTAAGCAAGCAGAACTGCTGTGTTCGTGAACCATTTAGGCCAGGGGTGGCAAACCTTTTGAGGGTTGTGCCCAAATTGGGGTTACTCATCTAGAAAATTATTTTGTGCGCCATGGTAATCGTAAGCAGAGGTAATTATTGATTAATTAATTAGTGACAATAATTAGTGACTTTTTAAGGAAATAAGATCAGTTCTTTTGCTTATGTGTATTCATTGCTTTACTATTACTAGAGTGTACGGGGAGGTCCAGGGAAGGGGTGGCACCTCTGGTGAAGGGGCTTGTCATGTCTATTCTGGGGCACCTTTGGTTCCCACCAGACACTCAGTTCTCACCTGTGGCTCCAAACAGCTGTTTGCATGCAACAGAGGCCATACTCTTTGACAGGCAGGCTAAACCAGCTGAGGGTTGCTGGTGGCCTCGTGAGTTAGGGACATGCCGGTCCCAGCATGTGAAGTCATCTCTGGCGGATGGAACAGATGAGATCTACAGTGAGATCCAATGGTCAGGAAGGCAGTACTGCGACGCTCCGTGGAATGCGAAGGGCACAGAAAACATCATGGTCATCGAATGCAACCGAGGAAGACCCAGTTTGTGATGCTTGATTGTACCAGTGGGCTTGGGCTTCTGAAGTCAAGGGAATGGAACTGCAATGGCTTTTCCATGTTAGAAACTCTTCTGCACGGGTTACCATCATCGGACATGATGACAGCCACCAAAAGTGTAACAAATGAATTGTTTCAGAAAACCTGTTAAAAGGTTATTAATATTAATCTTTTAAAAAGACAAAAGAAAAATAACTATTTCTCAATAGTAGTGGTATTACTGTAACTGTATATTGCTGTTGTGTACACCTGATCTGCGAAGATTTAAAAATGTACCATGCAATAACATGCGTTATTACAAGCCAGGCCAGTGTGAGACATTTCCTGTGACGACATCTCACTGCGTTCTTTAAAAAAATCATTTGCTACCTCATTTGTCAGTAAAGATGATCATTACTTAACTTTTTATTATGGATGGGGTTTAAAGAATTGAGGGGTGGCACTGCCAACCACTTGTCAGCAAAACTTATGCAGGTATCATCTTGGACACACATGTCATAGGTTTGATACACCTCAAAGGAAAGTATCTTAGGAGGGGGAGAAAGCAAGCGAGCTTATCTTATACAGGAGTGGGAATTAATTAATTAGGATCCTCAAACTTTCTCCAAGCTCCAAGGATCAAATTAAGCTTCCCTCAGATATTCCAGATCAACAGTGACCCAATCAGGGATCATTGGAGATAGCCAAAAGGTCAGTGTTTGTTTCTTCGCTTATGCCAGTGAGGAGACTGAAGTGTTCAGGTTCAGATTTAGATGTATTTATCACATGTACATTGAAACACTCAGCATTTCGTTGTTAGCGTTAGCAGGCAACACACGCAAGGGTGTGCTGGGGACAGGTCACAAGCGTTGCCACGCATTCCGGCGCCAACATAGCTTGCGTGCAATGCTTGGCAGAACAACACAAAGCACGACAAAACAGAACATATTGAACGACAAGCATATGTGGCGACACCTGTGGGCTACCCCTCGGCACACCTTGGGTGCGTCGGTTGTTAATGCCAACCGCGAATATCACTGGATGTTTCGATGTACCTGCAAAAAATAAATCTGAAAGTCAAATATCTTAATCTTAATTTAACAAATAGCATATCTTAATAACCCTGTATCTTCAATAACTGCTATAATCCAAATCAAGAAAAAAAACTTTAAATATATTATAAATTTATTTTGTTCTATGGAATGTATTTTGTTTATATCTGTTAGAAACCAATTTCGGCATATGTGGTTAAAAGGCCAATTAAAAATTAAGCCAGCCCAACAAACTTGGGGTGGCATGACAGCATAGTGATTGGTAGGTTATAGTGCAGGTGACCTTGGTTCAAATCCTGTCGCTGTCTGTAAGGAATTTGTACATTCTCCCTGTGACCATGTGGATTTCCTCTGGGTGTTCCTGCTTGCTCCTACAGTCCAAAGACATTCCAGCTGGTAGGTTAACTGATTTTATAAATCGTCTCGTGATTAGACTAGGAAAAGTTGGGGGGATTGCTGGGAATGCGATAAGCAGGGCTGGAAGGGCCTGTTCAATGTTGGATCTCAATGAATAATAAGGACTTAGGTGAGGTTTTAAAAGGGTTCATCTTTTTACTTCATTATTTCCAACCTAAAATATTGAGACTCCTTGGAATAATCTGTAGGAAAATCTAAGTTGGTATTTGAGTCTTAAGTCACTGCTTTTACCTCCATGTCCATTGAGCATAAACAGTTACCTGTACAGTCAGCACAGATATGAAAGCTGGAGTGCTGACAGACAGTAGTTTTTTGCCTGCACTTTCCTTCGACCGAGGAACTCTGTTACTCGAAAGTAATTCCAAAATTTGCTCAGATCCCCATGGGACTGAACTGCCAGCTCATTTCAAGGTAGTTGCTGGTACTGGCCGCCATCTGTTCCACACACTCAAGCCAGCAATGATGAAATTGAAGGAAAATTTCAATTCAGTAGGATTTAGATAGTCATTTTATTCCACCATGTCATACCTATACTCTTCTTTAATTCAGAGATGCAACACAGAACAAGTCCTTCTGACCCAATGCACTGTGCCGCCAAGCAAATCCACTTCTTTATCACTGGCCTAATCACAGGACAATTTACAATGACCAATTAACCTACTAACCAGTACACCTCTGGACCATAGGAGGAAACCAGAGAGCCCAGAGGAAACATAAACGGTCACAGGAAGAACGTGCAAACTCTTACTGACGACGCTGGGATATAACTCCGAATTCCAAAACCCCAAACTGTAATAGTGTTGCGCTAACCGCTATACTACCATCGTGGCATAAATCATTTTCATCTCTGTAAAAAACATAGAACATAGGAACTTACAGCACATTACAGGCCCTTCTGCCCACAATGTGCTGACCATGTAACTGCCTAGAATTTCCCTACCACATAGCCATCTATTTTTCTAAGCTCGATGTACCTATCTAAGAGGCTCTTAAAAGACTCTGTTGTACTCACTTACACCACTGCTGCCAGCACAGCATTCCATGCACCCACCAGTCTGTGCGAAAAACTTACCCCTGACATTCCATCGGTACTTATTTCCAAGCACCTTAAAACTATGCCCCTTCGTGTTAGCCATTTCAGAACTGGAAATAAGCCTCTGGCTATCCACATGATCGATCTCCCTCATCATCTTATACACCACTATCAGGTCACCTCTCATCCTCCGTCGCTCCAAGGAGAAAAGGCCGAGTTCACTCAACCTATTCTCAAAAGGCATGCTCCCCAATCCAGGTAACATCCTTGTAAACCTCCTCTGCACCCTTTCTATAGTTTCCACCTCCCTCCTGTAGTGAGGTGACCAGAACTGAACACAGTACTCCAAGTGGGGTCTGACCAAGGTCTTGTAAAGCCGTAACATTACCTCTCCGCTCTTGAACTCAATCCCATGGTTGATGAAGGCCAACACACCATACACCTTCTTAACAACACTGTCAACCTGTGCAGCAGCTTTGGGTGTCCTATTAACACGAACCCCAGTATCTCTCAGATCCTCCACACTGCCTAGAGTCCTACCATTTATTTTATATTCTGTCATCAAACTTGGCCTACCAAAATGAACCACTTCACACTTATCTGGGTTGAAATCCATCTGCCACTTCTCAGACAGTTTTGCATCCTATCGATGTCCCGCTGTAACTTCTAACAACCCTCCACACTGTCCACAACACCTCCAACCTTTGTGTCATCAGCAAACTTACAACCCATCCCTCCACTTCCTCATCCAGGTCATTTATAAAAATCACAAAGAGCAAGGGTCCCAGAACAGATCCCTGCAGAACACCACTGGTCACTGACCTCCATGCAGAATACGAACCATCTACAACCACCCTTTGCCTTCTGTGGGCAAGCCAATTCTGGATCCACAGAGCAAGGTCTCCTTGGAGCCCATGCCTCCTTACTTTCTGAAGGAGCCTTGCATGGGAAACCTTATCAAATGCCTTACTGAAAGCTATATACACTACATCCACTGCTCTACCTTCCTCAACGTGTTTTGTTAGTTCCTCAAAAAATTCAATCAAGCTTGTAAAGCGTGACCTGCCCTTGACAAAGCCATGCTGACTATCCCTAATCAGATTATGTCTCTCCAAATGCTCATAAATCCTGCTTCTCAGGATCTTCTCCAACAACTTGCCCCCACCACTTAAGTAAGACTCACTGGTCTATAATTTCCTGGGTTACCTCTACTCCCTTTCTTGAACAAGGGAACAACATTTGCAACCCTCCAATCATCTGGTACTTTTCCCGTCCCTATTGATGAATCAAAGATCATCACAAGGGGCTCATCAATCTCCTCCTTCACTTCCTACAGTAGCCTGGGGTATGTCTCATCTGGTCCTGGTGACTTATCTAACTTAATGCTTTTCAAAAGCTCCAGCACATCCTCTTTCTCAATGTTTATATGCTCAAATGTTTCAGTCTGCTGTCAGTCATCCCCACAATTGCCAAGGTCATTTCCCTGGTGAATACTGAAGCAAAGTATTCATTAAGCATCTCTGCTACCTCCTCCGACTCCATGCACACATTTCCACTGTCACACCTGATTGGTCCTATTCTCACACGGCTTATCCTCTTACTCTTCACATACTTGTAGAATGCCTTGGAGTTTTCCTTAATCCTGCTCACCTAGGCCTTCTCATGGCCCCTTCTGGCTCTCCTAATTCCATTCTTAAGCTCCTTCCTAGCAACCTTGTAATTTTCTGGAGCTCTAACAGTATTTCATTTCTTGTACCTTTCATAAGCCTTCCTTTTCTTCTTAACTAGATTTTCTACATACTTTGTACACCATGGTTCTTTAACTCTACCATCATTTCCCTGCCTCAATGGAACATATGCAGAACTCTATGCAAATGTTCCCTGATTATTTGCCACATTTTTGCCGTGCATTTCCCTGAGAACATCTGCTTCCAAGTTCCTGCCTAATAGCGTTATTTCCCCCAACCCCAATTAAATGTTTTTCCCAAATTGTCTGCTCCTATCCCTCTCCAGTGCTATGGTGAAGGAGGTAAGATCTGTGGTCATTACCTCCAAAATGCTCTCCCACTGAGAGATCTGACACCTGATCAGGTTCATTTCCCAAGACTAGATCAAGTACAGCCTCTCCTCCAGTTGGCTTATCTACATATTGCATCAGGAAACCTTCCTGAACACACCTGACAAACTCCACCTCATCTAAACCCCTTGCACTAAGAAGATGCCAATCAATATTAGGAAAGTTAAAATCCCCCGTCACAACAGCACCATTCCAGAATCTGCCTCCTTATCTGCTCCTCAATATTCCTGTTATTATTGGGGTGTCTATAAAAAACACCCAGTACAGTTATTGCCCCTTTCCTGTTTCTGACTTCCATCCACACTGAGTTAGTAGACAATTCCTCCATGACTTGATCCTTTTCTGCAGCCATGATACTATACCTAATTAGCAATGCCACGCCACCCACTCTGTCCTCTCTGTCCTTTTTGAAACATCTAAAGCTTGGCACACATAGCAGCCATTCCTGCTCATGAGACAACCAAGTCTCTGTAATGGCCACAACATCATAGTTCCACGTATTGATCCACGCTCTAAGTTAATCCACTTTGTTTATGATACTCCTTGCATCCTCACAAACTCCCTAATCTCTACTTGTGCTCCAACCTCCCCATCCTCTGCCTCTTCACTTCGGTACCCAGCCCCCTGCAAATCTAGTTTAAACCCTCCCCCAACAGCAATCGCAAACCTCCCTGCCAGGTTATTGATCCCCTTCAGTTTCAAGCGCAACCCGTCCTATTTGTACAGGTCACACCTGCCCCAGAAAAGGTCCAAATGATCCAAAAATCTGAATCCTTGCCCCCTTCAGCAACGCACTTAACCTCCACCTCATTCTATTCCTATACTCACAGCCGCGTGGCACAGACAGCAATCCCAAGATTACTACCTTTGAGGTCCTGCTTCTCAACTTCCTTCCTAACTCCCTGTATTCTGCTTTCAGGACTTCCACCCTTTTTCTACCTATGTCATTGGTACCAATATGTACCACGACCTCTGGATGCTCCCCTCCCATTTACAGATATTGTGTACGTGCTCAGAAACATCATGAACCCTGGCACCTGTAACACAAACTACCATCCTAGCTTCTTTTTCACATCCACAGAATCGCCTATCTGTCCCCCTAACTTTTGAGTCCCCTATTACTGCTGCTCTCCTCTTCCGTTCTCTACCTTTCTGAGCCACAGGGCCAGATTCAGTGCCAGAGCCACAGCCACTGTTGCTTCCCCCAGGTAGGTCATTCCCCCCATCAACACTTAAAATGGAGTACTTATTGTTAAGGGGGACAGCCACAGGGATGCTCTCAACCTGACACCCTCCTGACGGTCACTCACTTATCTGTCTCTGTGGCCCCAGGGATGACTACTTACTTATAGCTTCTGTCTATCGTCTCCTCACTCTCCCTCACAAGCCGAAGGTCATCGAGCTGCAGCTCCAGTTCCAAAACTCGGTATCTAAGGAGCTGCAGCTCGATGCACCTGACACAGATGTGGCCGTCCGGGAGACAGAAAATCTCTGGGAGATCCCACATCTGACAGTCAGAACAGAAAACAGGCCTCGCAGTCATATCCACTAGTCTAATGTGCTGAGCCCCACGAGACACTGCTTTATTAAACTCTGCTCCATGATCTGTGCGAAGCTCTCTCTCTCTTCGAATCAATTGGTCGGTCGCTAATGCGCTCAGCCCCTTTAAAAGCTCCTTTTTTAAGACTTTTCTCCCCAATCTGTGCGAAGCTCTCTCTCTATGAATCGATTAGTCCGCCGCCAATGCCAAAAGATGGAGATTTTATAAGTAAAATGGTACACACTATTGCAGGATTACTGACATTTTATTTGTTGTGTGAGAAATTAAGTTTCTGAATGCCTGACAATATTCACAACATTGCTGAAGATTTTATGTTCAGAGAAATTATTATAAAATGAAATCAGGGCTACATAAGTCTAAATTTGCTTATAAATGTGCATACTTATTAATGGCCATCTGTTTAATGGGAATTTAGAATAAAAGTGATTGTTTGGTTAGGGATTAGTTAATTCCCTGTAAAAATCAAAAACATGTTTGCTTAATAGGAGTTAATAGATATGGAAACATTCACTCATGATGTTGGGGAGGCAGATTTGCTCGTTAAGGGACAACTTTTGTTGCAATGATTTGATTATGTTTGTTTCTAAAGTTGTAATTAATCCCTAATAGTTCAGGAGCAATTCCAAGTTCAGAATCAGATTTAAAATCACTGCCAAATGTCACGATATTTGTTGTTTTGCGGCACAGTACACAGTAATACATAATATTAAAAACTATAAATTACAATAATAAGTACCATTTCTATAAAACAGTTTAAATTAATAAGTAATGCAAAAAGAGGAAAATAAATACTAAGGCAGTGTTGGATATGTGCAATGCTCTGCCCCAGAAGGCCATGGAGGCCAAGTCTCTGGATGCATTCAAGAGAGATCTCTTATAGATATCGGGGTCAAGGGATATGGGGAGAAGGCAGGAATGGGGTACTGATTGTGTATGATCAGCCATGATCACAGTGAATGGCGATGCTGGCTAGAAGGGCCGAATGGCCTACTCCTGCTCCTATTGTCTACTGACTGTATTGAAATCCGATGGTGAAGGAGAAGAGGCTGTTCCTGAAACGCTGAGTGTGTGTCCTCAGGATACTACCTACTGCTTGCTCAGTGAGATCTTTTACCCTGGCACCACGTGCCATTACTGCCAAAGAGATTGCTCTGGGGCTTATGTAGAATCCAGAAAACAAGTGCAAGTCCACAGTTAGCTCGACCAGGGGTTCCCAACCTGGGATCCGCGAACCTCTCCATTACTGGCATAAAAAAGCTTGCGAACACCTCAACTGGGAGTACTTGCCTTCCACAGGATAAAATGCTTTACAAACAACTTGATGTTTTGGAATTCTTACAACAGTTTTGATTCTTTTTTAAAGAAAGCAGCCTTTACTGACAGTTGTGTATAATTTATTGATTCTTTAAAATGTGCTGTCAACTTGAAACACTTTTAGTCAAACAATTACCTATTTTATTTTTTATTACATTTTGACTTCCAAGTACCTCAATTAACTTGCAGTCAAAGGTTCCACCTGCTTCAAAAGGGCAACAGTCATACATACCAGTGCCCAAGAAGAGCAGGGTGAGTTGCCTCAATAATTACCACCCAGTGGCTCTCACATCTACTGTGATGAAGTGCTTTGAGAGATTGGTCATGGCTAGAATTAACTCCTACCTAAACAAGGACCTGCACCCAATGCAATTTGCTATCTTCACAATAGGTCTACAGCAGGTGCAATCTCCACTTGGCCTTGGATCACCTGGACTAATAGCAATACCTACATCAGGCTGCTGTTTAGTGATTACAGCTCAGCGTTCAACACAATCATACTTTCAGTTCTAATCAACAAGCCCAAAAACCTGGGCCTACGTACCTCCCACTGCAACTGCAACCTTGACGTCCTCACCAGGCGATCACAATCAGTGTTGATTGTAAATAACATCTCCTCCTCATGGACAATCAACACTGGTGCACCTCGAGGAAGTGTACTTAACCAACTCCCCTACTCTCTCTACACCCACGACTCTGGCTAGGCACAACTCAAGTGCAACCAATGACACATTATTGGCAGAATTTCAGAGTGTGATGAGGAAGCGTAGAGGGATGAGATAGATCAGCTGATAAATGCTTCCGGGGGTTGGGGGGGGGGGGGTCTCAAAATAATCTCACCCACAACATTGCTTCTGATGTGGACAATTCTAATTGCGGTTTTTGTCCGAAGTATTATCTTAGAAATAGCGATAGGGACTGGAATTCATTGGGTTGCTCTGCTGGTGTGGCCTTCTTCTGAGTACGCACAACATGGTCCAAACTGACAACCACCACCCAGGTTCCAATCATTTGATATTAAAATCCATTCTCACCTCCAGTGTGTGGAATGGGTGCCTCATGGGTGGGGGGCTGGGGAAGGTGAGGGTATGTGGCTTAAGTAAAGGGCAGATGGTAAAGCCATGTTCACTGGCTCAGCTGGCTTTCAAAGATGTTGAACATTTCTGAAACTATTATGAAACTATTAATAATATTTAATTAATAAGAATGAATCTTATTAAACATTAATAAGTGGTAAAGGGTAATTGTGATCTAGATGCTAATTTGTGAAGCTGACACGTGGCTGGACAAGTTGGTTTTGTTTACAAGCCATTCTGTGTGCATTGTTTTTGGTTATTTTCATTCTACTGAATTTGCAAAAGTCTGCAGAGTTAGTGGAATCCAATCTCGATTTACAACTGAATATATCAATGTAGATAGCAGGGCTACTGGATGCTGTACAAGATTAAAGTATCACCTAGGGAACAGTAATCAAATACTACCTACAATAAATTTTGCAAGCTGCAGGTAAAATGCATTCGAGCAAGAACAGTTGGGTTTACAAAAATCAATGTACTTTGCAGTTGAGGGCAATCTTTATTACTAATAATAAGCTGAGACCTCCCGCACTATTCTTTAAGAAAAAGGTATTGATATCATCCATTGATACCACCTGGATTTTACAGTGTATGCTATGCTGTTTTGGTATTGACTATTAAATTTACATTAGTTTTAAATCTGCTCCCAGTGGAACCAACTGCATTGAACCAACTCATAATTCATGACTTTTCATTCTGATTATTCTTTCCCTTCTTTAATTTTACATTTATAAGAGTGTCAAAAGCCTGTAGCGATGTGCTACACACAGCGCTGAAATAACGACACGCAGTCAGTAAGTCGTCTCGAGACTAGTTTATTCAAACTTCGCGGCGCTGGTATTTAATCCCTAGTGCCCGCCCTCTCCGGGCGGAAATGACGTCAGAGGTGCATTACCAAAGTCTCCCCCCGCGCACTGGCTATTTGTGAGCCGGTTCGCCTGGGCAGAAAGTGGGTCGCCACAAGCCCACTTTTACTTTGTTCCTACATAGAAGCCTTGGTAAAGCCATTCTGAGTGCATTTTAATGACGTACAATTAATTGATTCTTCAAGAAGTCCTCCTTTGTTTCCAGTCTGACACTCTGTGCTGTTTTCATTGATCAGTATTCCATAAATTACTGCAAAAATAAGTTCCCAGTTCTGCATACTACCCAAGCCCCATACTCAAAGTTGAAATGTCAACAAATCTTTGCTTCTTTGGCTTGCATCCAGTTCAAATGGTTTCTGTGGGGAGCGCAAAGTATTCCTAAAATGCACTGAAGCTTGAGCCTTTTTATAAATTCCCAAGAATCCTCAGGAATTAATTCTCCCCATTTCAGTCTATGCCCTGTGACTTAATGCATTCATAACCTGAGAACTCAAAGAATCCAGCGCAGATAATCCGTTTGTTGCCCTGGTTCTCATGCGACTGGATGTTGAACAGCTGAAATATCACCTCTACTTTTATGTTCACTGTTCTTGAGTGAAGAATTATAAAGAAGATAATGGGAATTTACACAGAACTTCATCTGATGAAGGACAATTCGTGTGTAATGTCAGAGTACCCCAAGGAAAGTCTCAACCTTTCTTCCAGTCTCAGTTTACCCAAGGTATATCATGCTAAGGTTACAGCTTACTTGTGCCATGCATTGCTTCACAGGATTCACAATACGTAAAATGTCTCAACCACCAACCTTGCAGGTTGCAGTTTACTTGGTTTACACTTTCCTCAAATGCTCTATCACTTTGTTCCACTCTTGCACAGTAAAGCTTCAGAATTCTCCCTCACTTGTTTTCCTCTCCTTGTCACAACAAGCACAGGAAATACAAAGAGAGTCATACTGCACAGAAATGGGCCCTTCAGACAAAATAGTCCATGCCAAACAAGATGCTCACCCAAGGTAGCCCCATTTGCCAGTGTTTAGATCATAAATTTCTAAACCTCGCCTATTCATGTATCCATACGCTATCTTATAATACTTCTACACCTTTTATATCCTCACATTTCTGTGTTTCCTTACCTCTACCTTGATATTTACTTAATGATTTAGCATCTACTGCAGCTGTCAGAGATAAAGAACCTCACTCCTGTAGATACAGTGCCTATAAAAAGTATTCACTGGAAGTTTTCATGTTTTACTACATTGAACTAATTTGGCTTTTTTGACACTGATCAACAGAAAAATACTCTTTCGGGTCATAGTGAAAATAGATCTCTACAAATATAAAACACAAAATAATTGATAATATTCACCCCCTTTAATATGATACACCAGATCATCATTGGTGCAGCCAGCTGGTTTTAGAAGTCACATAATTAGTTGAGGTGTCCTAGCTATATATAAACCTGTGTGTAGTCAAGGTGTTTCTATTGATTGTAGTAAATATACACCTGTATCTGGAAGCTCCAAATGTTGGTGTGTCAGTATCCTGGCAAAAACTACACCATGAAGACAAAAGAACACTCCAAGCAACTCCGGGGAAAGGTTATCGAGAAGTACAAGTTCAGGAGATGGATACAAGAAAGTTTTGAAGTTACTGAATATCCCTTGGATGTACAGTTAAGTCAATCATCAAAAAATGGAAAGAATATAGTAGGCCTCCATTAATCTTGATAGACCATGGATTTGCGCCTTGGAAAGTTTCCATGGTGGAAGCCTGGGCAAGGTTTTTTTCTATGGAAGGCCGGCAGTTGCCCTTGCAGGTCTCCCCACTGCAAAGGGAAGGGCATTAGGACCCATACAGCTTGGCACCGGTGTCATCGCAGAGTGTGGTTGAGTGCCTTGCCCAAGGACACACACGCAGCCTCAGCCAAGGCTCGAACTAGCGACCTTCAGCTTTAACCACTTGGCCATGCGCCAACACTAATGGAAAGAACAGGGCACAGCTGCAAATCTGCCTAGAGCAGGCCATCTTCAAAAACTGAGAGACCCTGCAAGAAGGGGACAAGTGAGGGAGGCCACCAAGAGACCTATGACAACTCTGAAAGAGTTTCGAGCTTCAGTGGCTGAGATGGAAGAGATAGTGCATACAACAACTGTTGCCCGGGTGCTTCACCAGTCGCAGCTTTATGGGAGAGTGGCAAAGAGAAAGCCACTGTTGGAAAAATACTCACATGAAATCTTGGCTAGAGTTTGCCAGAAAGTATGTTGGAGACTCTGAAGTCAGCTGGAAGAAGGTTCTATGGTCTGACGAAACCAAAAGACTACCAGGAAGCATGGTGGTGGCTGCATCATGCTGTGGAGATGCTTCCCTGCAGCAGGCCCTGGAAGGCTTATGAAGGCAGAGGGTAAAATAAATGCTGCGAAGTACAGGGAAATCCTGGAGGAAACCTGCAAACTGGGAGAAGCTTTTTGTTTTCCAGCAAGACAATGATCCTAAGCATAAAGCCAAAGCTACACAGGAATGGCTTCAAAACAACACAGTTAATGTCCAGGAGCAGCCAAGTCAGAGTCTAGACCTCAATCCAATTGAGAATTTGTGGCTGGACTGGAAAAGGGCTGTTGCCCAAGCAATCTGATGGATCTTGAGCAGTTTTGTAAAGAAGAATGGGGAAAAATTGCAGTATCCAGAGGTGCAAAGCTGAAAGAGACCTATCCACACAGACTCAGGGCTGTAATTGCTGCCAAAGGTGCATCTACTAAATACTGACTTGAAAGGGGTGAGTAATAATGTAATCAATTATTTTGCATTTAATAAATGTAATAAATTTAGCCCAATTTGTAGAAATTTGTTTTCACTAAAGCCTTTTCAGTTGATCAGTGTCAAAAAAGCCAATCTAAATCCCGTGATTCAATATTGTAAAACAATAAATCACGAAACTTCTGGGGGGGTGGGGGAGAATACTTTTTCTAGGCACTGCAATTCCTATATCAATGACCCTCCACCCTGAGAGATTGTCTCCTATTTTTAGGCATTATCACCAGGGGAAATATTCTGCGGTTACTGCCTGCCCCACCCAAACTCAGAATATTGTATCTATGCTACTAAACACCTTAAGAGTAGAACCTGCAGGTACTCATTTCCACATCCACAAAATCATGTCTTTCTTTAAATAAGGTGACTATATCATGGATGTGTTCTTGCCAAAGCTCTGTACAGATGTAGGAAGATTTCCTTACAAAAGTACTCTTTCCTGCACAAAAAAGGCCTCCATTTACCTTCAAATTAATTTTGTTTCAACGATGTGACACTTGTATATAATTCCTATCTGCTCATTCACTTAGAATCTCCTCATCTTTCAGATATATTTAAAATATATGACATATTTCATCCTGAGAAAAAGGATAGAAGCTTTTAGTTAGAAGTAGGAATTTAAACAATTCCAATGATCAGATGACAGAGGGAAATAAAGTCATAGCTGAAATAAAAGTTCATTTTTGATGACAAAATGGAATCCATTTGAGATTCTGAATGAGACTGCAGCAGATGATGTACTATCATTTAACTAAAGACAATTCCAACAGTTTGCACAAATTATCATTTGTCTTGTCTCAACTCACCATGGTGCCTGTGCACCAAACTGCAATGTTGGAGAACTACTCACACTCTGTTACACACTGTACTGTGTGATATTGGGTACTCAGCTGCACTTGATTGATGAAGCAGGAAGCGTCCCCCTGTAACATTTTCTGGCCATATGATGTGGATGTTTAAAAGAACCAAAAGAAAAATAGTATCAGTAGGTGAGAAGAACCAATTAGCTCCCTTCTCGTATTAGATTTCCTCAGGAGGCATGTGTCAGGATTGAGCCAAGTTGGTACCAGCAAAATTGCTAAAGCATGCATGTGAACACAAGAGAATGTAGAATATTATAGCATAGGACAGGAACATTACAGTACAGTGCAGTTCAGCCCATGATGCTGTGCTGACCTTTTAACCTATTCTAAGAGCAATCTAACCCTTCCGTCCTACATACTGTACCCCTCCATTTTTCTATCATACATGTAAGAGTTTTTTTTTATAAGCACTAATCTGTCTCTACCACCACCCCAACTAGGGCATTCCACATATCCACCACTGTGTAAAAAAGCTTACCCCTGACACCCCTTCCCCATACTTCCCTCTAATCACCATAAAATGATGGGCTTCAGTGACTGGCAGCTGAATGAGGTTTGCTAGGATGTCTGAGCAACATGCCCCTTTCTGACAGCAGCAGACGCCCCCAATTCCATCTCCAAATCTCTGAAAGGTTGGTCGAGAACGCATGGACTTCAGCGAGTCAGACTGGTGGGAAGAATTTAAAAGGACATCATTTTTTTCTTCAGCGGTTTGATGGACACACAACTGCGCAGGCGTGTGGACATCAGTGAGTTAGGAAGAATTTTAAAAGAGGGCAGCATGGAGTGGGCATTGGAGTAGAGGGAGTCAGAGTAGGAGGGATTTGGCTCAACGGGGCTTCAGCAGTAATGCATCAGGCGAGGTAAGTTACTTGTGAAGAAGAGGAATAGGAAGTATGTCTGCAAGGCCGGTGTTCTGTACTAGGTGTCAGATACGGGATGTCCGAGAAACTCCCAGCCTCCTGGATGGCCACGTCTGCAGGTGTGTCGAGCTTAGGGACTGGGTTAGGGAACCGGAGATGCGGGTCGATGACCTTCATCTGGTCAGGGAAAGCGAGGAGGTGATAGAGAGGAGCTATAAGCAAGTAGTTACACCGGGACCTTGGGTGACAGATAAATGGGTAAAAGTCAGGAGAGAGAAGGGCAAGAGTCAGATAACAGAGAGTACCCCTATGGCTGTCCCCCTTAACAATAACTACTCCTGTTTGAGTACTGTTGGGTGGGACAACCTACCTGAGGGAAGGATAAAACATGAGAGAATAGGACCAAGCAAGTGTGCCAGTGGAAAAAATGTGTATGGAACTGGAGGAGGTAGCAGAGGTATTTTATGAATACTTTGCTTCAGTATTCACTACGGTAAAGGATCTTGGCGATTGTAGGGTGATTTAGAGCAGACTGAGAAGCTTGAGCACACAGACATTAAGAAAGAGGATGGGCTGGAGCTTTTCAATAAGTCACCAGGACCAGACGAGATATACCCCAGGCTACTGTGGGAGATGAGGGAGTAGATTGCTGAGCCTCTGGCAATAATCTTTGCATCATCAATGGGGATGGAGAGGTTCCAAAGGTTTGGATGGTTGCAAATGTTGTTCCTTTATTCAGAAAAGGAGTAGAGATAGCCCTGGAAATTACCAACCAGTGAGTCTTACTTCAGTGGTTGGTAAGTTGTTGGAGAAGATCCTGAGAGGCAGGATTTATGAACATTTGGAGAGGCTTAATATGATTAAGAATAGTCAACATGGCTTTGTCAAAGGCAGGTCGTGCCTTACGAGCCTGATTGAATTTTTTGAGGATGTGACTAAACACGTTGATGAAGGTAGAGCAGTTGATGTAGTGTACATGGATTTCAGCAAGGCATTTGATAAGATACCCCATGCAAGGCTTATTGAGAAAGTAAGGAGGCATGGATCTGAGGGGACCTTGCTTTGTGGATTCAGAATTGGCTTGCTCACAGAAGGTAGAGTGGTTGTAGACTGGTCATATTCTGCATGGAGGTCGGTGACCAGTGGAGTGCCTCAGGGATCTGTTCTGGGACTCCTACTCTTTGTGATTTTTATAAATGACCTGGATGAGGAAGTGGAGGGATGGGTTAGTAAGTTTGCTGATGACACAAAGGTTGGGGGTGTTGTGGATAGTGTGGAGGGCTGTCAGAGGTTACAGCGAGACATTGGTAGGATGCAAAACTGAGCTGAGAAGTGGCAGATGGAGTTCAACCCAAATAAGTGTGAGGTGGTTCATTTTGGTAGGTCAAATATGATGGCAGAATATAGTATTAATGGTAAGACTCTTGGCAGTGTCAGAGGGATCTTGGGATCTGAGTCCACTCAAAGCTGCTGTGCTGGTTGACTCTGTGGCTAAGAAGGCATACGGTGTATTGGCCTTCATCAAACGTGGGACTGAGTTCAAAAGATGAGAGGTAATGTTATAGCTATATAGGACCCTGGTCAGACCTCACTTGGAGTACAGTGCTCAATTCTGGTCACCTCACTACAGGAAGGACGTGGAAACTGCAGAAAGGGTGCAGAGGAGATTTACAAGGATGTTGCCTGGATTGGGGAGCATTCCTTACGAGAATAGGTTGAGTGAACTTGGCCTTTTCTCCTTGGTGCAATGGAGGATGAGAGGTGATCTGATAGAGGTGTATAAGATAATGAAAGGCATTGATCGTGTGGATAGTCAGAGGCTTTTTCCCAGGGCTGAATTGGCTGCCACAAGAGGGCACAAGTTTAAGGTGCTTGGGAGTAGGTACAGAGGAGATGTCAGGGGTTAATTTTTTACGCAGAGAGTGATGAGTGTGTGGAATGGGCTGTTGGTTACGTTGGTAGAGGGAGATACTCTAGGGTCTTCTAAGAGACTCTTGAATAGGTACATAGAGCTTAGAAAAATAGAGGGCAATGGGTCACCCTAGGTAATTCCTAAAGTAAGTACATGCTAAGCACAGCATTGTGGGCTGAAGGGCCTACATTGTGCTGTAGGTTTTCTATGTTTCCATGATTTCAGGAGGGTTAGAAAGCCCGTGACCCGCACATGCACAAAAATAAAAGACAAGTACCAGAAATATGAGCAATGCCTTCTTCTTCAGGGCACAGACTACCTCACAGACTTGTGGTATATTGAAGGAGGAACCCAGTGCTCCCTCTTCTATTGTCTTACAGGATCAATGAATAAAGAAGGAAGGAAAAGCACACTACCTGCTTCCTGAAATTTCTGCAAAAGATCCAGCCGCAATGACTTTTCCAGGTTGAAATATCCGTTTTCTTCATCAGGGCTCTGGAGGAACAGAGGGATGTGCTGGAACACAATCACATGTTTGCTTTTCTTGGTCTGAGCTGCAGCAAGCTGTTCATTTAGCCACTCATCATGGGCTCGCTTTAACTCAGGGCAACTGGAGGCGTCACAAAGAAACTGAGAGTTCAGCACGAGAAACAGTACCCCGCCGACCCAGAAGCTGAAGTAATCATCACCCCAGTTCTTGCAATATTCTGAAACAGTGTCTGGAGTTGGGGAATTGCCTACGTCATGGTTGCCGCTGACAAAAACCAAAGGAATGTTGGGGTCGGTACATTTCAGAACATTCTTGAGGTCATCCTTTTGCCTCTCACTCCAAGGAGTACCTGAAAAATTAAGGAAATATCATGACTGATGTGAATTCATTTCTCCCTTTTACTTAAACATTATGAGTCTATAAATTGTGGAATGTTGACTTTTTGTATTGTTGCAAGATCCCCATCTCACAGTAGGAGATGGGGACTGCAGGAGATGGGGTCTTGCAGCAGTTTAAACCAGACAACATCTTAGCTTAGTGCATTTGTCTAAAGCTGACTCTCTCATTGCACGTTCCTGTTTGTTAACTTCCGTTGGCTTCGGTGAAAACTCAAGTTTGTGAGGGGCGTAGAAAGAACTGTCGGGATCTGTCTCATTACATGTAACGTATACTGCATCAATTCCGCTGATGGTGTGATAACATCCTGACCTAATTGTTCAGTGGAGAAGCAGAATGGTGCTATTTTGCTTGTGTCGTGTGCACCAACATGCTTTGGTATTCCACTGCTTTACAGAATCTTCTGTTTAATGGTCTTTATAATCTGTATGTGCTGAGTAACCAAAGCTGTGCTAACAAAAACCATACAGAGGAAGATGGAGCGGAGCACAGAAAACATTTTATGACTTTAAAATGCAACCACTCATATTCAGTCTTAAAATACACATGAACAGCAATAATTTTCTCAAAAATAGTATATGTATTTAATCAGGAACAATTACTTTTATATTTATTAAAATTTCATATGATATAAAGCGCATTCGTCTATTTTATGTTCCCACTGGAGATCATTTAAAAATTATAATCTAAAGAAATCTAAAGTATAAAAAAAGGATAAACTTGATTTATATTTACTGACGAGTTTGAATGACATCATCCACATCCTCTAATGCAAAAATAATATTCTTAATAGCTGATTTTCATTATAAACCTTTTAATTTCAATATAGCAGAACATTTTTCTCTGTGTGTGTGTGTCATTAGATAAACCAGCATTTATTCCATCTCTCATTCTATTTAGGGAGATGGTGGGTACAACTGAGTGACTTGTTAGGCAATTTTAGAGGACATTTAAGAGTTAATTGTTATGGATATGGAGCAATAACTATATAGGCCAAAACTGGTAAGGACGACAGATTTTCTTCCCTAAAGATACTAATGAAACAGATGGGTCTTTAAGTGAATTCTGTGGTTTCATGGTCACTGATACTAGCATTGCATTCCAGATTAATTTAATTAGTATATTTATTTAACTGAATTTAGATTACCCAGCTGGGAAGGTGGGAATAGAAATCACTACTTCAGTCTTCTACTACTTCAGGTTACTAGACCAGTAACGCAATCACTATAAACATATCAAAATTATGCACCAGCATAAAAGGAGATAACAATGGTGAATGCTCCTTTGGCGAGACATGCTCACAAATCAGCTGCCCTTTCTGTATCTACTGCATCATTTTCAAAGGCATGGAATGCTCCCTCAATGCCGACACTGAAGCTGAATGTCACCCCTCAGTACCTCCATGAAAATGTTCTTTGTTTGGAATGGCCATATTGAAAAATAAGGGTATCAAATTTATGCTGGCACTGTGCAAGGTTATTTGATGGAATCTCTATGAGGAGTATAGACAGGGTAAATCCAAACAGGCTTTTTCCCACTAAAGGTGGGCGAGACCACAACTAGAGGTCATGAGTTAAGGATGAAAGCTGGAATGTTTAAGGGAATGTTCCTTCAGGTAATTTCTTCACTCAGAGGATGGTGAGAAAGTGGAGCGAGCAGGTTTGATTTCACCCTTAGGAGAAATTTGGATAGGTACATGGATGAGAGGGGTATAGAGGGCCATGATCCAAGCATATTAATAGTTTGGCATGGACTAGATGGGCTGAAGGGCCTGTTTTGGGGCTGTAGTGCTTGTTCTATGAGTCTACTCTAACATCCTCTTTAGTACACTTCTACAACAAAGAGGGTGGTAGGTATATGGAACTAGCTGCCAGAAGGCGGGTTTAATTAGAATGTTTCGAGCATATGGGCAGGTTAGGGTTAGAATGAATGGGAAAAGTTTAGAGACATATTGGGTCAAATGTAGTCAATTGGGACTAGCTCAGGTAGGCAACTTAGTCCATATGGCTGTTAGTCCAAAGTCAAACAGGTGGTTCTGAATTTCAGTATGTTCTTTATAAAAATACTCCAGGAAGAATCAAGTTACAAGGGGTCTACTGGCAAGGCAAGTGGGAATAGACAATTCAGGTGACCAGTGAAAAGGTATTGAGTGGCTGGAGACAAGAGGTCAAGGGATCAATTTTTAGGAGGTAGTGGAGGATGGGGAGGTGGGAATAGAGGTGATGATCAATAAATGATTAAAACCTATGAACCTTTACCAGCCAGTCTCCAGCAATGTTCTGGAATTTGTCCAAAATCATTACCATTTTGACAGGCAGGAATTTAAAAGTTGGCAGAATGCCTCACTTAGCAGTGCTCATTCCTTCATCACCCCGCCTTGATTACACTTGCTAGCTACTGTCCATAATGCTTATGTCATGTCATCTGGATGTTTCATCTAAATCTCAATGAATGACACTCGTAATTTTTAGTCATAGTAAAAACAAAAGAAAATCCAAGAAAATATTGATACTTAATTTATTTCGGAAATGTAAAGCAACAAGTCTTTTTTTTTGTTCTGGTAAAGTAATTTTACAATTGTTTGGATCCTTCGACAAGCCACAGTTAACTGGAGGTCATAGAATCATGATGCAGGCAGACCATTAAGCCCACATTTTTACAACACACACAAAGTGCTGGAGGAACTCAGCAATTCATCTATGGAAAAGACTAAACAGTCAACACTTTGGGCCATGACCCTTCATCGGGACTGGGAAAAAAAGATGAGAAGTTAGAGCAGGAAGGTGTGGGGGTTAGGGGAGGGGAGGAAGAAGCACAAGGTGGCAAGTGATAGATGAAACCAGGAGAGGAGGGAGGGGTGAAATAAAGAGAAGGGGCAACAAATCTGATAGGAGACAGCAGAAGACCATGGAAGAAAGGGAAGGGGGAAGAGCACCAGAGGGAGGTGACAGGCTGGTACGGAAACAAGGTGAGAGAGTGAAACGGGAATTGGGGAATGGTGAAGAGGGAGGCAACTACCGGAATTTCAAGAAATGGATGTTGATGCCATCAGGTCAGAAGCTACCAAGACAGAGTATAAAGTGTTACTCCTCCAACCCAAGTGTTGTCCCATCACGGCAGTAAAGGAGGCCATGGACTGACATGTCAGAATGGGTATGGGAAGTAGAATTGAAATGGGTGACCTCTGGGATATTCCTTTTTTTTTCAGGCGGACATGGCATATGCGATCTTGGCAAAGCGATCTCCCAATCTACGTTGGGCCCTACCAATGTAAGAAGAATCTTAAGAAAGAAATTAGAAAAGCTAAAAGATATGAGGTTGCTTTGGCAAGTAAGGTGAAAATAAATCCGAAGGGTTTCTACAGTTATATTAATAGCAAAAGGATAGTGAGGGATAAAATTGGTCCCTTAGAGAATCAGACTGGACAGCTATGTGTGGAGCCGAAAGAGATGGGGGAGATCTTGAACAATTTCTTTTCTTCGGTATTCACTAAGGAGAACGATATTGAATTGTGTAAGGTAAGGGAAACAAGTAGGGAAGTTATGGAAACTATGACGATTAAAGAAGAGGAAGTACTGGCACTTTTAAGGAATATAAAAGTGGATAAATCTCCGGATCCTGACAGAATTTCCCTAGGACCTTGAGGGAGGTTAGTGTAGAAATAGCAGGGGCTCTGACAGAAATATTTCAAATGTCATTAGAAATGGGGATGGTGCCGGAGGACTGGTGTATTGCTCATGTGGTTCCATTGTTTAAAAAGGGTTCTAAGAGTAAACCTAGCAATTATAGGCCTGTTAGTTTGACATCAGTGGTGGGTAAATTAATGGAAAGTATTCTCAGACATGGTATATATAATTATCCGGATAGACAGGGTCTGATTAGGAACAGTCAACATGGATCTGTGCGTGGAAGGTCATGTTTGACAAATCTTATTGAATTTTTTGAAGAGGTTACGAGGAAAGTTGATGAGGGTAAAGCAGTGGATGTTGTCTATATGGACTTCAGTAAGGCCTTTGACATGGTTCCACACGGAAGGTTAGTTAGGAAGGTTCAATCTTTAGGTATTAATATTGAAGTAGTAAAATGGATCCAACTGGATGGGAGATGCTAGAGAGTAGTGGTGGATAACTGTTTGTCAGGTTGGAGGCTGGTGACTAGTGGTTTGCCTCAGGGATCTGTATTGGGTCCAATGTTGTTTGTCATATACATTAATTATCTGGATGATGGGGTGATAAATTGGATTAGTAAGTATGCAGATGATACTAAGGTAGGAGGCATTGTGGATAATGAAGTAGGTTTTCAAAGCTTGCAGAGAGATTTAGGCCAGTTAGAAGAGTGGGCTGAACGATGGCGGAAGGAGTTTAATGCTGATAAGCGTGCGGTGCTACATTTTGGTAGGAATAATCCAAATAGGACATACATGGTAAATGGTAGGGCATTGAAGAATGCAGTAGAACAGGGTGATCTAGGAATAATGGTGCATAGTTCCCTGAAGGTGGAATCTCATGTGGATAGGGTGGTGAAGAAAGCTTTTGGTATGCTGGCCTTTATAAATCACAGCATTGAGTATAGGAGTTGGGATGTAATGTTAAAATTGTACAAGGCATTGGTAAGGCCGAATTTGGAGTACTGTGTACAGTTCTGGTCACCTAATTATAGGAAAGATGTCAACAAAATAGAGAGAGTACAGAGAAGATTTACTAGAACGTTACCTGGGTTTCAGCACCTAAGTTACAGGGAAAGATTGAACAAGTTAGGTCTTTATTCTTTGGAGCGTAGAAGGTTGAGGGGGGACTTGATAGAGGTGTTTAAAATTATGAGGGAGATAGACAGAGTTGACGTCTTCCATTGAAAGTAGGGGAGATTCAAACAAGAGGACATGAGTTGAAAATTAGGGGGCAAAAGTTTAAGGGTAACACGAGGGGGAATTTCTCGACTCAGAGAGTGGTAGCTGTGTGGAACGAGCTTCCAGTAGAAGTGGTAGAGGCAGGTTCGATATTGTCATTTAAAGTAAAATTGGATAGGTATATGGACAGGAAAGGAATGGAGGGTTATGGGCTGAGTGCAGGTCGGTGGGACTAGGTGAGTAAGCGTTCGGCATGGACTAGAAGGGCTGAGATGGCCTGTTTCCATGCTGTAATTGTTATATGGTTATATAATATACAGGAGACCACACTGGGAGTACAAGATACGGCAGAGGACCTCAACAGACTCAGAGGTCATATGGAATCAACGTCATCTTGGGAGGAACATGCAAACTCCAACAGGCAGCACTGGAAGTAAGGGCTGAACCAGGGTTCCTGCGATACACTTTATTCCCCTCCCAGTGTAAGGACTTAATTTCCATCCAAAGATTTGAGAAGGGCAGACAATCCTTTAGTATTACTCTTTCCTTCATTCTGTTGGTCTATTTGCCACAAAAGTTGAGTAGGTCCATCCATTGGGCATCACCTTTTTTTTAATACCAGTACATGAAGTATTATCACACATTTTAATTATTTCTAGATGTTCCAAGACAGCAACCTATTTGACCCCGCAGTACCCTGTCGCAGCTATTCAATTATGATATTTTCTGTCTCTGTGATTTCCTTTTTTTAAAGTGGAAATATTTCTAATGGCTCATGTGTTAGAGTGTTGAGCTAGAGAGGGGATGGGTTAAGTTGGGACAGAGAAACAGGTGGATGGTAGATAGGAGCAGACAAAAATAAAAGTCCACTGGAGCTTGGTGGAAACTGGGGGGGGGGGGGTGGGTTAGGAGAAGTAAGGGTGAAGGTAGAGATAGCTAGGAAGGTGATAAGCAGGAACTCAAAGGCTACCGGTGCTGGAATCTGATAAGGAAAGTAATTACACGAACCAATGGGGGAGACTAAAGGGCAGGTGAACCCAGAACTAGAAAGGGAAGAGGGCAGATGGTAGGGCAGTGAGCCAGAGGAGCAATTGAGTTGGAAATGGATGAATGAGAACAGGAGAGCAGGGATATGAGAAATGATACAAAACTGGGAGAACTGGGGGTAAGATCAGAAAGTAAGGGAGGAAACTACCAGAGGCAAAGGTACTTGAAATTGGAGAATTTAGTGCATATACCATTGGGCTGATGACTGCCCAGGAAAAATATGAGGCCTAAAAACTGCAATTAACCCAATGAAATTTGCAATAGAATCATGACCTACAATCAAAAGCTAAAATTAAAGCACAAAATTTCAGCAATTCAAGTTTGTGGTAAGAAACACGAGTTCTCTGCTTTTCCTTTGGTCATTAATCTCCCTGGACTGCTTAATATCTTTCATTTTAAGTTGCATAAAATTTGCAAAAAACCTAATCAATTTAAAAATTGAAGACTAGACCATCCAACCATCTGTGAAGAATACAATATGGTTACATTTCACAGGAACTCATTCTTCAACTTCACCAACTTTGAAAGGGCTTAAAAAAAATTAGGCTGTCGGTGTATAGCCCAATGATGTTATTAAATATCTCGTTGATTTATTCACCTTAAAGTGAAATGTAGATCACTCTAAGATTGTATTCAATTGCTTGATACTTGCAGCCTGCTGTAAATGCCAGCAGTTTGACAGTTTAAATCCAAGAATGATATTGTACTGTTGACTTATTTAACTACAAAGGATCACTCTGCGAAAAGATGAAACTAGTCCTGCACTTCTGCATTCCAAGAATTTTGAATTCTTCTCTCAGACACCAGTGAAGCTCTAGAATTCTCTACCCCTCTGATGGTGGAAGCCAGATCACTATATATATATATATATTAGATAGAAATAGATTTCTTTAATTGAGGAGTTGAGTGTTATGAAGAAATAACAGAGTTGGAACTGAGGTCACCATAGATCAGCCATGCCCATATTAAATAGTACAATAGGCCTGAACAGTTGAGTAGTCTATTCCTATTTTCTTGAACACAGTGTAGGTTTAGCCTTGTTGAACTGTCTTGTCCAATATTCCCTCTGCAAATGCTGCCTCGAAAATCATAGATACTTAAAAAGTAACAACAATCAAGTTGCTGTTAATTTTCCCTTCATTGTGGCTCTTTTGCTCATCATTGTTCACCTCAGCTCCCAGTGTCCAGCAGAAAGTGTGGGCAAGATCTACAGACAACGATGGATGACAGTGGCCTCAGCTGCAAAATCGATTTCTTGTTTTGGGAAACCCATTATTTTCATCCAAATACAAAGCAGAGATTATGAAACTGTCAACTAGATTATTTAAGGGTACAAATCTCCCACCATGTTATACTGGGGTTATTGCCTAAATAAGGAGCATTCACTTAAGTCAAGTGAACACAGGTTAGAAAAATAATCAAAAATTTACTGCTGCTTCCATCAAAGTATCTGCTGAGAAGTTGGACTCAAGTTGTCCTTTAGGGTATTATGAGGAATCTGAGTATTAATAAAATGGATCTGGATGCACTCATATATCTATCGTGGAAAATCATTTCAGATAGCATTAGGTAAATGTGCAAGCAGTGGAAGTATTAGGGCAACAGAGTCTTGACATTAATTGGATGGATGTGCTTTCACTAATGCCACTGCTGATATTTTGGAGGTCAGGCACAAGTAACAAGAAGAATTTCAATGGCACTACTTAATGTGCCCTTTTTAAGGGATTTTAACTACTTACAGTCAAGTTGCTATTATCATAATCTTTGTCTTTGTAACTTGCTAATTGCAAAAGAACACAAGGAGTAATGAGGGAGATAAAAGAACTTCTGCACATTAAGACTTGGAGAACAAGCAAAGAACAAACAGGCAGCATAACTGTTGGAAGAGGGAGGAGGAGGAGGAGAAAGGGGCTCTCTGTAGGACAGGGGTCAGCAACCTTTACCACTGAAAGAGCCACTTGGACCAGTTTCCCACAGAAAAGAAAACACTGGGAGCCGCAAAACCCATTTGACATTTAAAATGAAATAACACTGCATACAACGTTTTGTTTTGCCTTTATGCTATGTATAAACAAACTATAATGTGTTGCATTTATGAAATTGATGAACTCCTGCAGAGAAACGAAATTACATTTCTGCATGCAACAAAAACATTTTGAACTCCGAAAAAAAGACGTTGGGTTGAAGGTTACTTTTAATTAAAATACTCAACGTCTATTTGAGTCCTTCTTGTATTTATGAAAAACGCCAAACTTAAATTTGCCGCCAGCAGCAAACCAAAAATAACGTCAGCCAGCTGTCAACCTGAAAAATAAAAGGACTATTTCACTGAACAATGAAAACATATGAATATAAGTAAAATAATAGGCAATTAAAATATTTATCATACTTGTTCAGGTTGACTCACACCTGACAATGCAGTCGTATTCAGTAAGGATGGATCGATGCTTAGGGGAGTGACCGGGAAGGATAATGTGTTTTTTATCTCTCTGAACTCACAGAAGCGTTTCCCAAACGATGTTTGCATTGCGATGATTGCAGAATGTAAATACTCCGAATTTATCATGTCGTGACCTTGTTTGAACTCTCTCAAATTGGGGAAGTGAGACAATGTGCCTTTCTGTAAATCTCTGGCAAGCAACGTCAACTTGCGCTCGAATGCCAAAACATCCTCCAACATGTGCAGGGCTGTACGTCCTTACCCCGTTGAAGAGCTGTGTTCAGCGTGTTCAGGTGCGCTGTCATGTCTACCATGAAGTGTAGCTTTTCCAGCCACTCTGGCAGTTCCAGCTCAGGAAAGTTGAGCCCTTTGCTGCCCAGGAAAGTTTTCACTTCTTCCAGACACGCGACAAAGCGTTTCAGCACCTCCCCTCTGGACAGCCAGCGATAAAAACGCGTTGTAGCGGTGTGCTACACGCAGTCAGTAAACTGCAGTCAAAGATAGCTTTATTCGAACTAAACAGCCTTGCTTTTAAGCCTCCCTCAACCCGCCCCCCATGGCGCAGAGGCTCCAAAGCTCTGTGCTCGCAACCCCCCGTAGGCTATCTAATTGTGAGTCGGTTCGGATGTGCCAGGAAAAGGGTCGCCACAACCAATTATTTCCCAAAGCAACAGGGAGCCGCAGCACAGACGTAAAAGAGCCACATGTGGCTCCGGAGCCGCGGGTTGCCGACCCCCGCTGTAGGAGGTCACGTCTGCCTCAAGTGTTCCTTACAAGGTGCCAGCTAGGATTCACCTTTAAATGGCACAAACCAACGACACTGCACCCAACCCCAGCTGATCACTTTCCACTAGTGCTAGTTGCAAACCCAATCTTGCCAAGAGAGATCATAATGTTGACACCCTGGCTATACTACCATTAAGCAACGCAGGTCAATCATGTGTTGTGATCACCAAGTCCTTTTTCAGATGCTATCAATGCATCCCCGTATTTTTAAGCCACTTCATAATTCCAGCACCATGCAGAATGCAGCCCAAACTTCAAGTTTTTTTTACTTAAATGGAGAAGGATTCATTTCCACTCCCAAAAGCACAAAATGCTTTCAGGTACTATGTTGTTTTCAGAAGGATAAGCACCACAAGACCACTCCAGTCCTTCCCCATGTGTGCACCAGCAGGGAATATACACAGTAACATTACGCAATTCACTAGTTCCAATTACTTCAGTGTATTCACCTAGCTGTGTGACTTCTTCCCATCTTCTGCACCCCGGTGTTCATTTATCCATCCATCTTAACATGTTCCTTCTCAGTCTTCAACAATGAGAACTGTATTATATTAAGGCATTAAGATCACCACCCCATTAAAAACCCCACCTACATTATACCTTAACTAACTGTGGAGGAGAGAATATTAGCTAATTTGGCAAGATTCGCGGGTCAGGAGAGGTAGAATCTGTGTGGATAAAATTGAAGAACAGTCAGGGCAAAAGGACCCAAATGGATGTTGTCTACAGGCCACCAAACAGTAGCATGGATATTGGGTGCAAGTTGAATAGGGAGTTAACATTGGCATGTGGCAAAGGTAACGTCGCAGTAGCTATGGGGGATTTCAACATGCAGGTGAACTGGGAGAATCAGGTTGGTGCTGGACCCTAGGATAGGGAGTTTGTAGAGTGCCTACGGGATGCATTCTTGGAACAGCTTGTACAAGAGCCGACCAGGGACAAGACTATTCTGGATTTAGTGTTATGTAATGAACAGGATTTGATAAGCGATCTCGCAGTAAAGGAGCCATTAGGAGGTAGTGTTCACAATATGATAAGCTTTTATCTGCAATTTGAGAAGGATAAGGGCAGCTCGGAGGTGTCACTGTTGCAGTTGAACAGGGGAAACTATGGAGCCATGAGGGAGGAACTGGCCAAAGTTGACTGGATGGATAGCCTAGCAGAAAAGACAATGGAACAGCAATGGCAGGTATTCTTGGGAATAATGCATAAGGTGCAAAATCAGTTCATCCCCCAGAGGAGGAAGGATTCAAAGCGGGGGAAAGGGACCACAGTGGTTGACAAAGGAAGTCAGAGATTGCATAGTATTAAAAAAAAGGAAATATGACAGAGCTAAGGTGAGTGGGAGGACAGATGATTGGGAAGTTTTTAAGGAACAACAGAATTTAACTAAAAAGACAATACGGGGAGAAAAAAATGAGGTACGAACGCAAGCTAGCCAGGAATATAAAGGAAGATAGCAAAAGCTTTTTTAGGTATGTGAAGAGAAAGAAGATAGTTAAGAACAAGGTTGGGCCCTTGAAGAATAAATTGGGTGAAATTATTATGGGAAACAGAGAAATGGCAAAAGAATTTAATGAGTACTTTAGATCTGCTTTCACTAAGGAAGACACAAGCAATCTCCCAGATGTATGGATGGGCCAAGGACATAGGGTAACAGAGGAAATGAAACAGATTGACATTCAGAAGGAAACGGTGATGAAAAGACTGATAGGACTGAAGGCTGACAAATCCCCAGGTCCAGATGGTCTGCACCCTAGGGTACTAAAGGAGGTGGCCCTGGAAATTGCGGATGCATTGGTAATCATTTTCCAATGTTCCTTAGATTTGGGATCAGTTCCTGAGGATTGGAGAATGGCTAATGTTATCCCACTTTTTAAAAAAGGAGGGAGGGAGAAAACAGAGAACTGTCAGCATGACATCGGTGCTGGGAAAGATGCTAGAGTCCATTATTAAGGATGAAATAGTGGCATAACTAGATAGCAGTGATAGGATTGGGCCGAGCCAGCATGGATTTACCAAGGGTAAATCATGCCTGACTAATCTGTTGGAGTTTTTCGAGGATATAACCAGGAAGTTAGACGGGGGAGAACCAGTGGATGTAGTGTACCTCGATTTTCAGAAGGCATTTGATAAGGTCCCACATAGAAGATTGGTGGGTAAAATCAAAGCTCAGGGCATCGGGGGGAAGACATTGACATGGATAGAAAACTGGTTGGCAGATAGAAAGCAAAGGGTAGCGGTGAATGGGTGTTTCTTGGAATGGCAGGTGGTGACTAGTGGGGTGCCACAGGGCTCGATATTGGGACCACAGCTGTTTACCATTTACGTTAACGATTTGGATAAAGGCATAAAAAATAACATCAGCAAATTTGCTGATGATACTAAGCTGGGTGGCAGTGTGACATGTGATGAGGATGTTAGGAGAATTCAGGATGACTTGGATAGGCTGGGTGAGTGGGCAGATACTTGGCAGATGGCGTTTAATGTGACTAAGTGTGAGGTTATCCACTTTGGGAGTAAGAACAGGAAGGCAGATTATTATCTGAACGGTGTAGAGTTGGGTAAGGGAGAAATACAAAGAGATCTCGGAGTCCTTGTTCATCAGTCACTGAAGGTGAATAAGCAAGTGCAGCAGGCAGTGAAGAAGGCTAATGGAATGTTGGCCTTTATTACAAAGGGAATTGAGTACAAGAGCAAGGAAATCCTCTTGCATTTGTACAGAGCCCTGGTGAGACCACACCTGGAGTATTGTGTACAGTTTTGGTCTCCAGGGTTAAGGAAAGACATCCTGGCTGTAGAGGAAGTGCAGTGTAGATTCATGAGGTTAATTCCTGGGATGTCTGGACTGTCTTATGCAGAAAGGTTAGAGAGACTGGGCTTGTACATGCTGGAATTAAGGAGATTGAGAGGGGATCTGATTGAAACATATAAGATTATTAAGGGATTGGACAAGATAGAGGCAGGAAATGTGTTCCAGATGCTGGGAGAGTCCAGTACCAGAGGGCATGGTTTGAGAATAAGGGGTAGGTCATTTAGGACAGAGTTAAGGAAAAACTTCTTCTCCCAGAGAGTTGTGGGGGTCTGGAATGCACTGCCTCGGAAGGTAGTGGAGGCCAATTCTCTGGATGCTTTCAAGAAGGAGCTAGATAGGTATCTTATGGATAGGGGAATCAAGGGATATGGGGACAAGGCAGGAACAGGGTATTGATAGTAATTTATCAGCCATGATCTCAAAATGGCGGTGCAGGCTCGAAGGGCTGAATGGTCTACTTCTGCACCTATTGTCTAGTGTCTATTGATTTCTACGGTAACTGTTGATGAGGTCACTCGGGTTTAGGGATTTGTTTTTCTACATCTGGTGCTCAATTTGTAATGAGGCTAATTCTGTGGAAGGAAATACAGATATTAAATAAGTCTTTTATATAAACTATGAATGGAAGAATTAAGGATAGGCTTCATTGCACGAAATAATTGTGTTCACTTCCACCAACTAATTTTTAAAATCACTTAGAGGTATAGTCATTAATTTCATGTTGGAAATGTGGCAATTTCAGCACAGCAAGCTCCCCAAAAAACAGCAGTTTGACAATAACCAGGTAACTGATTGAGGGAAGTAAATAAACATTGTCTAAGGCACAAGGTTAATAGTTGCCAGTTTTTGATGCTTTTTTACTAGGTGTCGTAAAGCACAGAAGTGGGCCAGCACGTGCTTGCTGACCATTTCTCCCACATAACCCTAATTAAATTCGCTTACACAATGCCTGACCTTTCAAGGAGTCTGTTTCAATGTCTCGAAAACATAGTGATTGCATCTCATTCCACCACCTTCTCTAGCAGTGTGTTGCAGATCTTTATAAAGACAACATGGAAGTGCAAAGTCTGTCAGTCCTTCCTTGTGGTTCTGACTGACTGGCGGTATGGAAAGGTTTCCATGAGTCCAGCTTTTTCATGCTTAATGAGCGAGGCCCCTGTCCAATGGATGCCACGCGGCTGCTAATCCCCATTAGAATCACACAGCACAGAGAAAGGCACTTTCAACCCACCTCATCCTTGCCAATCACGATAGCCTTCTACGCTAATCCCATCTGTCCATGTAAAGCCCCATATTGTCCTGCACTTTTCCTATTCAAAATCTGTCCAAAGGTATTTTAAACATTGGAATTCTATCTGCCTCCATTACTTCCTCTGGAAGCTCATTCCAGATGTTCACCACCCTGTGTGTGGAAAAACTTATTCATTAGATCTCTTTTAAATTCAGATCTCTTTAAATTCAGAAGAGGGAAGGAGGAGCTCATTGAGATATTGAATTTTGGAAGGCCTCAACAGAGTGGATGTGGAGAGGGTGTTTCCTGTTGTGGGGGAGTCTAAGACCTGAGGACATAGCCTCAGAATAGGGGGATGTCCATTTAGAATGTTGATGAGGGGAAATTTTTTGACCCAGAGAGTGGTGAATCTGTGGAATTCATTGCCACAGGGTGGCTTTGGAGGCCAAGTCTTTGGGTGTACTTAAGGCAGAGGTTGATAGATTCTTGATTAGTCAGGGCATGAATGGATATAGGAAGGAGGCAGGAAATTGGGGATGAGAGAGAAAATGATCAGCCATGATCAAATGGCGAAGCAGACTTGATGAGCCAAAATGGCCTAATTCTGCTCTTCTATCTTATGGCCTGAATTTCTCATCTCTCACATTAAACTTCAGCCCTCTAGTTCTAGACTCCCCTTGCTCTGGGAAAATGATTCTGGGTATTTATGTATCTTATCTATGCCTCTTATAATTATATGCTTCTATAATCCAATGAGAATAAACTCTGCTTATCCAATTCCTCTTTATAACTACGGCCCCCACCCCCACCCAAGGCAACATCCTAATTAACTTCTTCTGCACTCTCTCTACTGCCACCCCATCCTTTATGTAGCGTGGCAACTAGAACAGTACGCAATATTCTTAATGCAGTCTCAACAATGCTTTGAGAAACTAATGAGACTAGACAAATCAATTCATTGGTCTTTGAAGGCAAGCATACCAAATGCCTTTTTCAGTATCCTATTGACCAAAGTAGGAATTTCAAGAGGCTACAAACTTGCACCTCGATAACTCTCTATACATCAGTGCTCTCAAGGACCGTGCCATTGACCCAGTATGTCTTATCACAATTTGATTTCTCAAAATACATTCTCTCACACTTGTCCAGATTAGATTCCATCTCACAACTGTCCAACTGATGTACATTCCTTTGTATCCTGGGACAACCTTCTTTGCGATCTACAACTCCGCCAATTTTCGTGTTGGTTTAAATGGAAAGTTAACGACATGTGATTATGTGCAACACATCCACAGGGGCTGTTAGACCAGAATACCATGTCATTAACTTTTCATTTAAATCCCTCCACTTAATTCAGGTACAAACTAATCTCTATTCTCTTGGGGTATCTTAGCAGCATAAATGATTCAGTGCTCAGGGGAACAACTCCAAATCACTGTCATTCATTCAGACTCGCACATAAAGTATAGTCGGCTTTCCTTATCTGCGAGGGACTGATTCTGGGACCCCTCGTGGATACCAAAAAACGTGGATGCTCAAGTCCCTTATTTAACCTGTTTCACTGCGGTGTACTTTAGGACCCAGTGGAACCCCAGACCTTATTTAACCTGTCTCAGAGTGGTGTACTTTAGGACCCAGTGGAACCCCAGACCTTATTTAACCTGTCTCAGAGTGGTGTACTTTAGGACCCAGTGGAACCCCAGACCTTATTTAACCTGTCTCAGAGTGGTGTACTTTAGGACCCAGTGAAACCCCAGACCTTATTTAACCTGTCTCAGAGTGGTGTACTTTAGGACCCAGTGAAACCCCAGACCTTATTTAACCTGTCTCAGAGTGGTGGTCTTTAGGACCCAGCGGAGCTCTGAATCCGCAGTGTTTCTGTTCACGAAAATAATCACAATTGAAAATAAAGTGGAAATAACAAAGCGATTGGAAAGAGGTGAAATGCCATTGGTCATTGGAAAAATGTTAGGCTACAGTCGGTCAACAATCGGAACAATTTAAAAGGATAAAGTGAGAATAATGGAGCATGTGAAGGCCCTGCCCTGATGAAAGCTACAATTATCACTAAGCAACGCAGTGGTTTACTTATTGAAATATATACATTTCTTAAGTGTTTTATATGCATAGTAAGGTAAAATATATACTCTATACTAAGACAAATGTTTGACTAACTGACGCTAAGTAATACTGGATGTAGCTGTTCCGACTTACTTAGTAAGAGAACTTCCGATTTTTTCGATCCTGATCCACGATAACTTACGCACATCCTCCCGTATACTTTAAATCATCTTTATATTACTTATAATACCTAATACAATGTAAATGCTATGTAAATAGTTGTTATACTGCACTGTTTAGGGAATAATGACAAGAAAAAAAGTCTGTACATGCTCAAAGAACGAGTGCTGGAAAAGCACTTCCGGGTTTTCTCGATTCGCGGTTGGTTGAATTCGCGCATGTGGGACTCACGGATAAAGAGGGCCAACTGTACTGTGCAAAAGTATTAGTCTCATATATAGCTATGGTGTCTAAGACATTTGCACAGTACTGCAGTAATTTTATTTATTTCATTGTACTGCTCCTGCTGTAAAAATAAATTTCATGACGCATGAATATGATAAACCTGATTTTGATATGGGTCTCTGCTGTGGACTGAGAGTGGGAAGGGTGCAGGGAGAGGGGAATCATGATTGGGAAAAGGGGAAGGGAGCGGGAAGCACCAGCAATAAGTTAATTGTTTGGAATCAAATGGCCTTGTCTAGTGTCTCAGGTCTGGGTGAGCCTGCACCTCCACGACCATCCCCCACCCCGGCAATCCTTCTCAACCACCCATCCCTCCTCCCTCATGTGGTGCTCCATCCTCGCCATTTTTAACATCCTTTGCTCCCGGCAGATTTATAAACTCTCTCTCCGCTCCACAGTGACAAGTACAGTACTATGCAAAAGTCTTAGGCACCCTGGTGATATATATTGTGTGTGTGTGTGGATGTGCCTAAGACATTTGCACAGTACTGCACCTCATGGTTGCCCAGGGAAAACCTTGTCAATCCCAATCCAAACAAAACTATGGGAACACCTTCACCGGACAGATTGCAGCAATTCATGAGTTAGTTACCATTATCCCCTCAATGATGATTAATGACGTGCAATAAATGCTGGGCTGGGAATAAGGTCTGTACTTCATGTGAAAACAATACAAAAGAGTGGCGTCAATGTGGAAGCACAAGGTAAAATAGAGCAGCCCACAGAAAGGAATGAGTGAATTAATGGTTTGCCTCTGTGTGCCTGTATAATTTTGAATAGACATGCACTGATCAACTGTAATTAGCAATGCATTACTTCAAAAAGTGGTGACAAACTAGCATTTTCTTTCCATGGGATCCCTACTGATATTACTTATTATGTTGTGATTTGAAAGAGCAGGTATTTGAGGATGATAACAATGACATTTTGCACCCTTAAACCAAATTTAACATTTAAGAAAACTTGTGCATTCTGAAACTGGTTCAGGATATTACTTTGTATATGAATACCAGACATTAGAAGGTCACAAGCTTTTACCAAACACTCCCAAGACTGGGTGTCGTGCATAAGAATGACAGATTTAGTAGACTTTTTCCTTTACTGCCTTGTTACTTCCATCCGGTAACAGTTTAAATGTCAGCTAGAGTGATTTGTGTCATATTTACTGCCTAGTGCCTCTTATCCTGAAAGAACTAATGGCTTGAAGACCAGAGTCCCCGAAGACAACTACTTAAGTAGAGCACAGTTGTGCAGTGTTTCGCTCAATACTGTATAACACCAGCATGTAAACATTTAGCATCTTAATAGTGAAGGCTTTGAAAAATACAAGATGTTGACAGCAATTAAAAATGACTGTCTGGTATTAGCTGAAATGTTAACAACATCGGAACTGAGCAATTGCCGATTTGTTGACCAAGTTAGTCAAATTATTGTCAGAAGGCTGAGTTAATAAAGTTCAACAAAGAACTGCAATTGCAAAAGAGCTTCCAGGCAAGTAGAAAACCAAGCTAGTGGTAAGAAATAGCAAGATTTACAGATAGCACCATTGTAATGATGTGATGCAGGGTCTTACTTAAAACTAGAGCCATCAGATTAGTGATTCTTCTGACATGATGCAGAGGATGAACAAACAAGTCTTTGTGGGTGAAAAAAATAACAGACTGTGGTCAACTGTGGTCAGTAACAGGAAAACATAGCAAGAGTCAAACAGGAATATAATTAAACGAACAACCAAATGATTGAATGTTCAATTTTTTTTCAGCAAAGACTCGGAACAACGTGGAGAGAGCACGGGAGAGAAAGAAAGGGGTAGGCTTCTTAGACCTTTCAAATCCCTTCTCTTCTTTTTGCAACTATTTTTCTTTTTTTATACAAAAAATTTTTTCTTTTTTTTCCCTTTTTTACTTTGGTGTTTCAGTAGTTAGTGGCTGGCTTGCACTTTAGTGAAGAACGACCAGAACAAAAAAAAAGGTTTAAAGGTTCATTGTTATCAAAGTATACAACTTGAAATTTGGCTGCTCCGGGTAGCCACGGAACTGAGAAAGAAGAGAAAGGTAGCACCATCATCTACCCCCAAAAATCCTCCCTCCCCACACAAAAAAATGAACAACAGCGGAACAAGCATATCAATCCCAAAATCCTTCTCCCTGCACAAAACACTGGATCAGTGAAAAACACTGAATATAAAAAAAATATACGACTGAAAATTATTCTATTGTCCAAGTCCACATCACAAACGTGGAAAACCTGGCGAACACTCTCCTGGCCCAGCAGCAGGGTCTCCCCTCTCCAGTAGCATAGCAGAGAGATCCTCAGCGATCAGAAGGCAAGCAGCTGGTATTCACCCTCCGCGCTTGACTCGATACTTCAATCTCCCTCGTAGCTTTAATCAGAGAAATGGATTCGAACAACGGCTTATCCCGTAGGCTTCTCGCCACGAGGATCCTGCACGCTGTCTCTGTCTCCCGGAACTCTCTCGGAGATTGCAGAGTGCTGAAGCACTCAAACCATCTCCAAGCTTTGGCATCCACATCGATGCTTCAATCTCCCTCATCACTTTCACAAGTGAACAATGGAAGATTTTATCGACGAAATGAATCCGAACATCAGCTTGCAGCCTGCCCACCATGAAGTTCTGGCACACTGCCTCCAACTTCCAGAATCCTCTCTGAGACTGCAGAATACTAGAACACCCAAATGGTCTCCAAACAGCAAATCATAGGCGCCAACAGTTCTAGAATCATATCCAAGGCAAAAAAACAAACTTAAATAACATTAAAAAGTGAAATGAAATGTCAATTTCTATCATTATTTAATTGTCAAAACAATTAAACTATTTCAGTGGAATTTAACTTCCTTTAGGTTGCAAATACCTGACAACATGGATATTAAAATCTGAGTCTTGGCAATGATTTCCTGTCCTAACACCTTCCTTCCACCTCTGCTTTAACTGAATAGCTTAATTCAAACAGAATCCCTACAAATATAAATATACAGAATATAAAGCAAGCTAGGAACCACAAAGCCATTTTTGTGGACTAATGAGTTAAAGTTGTGGAATCTTAGCAGTATTTATGTGGAGCCATGTAAGCAGGAATATTCCAAATTTTGCTTCCCACTCTACAGTCAGGAAAATCTCTCAACCATCACCCTCCTCCCCTGGCCACTGACAGTAGGAGATTCCCTCAGTGAAAATACTGAGTTGGTGAAAGTAAATTGACCACATCTAAAACATACAACAAACCTATTCTTGTAGAAATGAAGATTCAGTTATGCACAAGGATCTCCGTAAACACTCAGAGAAGTACCTCACCCGCTGGTACACTTGTATTTATTGTCCTATTAAGAAATCCCCTTCCTCAACTCTGGTACAATTAAAGTAATAACAAAATATTAAGAAGGAATAAAAGCAAAACAGTAAAAGAAAATGTGGAGCTACTGCAAATCATCCAAGGGGCTGGGCACATTTAGCAATTTGTGAGCATTTTGAAATACCCTAAAGCCTTGGGTATTTGAGCACAAAGCAACTCAGAACCTCTAAAGGTGGTCGTTTCAAAAAGCAAAGCTTCATCTAAAAATGTGAAATCCTTTGATGAGTCAAAATTTAAAATAAGACCATAAGATATAGGAGCAGAATCAGGCCATTTGGCACATCGAGTCGGCTCCACCATTTCATCATGGCTGATCCAATTTTCCTCTCAGCCCCAGTCTCCTGCTTTCTCCCCATATCCCTTCCTGCCCTGACCAATCAAGAATCTATCAAACTCTGCCCTAAATATACAAAAAGACTTGGCCTCCACAGCTGCCTGTGGCAAAGAATTCCACAGATTCACTGGCTGAAGAAATTGTTTCTTATCTCCGTTCTAAAAAGACACCCCTTTTTCTGAGACCGTATTGACTTCTTCCTGAAGTTTTGTTTCCAATACTACCAAGTTGCTATTGTGTGCATATACCTCTTTGCATCAAATCTCCTTTGGTTGTTCACCATCCCAAATTTTATAAGTAGCTGGATTAGGTGACAAAGTTCCCATCAAGTACAGGGGCTTGTGTGGGAGTTGAAGCTGACAGAATAATTTAAATGGGAATGTATTTGGAATTAATTTCTTTCTCTTGGCTCTTGCCAGTTCCTGATCCTGCCCTCTAAATACAACAGACCATGTCAAGAATCAGCTATTTTAAAGGCGAGATGGATGTCCTTTTATTTACAGCAACCTGCTGCTGTTGCAGGCTGTGTATAAGTCTTTGCTACTGCTTCCACTCTAACGTGCTCTATGAAACTGTTTGATTTAAGGTGCTGCTGTAGGTATTTAATATAAGCTGGCTTTGCTCAGTATGCAGTCCCCAAATTTAGGAGTTTTGGGGATAACTTGCACCAAAACACCTGCAAGAACACTAGCCACTCAAGTATCATCAATCAATTTAAATCAATGGGAACGAATGTACAGAAGCAAAATTAATGGGAAACCCAGCACAAGCAGTGGCTACAAAGTTGACAACTCCCAGAATTATTGTAAATTGAAATCCAAATATATCCCTCCTTGGTGGAATCTCATCCTATTGGGATAACAGACCCGTTATTCTTGAAACATTCAGCTGTGTTCATGTAACCTGGAGAAACTTTAGTAAACGTGAAGATTAAATCTGATCATATGACTTAAGAAATTATTATGCTTGCAGGAAGTGCTGCGCAAATCAAAGTTTACACCGTGAGGCAATGAGAAGTGGCAGCCAAAATTATCAGTTACTCTGCTGCACAGTCAAACTACACTCCAGCACTCTGAAAGCTGACAACTGTTCCGCTAATTTCCAGAATTATATTTTCAAATGAACATCTGTGCTGGTGCTGGGATGATCTGCTTCCAGTCACAAAATGGCGACAGTTAGTACCTTACTGGCAAGCTTCCTTGGCAGCAACGGGCTGGTGTACCGTACAAATTAAAAAGCCTCACACAAGAGTTATCATTTACTTGTTCGTTGTTTTACTATCAGGCTAGCAACAAATCAAGCTCATTAAAAGATTCAGATTCCCTAATTACTCAAGATTATGGGATAAGAATGATCTCATTTGAAAATTGTTATGGCTATATCCTATTACACCACGGGCTGAAGGAACCCTGCGGGAGGTCACAGCAGGCATAGCTGCTGGCGCACACTCATCCTGTCATCCGTGGTGAGAATACAATATACAACAAAATAATTAAATAATACCCTGCAGTGACATCTTTTTGCTTCTGTGCGAGGATTATTAAACCTCAACATGCATTCCCTTGCTGATGAGAACTGATGTGATTAAAACTATTGTTTGCACCTTGGACATCTTTACTTAAGGCACATACAGGTGAATTAAGTTATCCCAGAAGTAAAATAAAGACAGACTTTCAGAAGCACTTGAGATTCATTTATATTCTAAATTTTAAAGCACTCATCTTCTTCCACTTATTACACCATGCTGAAGAGAGAATAGCAACTAGACCTGATAACCCACTGGTGGCAAAGATGTCACTTTGATTCTCGTCTGTGGTCACAAGCACAAGTCTGAGCTTCTAACACGCATGCACTCAACGACAAAGTAAGTTCTAAGTGTAACCTTTGATGACGCAGCTCTGTGGTGCCCTTCACCTGGAGACTGATGGCAGTTTCATCGATCGTGTTTGGAACTACTGTGAGCTGATCTCAAGATTCACATTTACCATGTGCTTCAGTCCATACAGTGAAATGCATTGTTTGCGTTAACAATCAGCACACCCAGGATCGAGGATTCCCAGCGAGTCTTGTTCTGAGACCCACTGCATTTTAGGCTGTCTTTGAAGCCCTTGTATCGTTAATCCTGGATCACAGAACATTTGAGATTTCTTTTGAGAGACAGCAACCTTCCATTCCAATGCTTGGTGTAAAGGAATATGTTGTGTCTGGAGCAGCAATTCCTCAATGGTTCAAAGCTGGTTAACCTGCCGGAAAGTGCTCCTGGACGAATGGAGGGGTAGATACAAATCTGGTTGAGTTGTTCAACGTGACTTCTATAGAGGGACCTCATCTCAGAACCACAGAGCAGTGATGATTAAAACCCCTGAAACAGGATGCAACCACTTTCTTTCCTCAGATACTGCAGTCTTGGTCACTTTCCATCATTTCTGGTGACGATGGGCACAGTCAATGATCAGAAAAGCCAATTACATAGTCTTAACTACATAACTGCTTCCTCTAAAAGTCTGGCATTGTGAATTGGGAATTTAACAGTCATTTATAGTCAAAATTCTGTACTAAGCTTATGCTGATAAAACAATGTACAGTTTGTGGCTATAAACCATTTGGTAACAGGCTTCAGTGTCAGCCCACACAATTTACAATTGGCAGCCAGAGACATCCATGAGGGAGACAGTTATCTCAAGATCTTGGAACCAAATATACTATTTGAAAAACTTAAGACACAGTCAAATAATTTTAAGAGATGATGAAAGAAAACTATATTGAAAAATTAGTTTAAAATGTTAGGTTATTTCATAGAATTGGGCTCTGTAAAGGAATAAGCTAAAGAGGCATTTGCTGGTTAGATTACACACCGGCTTATTGTTTATGAAATAAATTAGCATCTATTTAAAACCTAATGTAAAAAAAAGATGGGATGATTTTTTACAAAACTATGACAAGATCAGGTACTGAAGGACCTGTACTTTTAGAAGCTGGTTTCTTTCAGTTTACTCAGACAGATGCTAAGGAGGTAACCCAATGTCTTCCCACAAAGAAAGGAAAATGATGGCGAGGAGAGACTTTCCTCCTGGGTGCTTTGCGCATCTCCCACTGTTTTGATTACCAGCTGCTTCAAAAGGATTATCATTCTATGAGATTCACAGAGAAGAACTAACAAAGCTTCAGTACATCTTCTACAGATGAGAAACATCAGTTAGACTGGAAAAGCTAGGTTGTTATTAGAGTGAAAATGATGACAAAATTCAACAAAGGTGTACAAGTTCTTGATGGGTTTAGAAAGGCTAAACACAGGAAAGTAAACCGAGTGGCCACTTTATTAGGTATCTCCCAAGTCTCTGTGAAAAGAACTTGGGGTAAACCTTCTCGTTGTCCCAAGACACATCTAGATGATGTGGTACATGGTTATTCTTTCTCTCCATACAAAAGGGCTAGTCTTATTTCGTGAGCACCGTGGTTTGTTCTGAATCATCATTTACTCAAGCATCTTCTTAACTTTACTTGTCTCAGAGTCAGAAGGCTATGGATAGTGTTTAGTGCTAATCTTCATTTGAAAATGGTGGAAAAAAGTCAGTTGTAGGACAAGTGTGGATCACACCCAAAATGTTAAAATGGGAATGACTTCTTGACAGAGAAATGAATGCATCCATTGATATTTTGGTATATATCAATCACAGAAGAATAGTTGCCCTTAAATGCAAATTCTCCACAGCAACATCAAATATCATGTGGCCACAGAGCAGAAGAATGTTGCAAGACAGAATGCCAAGAGGATGGCATTGTGTATCAGTGGGGGATGGGAGAAGACCAATCAGGGCCATGGTTAGAGGCACCTGGTCAGAGGCATTTGACTGGTCATTTCTAAAGACTGAAACCCTCAAAGTGTGGAACAATGCTGCAGAAAGTTTCATAATCTTATAAGGTATGTTAAGGTGCACAAAATTGGCACACCACCGCCAACACTGTGTTCTTACATGGATAAATCTATCTGGACATAGACACACACACATACAAACACAGAAGATTCGAGATTGTTTAATGTCATTTCCAGTGCACAAGTGTAAAGGAGAAGAAAATAATTGTTACTTCAGATCCAATGCAGCACAAAAAAAGAGTGATAAACAACACAATAATAAATAAAAATGATAACACACACATACAAAGTTAATTACGCGTTATTACCCCATTACCCCACCCACACAACTCATTCTCTCCTACATCACACTTCTACTAATCTTCTACTATGTTCACTCGATATATAGGTCACTCCTCCAATTTAGGATAATGACCGCAATGTGCTGTTGATTCCCCTCATGTCACTTGCGCTGTTTGCTTTGCTTCTACAACTGTTGTTATGTGCTGAGCCTCCTATAAAATGCTGAGAGATACTACGGTGGTTGCCTGCTAGCATGAAATATATGATTTCATTTCCATTTCTCCAGGAGCCTCCTCCTTTGCAGGAGATTGAAAGTAACAGGATTCATAGAAACATAGAAAATAGGTGCAGGAGTAGGCCATTCGGCCCTTCGAGCCTGCACCACCATTCAGTACGATCATGACTGATCGCCCAACTCAAAACCCTGTACCTGCTTTCTCTCCATACCCCCGATCCCTTTAGCCACAAGGGCCATATCTAACTTCCTCTTAAATATAGCCAATGAACCAGCCTCAACTGTTTCCTGTGGCAGAGAATTCCACAGATTCACCACTCTCTGTGTGAAGTTTTTCCTCATCTCGGTCCTAAAAGGCTTCCCCTTTATCCTTAAACTGTGACCCCTCGTTCTGGACTTCCCCAACATCGGAAACAATCTTCCTGCATTTAGCCAGTCCAATCCCTTTAGAATTTTATACGTTTCAATAAGATCCCCCCTCAATCTTCTAAATTAGTGAGTATAAGCCTAGTCGATCCAGTCTTTCTTCATATGAAAGTCCTGCCATCCCAGGAATCAATCTGGTGAACCTTCTTTATACTCCCTCTATGGCAAGAATATATCTCCTCAGATTAGGGGACCAAAACCACACACAATACTCTACGTGCGGTCTCACCAAGGCCTTGTACAACTGCAGTAGAACCTCCCTGCTCCTGTACTCGAATCCTTTTGCTATGAATGCCAACATACCATTTGCCTTTTTCACCGCCTGCTGTACCTGCATGCCCACCTTCAATGACTGGTGTACAATGACACCCAGGTCTCGTTGCATCTCCCCTTTTCCTAATCGGCCACCATTCAGATAGTAATCTGTTTTCCTGTTCTTGCAACCAAAGTGGATAACCTCACATTTATCCACATTAAATTGCATCTGCCATGAATTTGCCCACTCGCCTAACCTATCCAAGTCACCCTGCATCCTCTTAGCATCCTCCTCACAGTTAACACCGCCGCCCAGCTTCGTGTCATCCGCAAACTTGGAGATGCTGCATTTAATTCCCTTGTCTAAATCATTAATATATATTGTAAACAACTGGGGCCCCAGCACTGAGCCTTGTGGTACCCCGCTAGTCACTGCCTGCCATTCTGAAAAGGTCCTGTTTACTCCCACTCTTTGCTTCCTGTCTGCCAACCAATTCTCTATCCACATCAATACCATACCCCCAATACCGTGTGCTTTAAGTTTGCACACTGATCTCCTGTGTGGGACCTTGTCAAAAGCCTTCTGAAAATCTAAATATGCCACATCCACTGGCTCTTCCCTATCCACTCTACTAGTTACATCTTCAAAAAATTCTATAAGATTCATCAGATATGATTCTCCTTTCACAAATCCATGCTGACTTTGTCTGATGATTTCACCTCTTTCCAAATGTGCTGTTATCACATCTTTGATAACTGACTCTAGCATTTTCCCCACCACCGATGTCAGACTCACCGGACTATAATTCCCCAGTTTCTCTCTCCCTCCTTTTTTAAAAAGTGGGGTTACATTAGCCACCCTCCAATCCTCAGGAACTAATCCAGAATCTAAGGAGTTTTGAAAAATTATCACTAATGCATCTACTATTTCTTGGGCTACTTCCTTAAGCACTCTGGGATGCAGGCCATCTGGCCCTGGGGATTTATCTGCCTTTAATCCCTTCAATTTACCTAACATCACTTCCCTACTAACATGCACTTCCCTCAGTTTCTCCATCTCACAAGACCTTACTATTTCCGGAAGATTATTTATGTCCTCCTTAGTGAAGTCAGAACCAAAGTAGTTATTCAATTGGTCTGCCAGGTCTTTGTTCCCTATGATCAATTCACCTGTTTCTGACTGTACATTTGTCTTGACTAATCTTTTTCTTTTCACATATCTATAAAAGCTTTTACAGTCAGTTTTTATGTTCCCTGCCAGCTTTCTCTCATAATCTTTTTTCCCTTTCTTAATTAAGCCCTTTGTCCTCCTCTGCTGGTCTCTGAATTTCTCCCAGTCCTCAGGTGTGCTGCTTTGTTTTGCTAATTTATATGTTTCTTCTTTGGACTTGATACTATCCCTAATTTCCCTTGTCAGCCACGGGTGCACTACCTTCCCTGGATTATTCTTTTGCCAAACTGGGATGAACAATTGTTGTAGTTCACTCATGCGATCTTTAAATGCTTGCCAATGCATATCCATCGTCAACCCTTGAAGTATCATTTGCCAGTCTATCTTAGCTAATTCACTCATACCTTCAAAGTTACCCTTCTTTAAGTTCAGAACCTTTGTTTCTGAATTATCTATGTCACTCTCCATCTTAATGATGAATTCCACCATATTATGGTCACCCTTACCCAAGGGGCCTCGCACGACAAGATTGCTAACTAACAGTGAGGACTGCCGAGCACATCATTGGAGCCTCCCTGCCCTCTATTGTGGACCTGTACTCTTCCAGGTTGAAGAAGAGGGCGGGGAACATCATAAAGGACTCCTCCCATCCTGCGCATGGACTGTTTGAACTGCTTCCGTCTGGTAAGTGCTTCAGATCCCTCCAGACTAAGACTAATATGCACTGGAGAAGTTTTTTCCCTACTGCGGTCACTTTGCTGAACAGTTAACTGCCGGTTAACTTTCGGCTAACTATTACTGGGATATATAATCTATATTTTCATTTATATTTATCATTATTATTGTTATGAGCAGAGAGACAACATCTGCCGGAAGTAAATTCCTTGTATGTGCACAGGTACTTGGCGATTAAAGTCTGATTCTGATTCTGATTTAGAATGGCCTGCTCTCTAGTTGGTTCCTTGACATGTTGGTTTAGAAAATCATTCCGCATACATTCCAAGAAATCCTCTTCCTCAGCACCCTTACCAATTTGGTTCACCCAATCTATATGTAGATTGAAGTCACCCATTATAACTACTGTTCCTTTATTGCACACATTTCTAATTTCCTGTTTAATGCCATCCCCAACCTCACTACTACTGTTAGGTGGCCTGTACACAACTCCCACCAGCGTTTTCTGCCCCTTAGTGTTATGCAGCTCTACCCATATCGATTCCACATCCTCCAGGCTAATGTCCTTCCTTTCTATTGCGTTAATCTCCTCTCTAACCAGCAAAGCTACCCCACCTCCTTTTCTTTCCTGTCCATCCCTCCTGAATATTGAATATCCCTGAATGTTGAGCTCCCATCCTCGGTCACCCTGGAGCCATGTCTCTGTGATCCCAACTATATCATATTCATTTATAACTATCTGCACATCCAATTCATCCACCTTGTTACGAATGCTCCTTGCATTGACACACAAAGCCTTCAGGCTTGTTTTTACAACACTCTTAGCCCTTATACAATTAGGTTGAAAAGTGGCCCTTTTTGCTCCAGTGAAAGGACATTGGTGAGAAATGATGGTTTGCACAGGACAGGGTGACACTGCATTGATCAGATCAAATTGTTGCAGTGAAGCAGAGTGTTGCCTCCACTCACTCTTCATTACTTGGGCACCACTAATTTAGAAATAGCCAACTGGTGAAATAAACCTCAACTGAAGCCTCACAGGAGATTTCTCAAGGCTAAATGTCTGTGGGTTTCATTAACTTGTAATGTTAACAATTTAATGTATCTCCCTCCCCATAGTTTGCCAGTATGAGCAATTTCCTGTTCTGTACATTATACTTGAATGCTGTAGCTATAATGCTGAGAAGCCAACTTTGGGCAGGGCTGGTCCAAGGAGGCAGGAATTTTAATAAGTTTCCAAATCAAGAAAACACAGAGGATTTGTATCAAAGAATTGACGTTATTAGTTCAGAGAGTTTATCATGGAAGAGTTATACAGTCTAGGTGGACTTGAAAAACACAATGAGAGGGCATATTATGCATCATCTAGGTTCTCTTGACTTTTAATGGTGCACGAAGAATGATTGTTGATTGGTTTGCCATTGAGGGATTTTACTTTGAAGGCTCCTTATGAAAATGGTCTCTCTGTTTCAGAATCCATCATATTCCATGCAGCTAATGCCTGCACAGCTCCCTGATGTACATCTTGTTTCTCCTGTTCCTGGTGGCCAGACAGTGTCAAAGGCTCCATCTCATGGCCCTCAAGTTCCATCATGCTCTACCTCTTTGGGTCACAGATTTTCGCTATTCAGCAGATGATCACGTCTCATCGTATCCTTGGTCTGTACTGCGCGGTACCCAGAATGATGCAAACAATAAAATGGCACCTTTGGGAACCTGCGATGTTTGTATTCTGACCCTAGTTGTGCAATGGCTCTTGTGTCTGAATTCTGCTTCTGGCAAGCCAGCAGTGTGACAGAGAAATAGAGGGTAGAAACCCTTGCTCAAAGAATGCAAGCCTCCCACTGGTGCAGAACATCTGCAGTAGCCATGTGAGCTTCCCATGACATACACGATTGAAACAGTCAAGAAATGACGAACGAGAAAATCTGCAGATGCTGCAAATCCAAGCAACACACAAAATGCTGGAGGAACTCAGTCGGTCAGGCAGCATCTTTTAAAAAGAGTGAACGGTCGACGTTTTGGGCCAAGACCCTTCATCAGGACTGATGACATGGAGGAATGGAACATTTTCTTGCTCAGACAAAAAGACCAGATTATGAAGAAGCCATGTGGGCACAGAAGTGAAGTTTCTGACTGCTGTGGTTCACTGAAATCAAAACAGATGAGTGCTGCTGAAGCGTCTCGGCCCAAAATATCAACTGTACTCTTTTCCACAGATGCTGCCTGGTGTGCTGAATTCCTCCAGCATTTTGTGTGCGTTGCTCAGATGAAAGCCATCCTCTCTGAATACAGGGTTTGGATGACCTAATGAAGTGGTGAGCAGCGCATCAGGAACTACAACAACTATCTCCTTTGGTTACGTGGAAAGACCTTGCAAATCTTAAGCTTTGAATCACCTTATAATTGATCTCTGTGGGGAGAACACTCTGGATATGAGAAAGTGGCTAAAGGATGTCCTCGCAGAATGGTTGACGGTTTGGAAAATCTGAGCCTGTGAATACAGCTAACTGGGAGGTTCTGGTGGGATGCGGTGTTTCTGATGACTGTGGGAGCAAATGCTTCGCTGAAGGCAGGGTCTTTGTCTCTTGCGCCAAGATTCCTGGCTCATCCTGTCATGGCTAAAATAATGGAAGTGTTGCTTGGGATGTCACAATTAAGGTGCCCATGGAATTCTAGAGAAACTGCTCAGTTAATTGTTCCATAGTCTATGGACTTCTGAAAATGCCCGTCGAGCCTCCTTATGTCAACAGAGTGTTCCATAAATAAGGAAAGCAAGAACAACCAGCCCAATGTGCTTCTTGTTCAGTGAGACTATTTGCCAACAAAACGTAGTGCGGAGATTTCTGTCCAATTTCTATCAACATGGGCGGAAAAGGGAACTATATGATCAGTGACATGCATCTGATGCAGAGAAAAGGACAATGAAGTCAATATTGACCAGAAGATCACATTTCACAATTAACATGATTTCACCAGGTAATTATTTCCACGTGACCTAGTGCATGGGAAATCAAAAATGAATTGTGGAGTTTTTTTTTTAAATGGGCATTACTTTATAGTCTAAATGGACGCTTCAGAGGTTTGAGGCACTATTGAGCAGTTTCTCAACATCCCATCTGCATCAAGATAGAAAGAAAATTTCTCACAGCCGAGGACCTCTGGTATCCTAGACAACGCTTGTTCCCCCGACCAAAACAAGCGTAAACAGATTGAATGTTGGTATGAAAGTGTGGCACCCGCAACCTGGAGATTTTCTGGGAGTGGGAAAGTCACCACATGTACAACTCCTGATGTACCAAGACCCTCTGCAGCTCAAGGTATGGAATTCTGCTCAAGCATCAGATTGGTATTTTAAACAGTATAAATGTGTACTAAAGCAGTTGGCAGCTGAAGTGCTTCTGAACCGTTCAGAATGCAGTAAAAGTGACAGGCAACTCTAGCAAACAATCCGGTAGCAATCAGATAATATGCTTTTGACAGTAATGTTAAAGGGATAAACATTGACCAGGACACACAGGTGGCTACCCTGCAGCTCTGAATGATGGCTTGGGATCGTCCACGTCTGTGAGCATACAGGTCTTTGGATTAACAGGCCGTCCATACATACAGCATTCCTTCAACAGAACTCTGGAGCATCAGTCTTATTATTTCTGTGCTCAAGCCAAGGAGCACAAAACCCCATGACTTACAGAAATGACAGTGCTGTTCACTGAACCACACTGACATAAAGTTAAATCCCTGCAACCCACTTCCCTCCAAAGTACAAGTCCTAGAATCTGAATGCAAAACTAACAGCCGATTCAGACCTTGAGGTCAACATGCCTTTTAACTTGGCAAAGTGCATGAGATTTGTTGCCATTCATTTGTTTACAGTACTGTGCCAAAGTCTTAGGCACATATATGTAGGGTGTCAATGTGGAGCGGGAAGTGAGTTTGTAAATCTGGTGGGAGCAAAGGATGTTGGGAATGGCAAGGGTGGGGAGGAGTGTGGGACAGCTGGCAGAGAAGGAGTGCCAAGGGCAGGGATTGGCGTGGAATCTAACAGTCTGACACACACAAAATGCTGGAGGAATTCAATAGCTCAGGAGGCTTCGATGGAGAGGAATAAAGAGATGACTTTTCGAGCTGAGACCCTTCACCTGTCAGCCTTCACGTGACAAGACTCTCTCTCTCTCCACTACGCTATCCACTTTATGGGCAAAGAACCCAGTTCACCCTACAGCAGTGGCAATCTAATTTAAAATGTCACACATTTTTAACCACTGACCCTACTATGCATCATCTCAACCCATCAGGCAGTAACGTGACAACCAGGCTTCTGGCCACCTGTGTTACTATTAAGATATATGTGAAATGCTACAAAATAATTTGCCTAGCTGGAAAATCATTGGAAAGGTTGTCTTTATTCCTAATAATCATTTCTTGTCAAAAGCAACAATTACAAATATTTCCCTGAGCACTTCCATTTGCACCAAGAAGATTACATTTGAGAAAAAGAAACACAAAAAACGGACATGTATTATGTTCAGTTTTAATTCAGCAAGTTTTCCAATGAATTACTTTCTGTAGAGCTTGTAAATTACTATTGTGTGCTGATATGTGTCAAGAGACCCCAGGCTGAACATGTTCAGTTGCATCCCTCTCGTCAGCCCCTCTCGTCTCTGCTCTGCTCTCACAGCAGCATCTCATTTTTAACGCGCTCTCTTGTTGACAACTTTTGCTCATTTGTGAAGGCACTTCATACCTCGCAGTTTGAAGCAAGGAAGGGAGGGCCAGCTGCAACACATCTGGGAACCACAGGAAGGTGGGAGCACAATTGCTGCAAGTATAAAGAAGCCAAATTTATACGACAGGCATAGATTTTGCTGAGAGTCTCTGAGTTGCATTCTTCTGAGAATTTTAGAGGATGATAACCATGTTTGTGGAGGCAATGCCTGAGCTTTAAATGTAACCAAACATTGAGCTTTGTTCTCCATTAGTGAGAGCAACACTTATTATATATGTAAACTTGAGAAGAGCATTGTTTTAATACAAATTAGATTAGAAGCTGCTTTATAGATTTTTAGTGATGTTAAAATAGCAAAACAGGATGCCGTAATGTGTCTCTTTCAGTCACTGCATATTATTGCAATATTGTCAGCTTCAGAGGCACTCTTAAATCAAGGGTTCCCAGCCTGGGCAAATGGTTCCCTCATTAAAGGTAAGGTTTTATGGCAAAAAAAGGTTGGGAGCCCTTGTTTTAAATGGACCTACTACAGTACAGACGAATCTGGTCACCCCCACTCACCTACCTTTCCCCCCACACCTGACCTCATCTAGCACTTTATAGCTTGTACTGCTCCCCCTTCTTACTCGGGCATCTTCCCCCTTCCTTACTAGCCCCAATGAAGGGCCTCGGCCCAAACCGTCAACTCGTTATACCTTTCCATAGGTGTGGCCTGACTTGCAGAGTTCCTGCAGCATTTTGTGTGTTTGTGTGTGTTCCCATATAATATTGTTCCTGGTGAATGAGTGGGTGTTGCAATGATGGAAGGGGGTGGGAATGTGCTCCCAGGGGCCAGAAGCTTCCGAAGAGAATAAGGGAGAGTGCCAACCTGAGGTATACTCTTTGAGAGTGGGAGCCGTCATAACCTTTCAGGAGGAAAACCAGAAAGTTGCCTGGGAGAATTTGATCATTTGATCTTCGGGGAAGCATGGGTGTTTCTTTGGACCGAGAGAAAAGTGAATGAAGTCCCGCCCTGAGTACAGCGTTTGGGGAAACTTCCTACTGCAGCAGTAAGCGTCATTTTGTAGAACAGTGATAAGATGAGCTGCCGCATTATGGACTAATCCTGATGTCAAGAAGCAGGCAGTAACAGTGGATCTGACCTTCACAGGTAAAGTATTCGAGCCACGAGGCTGTGTTTGAGCACCAATCTCTGTGAAGATAAGATGGAGTTTCATCGTTGGACCTGTAAGTGGCATGATTCCAGAGGACAAAACTGACTGCAGTATGAGCAAGTGAGAACTGTCATCTTCCAGACCACCAGCAGAGCTGAAATCTTTTGAGAGAGCTTTACACACAAAAAAGGATACCCACTCAAATGGAAATCTCATTAAAAAGTCAGGAGATGAATTTTCTAATTGGTGCTAAGACACTCAGAAATATTGTAAGATTGCCCAGCCCCAGGTTAAGTCAGACGCATAACATTTTTCTTTGAGAATTGCAGACAGAAATTTCTACTTCATGAAGTTCCTACATTTACTTGGCAATCTGTTTTCATGTACCTTGAAATTGGTTTGAAGCTTTACAATCCTTTTCATTGAATAAAGCAAATAAAACATCAAGTTTTTTATAACAAAACAGGAAATAATCAGAACAAGAACATTTTGAGAAAGTTCAGATAAATAAGATTTGTCTTCATTAATTGCAAACCTAACCCCATGTAAAGAGACAAATAGGATCTATGAATCATTCAATGTTATTCTTTTAATGTTGTTAAAAATGTTAATAAATTTATTTATTGGGTCTCTGCATCATTGGAAACGTATACATTTACTGCACACCCCTAATTGAAGGTTGCCTTTTAAAAATTACTGCTAATGTTCTGGTGAAGTTACTCCCACGATGATGCTTGGTAGCAAGTTTTAATACTTAGACCTAGCAACAGATAATGCATGAGGATGTATCATCAAGGACTGCAGTTGTATCTACAAATAGTTGTATTTTCATGTACCTAAAATCTTTGTCCTTCCTGGTAAACTAGATGATGGGGTTGGGAACTGCTGACGGAATAGCATATGTGATTAGTAGCAGTGCATTTTGTAGATGGCACACACTGTATGTGTACGTGTGGCTGAGGTACCAATCAAGTGACCTGCTTCGTTCTTGATGGTGTTGAGGTTCTTTAGTGTTGTTGGAACTGCATTCACCCTTGTGATTGTACAGAATTCCTTCATACTTTTAAATGGTAGAGTAGCTTTGTGGTGAAAGGAAGTAAGTTGCTCATTCATTCCAGGAACACAGGCTTCGATTAGTCCTGTCGCTATGGTATTTGGGTACTGGTTTGATTGAGTTTTTGGTGAAATAAGGATTCACCAGACTATAGGTAGGGAAAAACATGGCAATAGTAATGTCATTGAATGTTAAGTGCAGATGGTTAAATTCTCTCATGTTTGACAGGCTATTGGCCAGCCTCTCATATTATGAATGCTATTTGCCATTTATTAGCCTATTCCACATGCACACAAACAGGTTCATTTGTGCAAAATTGCAAACAAAATTGAACATTTATGCTGTCATGAGAGAACATTCCCACTTCTAATCCTATGATAGAAAGGAGGCCATTTGTGAAACTACTGAAGATGGCTGGGTCTAGGACATTGCTCCAAAGACCAAAGAGCTCTTGCAGTTCCATCCTGAAATTGGGATGATTGACTACCAAAACTCCAGAGCTATTTTATTTTCAGGAAGTAGGAACAATTAGAATATCTTCCTCTTAATGCCACTGACTTCAGTTTAGCCAGAGCTCCTGGATTGGTCAAATGCTAGTTTGGAAGTTTAAAGTAACTTTATTGTCAAAGTGCTTACATGTCACTATTTAATAAATTGAGATTCGTCTTCTTTCAGGTATTCACAGTAAAACACAGAAGTGCAATAAAATCATTGAAAACTACACACAAATACTGTCGAACAACCAATGTGCAAAAGACAAACTGTGCAAATAAAAAAGTAAAGAAGTAAATAATACAGAGGACATGAGTTGTAGAGTTTTTTGAAAGTGTCCGTGGTTGTGAAATCTGTTCAGAGTTGAGGTGAGTGAAGTTGTCAAGGAGTCTGATGGGTGAAGGGTAATAACTGATCCTAAACCTGGTGTGGGACTTAAGGTTATTGTTCCCCCTAACTCAATAGCAACAGCAAGAAGAAAGCATGGCCCGGATGGTGGGAGTTTGATATCCAGGTTAGTGATTCACTTCACATTTTCAGTTCTTGGCCTTTATTCAGCTGTTGGTGAGCAGGTGGGTGTGGGTAAGTGCCACTTCACAGCACCATCAACAAAATCTTCCACCTCTTGGCTGCTGATTGAGCATAAACTGATTCAGCAACAATCAGCCAGCCTGAACTTCTCCAGCTTGTGTGTGCAGAACAAATCCGGGCAACTTTCCATATTGTCAGGTGGGTGCCAGTATTGGAACTGCACTGAAGCTGCTTGGCTGCTTCGACATCACCACAGCTGGGATGCAGTCTGGTCCCATAGCTTAGGCTGCATTTAGTGCTCTCAGGTGTTTCTGCATATCACGTACAGTGAATTCAATTGGTGAAGACTGGCTTCCGTGATACTGGAAATCTCAAGAGGAAACGGGGAGATGGATTGTTCAACTGGCCCCTCTGGCTGAACATGATTACAAATGTTTCTTCCTTATCTTTGACATTCACGTGCTCAGCTCTGTCACCGTAGAAAATATACACATCCTTAAGAGAATCCTCCTGGTTTTCTAATGTTCCAGCCCATGTGTACCCGGTTCTGACAGGGCTGCAGGCCTTTGATCTGACCTGCTGGTTCTGAGGACACAGCTTAGTATACCGAATGCTGTTTGGTTAATGCGTAGTCCTGTGTTGTAGCTTTACCAGGATGACACCTCACGTTCTGGTGTACGTTCAGTCCACTCGCATTCATTACTGAAATACAGTTGATACCCTGACTCATTGTTAATGACAAAGTGAGGGACATTTTATGCCACGAGATTTCAGATTGTAGTGGTGTAACATTTCCACTGCTGCTCATGGCCAACAGCAGCTTGTTTATGCTCAGTTTTAAGCTACCAGATAGGTTTTGTGTCTACCCCATTCAGTCTGCTACACCACACAATGACCAACACCTTTGGTGTAACGATGCAACTTGTCTCCCCAAGGCTTTTTGCCATAATTATTTCTTCACCTGGGCAGGTGCATCAGCTACTGACTGATCAGCAAGGACAAAGTCAAATCGTGTTTACCTCACTCACTCTCTGCCAATCTAATCTTTGTCCTTCGGTACGTGGCCTGCTTGGTCAGTTGCAGTGCTGCCAAGCCACTCTTGGTGAAGGACACTGAAGTTCCCGACTTTATATTCTGCTTTCTAGCCTCAAAGCATCTTCCAAGCATTGCTGAAAGTGCAGGAACAGTATTTCCTTTGCTGAAGGAGGTTGGTAATCAGGTGGGGTTTACCCTGCCTTTGCTTAATCTGATGCCAAGAAGGTCGGAGTCAACGTCTACCTCTATGTGACAGTGACTCCACTTCAGAATGACTGTTCATGACGCAAATGAGCCCCTGCAAGAGTGCCCTCTCACTCTCCATTGAGTAAGCTAATTCAATGCCAAACGTAGGACAGCTCAGCTAGATATGCCATAATATTGCCTATTAATCAGATTTATGTCACTGCACATTGCTTCCTGTCTGATATAACAGTGGTTGAATGGATGAATCTACATTGGCAGCTGCAGCTCCCCAGCACCTGACTGCTGATTATCACTACAAGTCTGACAAAGTACCATATCTGTAATTTTTTACAGGTTCTCATTCACAGAAACTAAAGAATGGCATTCCTTTATAAACCTTTTCTTCACAAAATCCCATCCATCTTGATGATATGCTACAGCTGTTGTTAGTACTAACCATTCTTGCTCTCGCACACAAAGGAGAGTAGGTGCTTCCTGCTGCTGTTATTTATTTTTAACAACAGGTTTCAGTCTTTATGCAAACAGAATAAAAAAACTCATTTTTTAATTTGCATTCTGACCATTTGTCACACTAGATGACATTAACATTGCTGCTAAGTATATGATAGAACTTATTAGAAATAAACAGCTCCAATCATAACTATTCTATCATTGAGTAATTTGAAATTTTATTCATTATAAACTTAGATTTAGACTGATATAAAATTTCTAAGATTTATGAAAATAATCTTTTTTGTAAATTTAAATAAGGGACGTGGGCATCAATGGCACGAGCATCATTTACCATCCAGTAATTATACTCAAGAAGGTGGCGTGAGCCTCTCTCTTACAATACTGCAGTACTTTTGGTAAAGATACTCTCAAAGCACTGTTTGGTTTGGATTTGCAGGACTTAAACCCCATTACAGTGAAGGAACTCTCCAGATCAAGACAGTGTTTAATTTGAAGGGGAGCAAAGAGATGGCAACTCTCCCTTTTGCTTACAACTCCATTGACAGCCAGCTGTGTGGGCCCATACTTAGCTGGTTCCACTTAACAGTCCTGTCATAGATGGAGAAACACTTGAAATAGATTCTTTTCCTGAACCATTATCCTCAAAGCTAGCCAAGCACCTAAATCTGGATCCCAATCCCGAGTCTCTTTACAGAGAAATGTTATTTTCCTTAGGAGAAAAAATTTCACTATCCCATCACCATTCCAAATTGCTGCCTCACAACCAGTCAACATTATCTGAGCATGCATTTCCATTATGGTCGTCACTTCCATTGCTCTTCCTGGTGTCTGAAACAGACTGTTGGCAGTCTGGTTGTCACATTGGACCCTGAGATAAACATAACCCTGCCAGCAAAACGACTACCTACTTCCTCCTTCACTGTATCCTCGATTCCAAATTTGCCTTTTTTTTTGAAAAACTTTTCATTTTCCCACACGGCTTCAGCACTCCCTGTGTCTATAATCTGCTACAGACCGACAACAATGCATTTCTTCATCTTCATCTTCCACATCATGGACACATTTGGATAAAAACTGGTAAACAGCAAGCTACATTCAGTGATAGAAGCACCAGAAGATGGGCATCCCAGCATACATCAGCTGGTTGAGCAGGGTCACAGCAACAGCCTTGCACTCAACGTCAGTAAAACCAAAGAATTAATTATGGACTTCAAAAAGGGTAAGATGAGGCAGCACGCATCAGTCCTCATAGAGGGATCAGAACTGGAAAGGGTGGGCAATTCCTGGGTGTCAACGTCCCTGAGGATCTATCCTGGGCCCAACGTATTGACACAGTTATGAAGAAGACACAGCAGTGCCTGTATTTCATTGGGAGTTTGAGGAAATTTGGTATATCACCAGAGACACTAGCAAGTTACTATAGGCGTATCATGGACAGCATTCTGACTGGCTACATCACTATCTAGTACGCAGGCGTGGGCACTGCATACGATTGAAATCAGCTGCAGAAAATTGTAAACTCAGTTAGTTCCACATCATGGGCTCTAGCCTTCCCAGCATCCAGGACACCTTTAAGGAGAGAAGCCTCAAAAAGGTGACATCCATCATTAAGGATCCCCCATCACCCAGGACATGCTCTCTTTCCATTGGTACTATCAGGGAGGAGGTACAGGAGCCTGAAGGCAAAGACTCCACGATGAAGGAAGTCATCCACGAGCTTCTTCCCCTCGGTCACCAGATTTCTGAATGGACATTGAACCCATGAACACTATACCACTCCTTTTTTTCTCTCTTACATATACACATACACAAACTTCTTACTGTAATTTACACTTTCTATTATGTATTACAATGTACGCTGCTGCTTAACCAACAAATTTCACAGCATATGCCAGTGATCGTAAACCTGATTCTGATTCTAATTTATTTGGTCTCATCCTACCTACCATTTGCCCTGACCATTCCTTTTCCACAAACACGAGGAACTCTGCAGACGCTGGAAATCCAAGCAACACACACAAAATGATGGTGGAATGCAGCAGGCCAGGCAGCATCTATAGGAAGATGTACAGTTGACATTTCAGGCCAAGACTCTTTGTCAGGACTAACTGGAAAAAGAGATAGTAAGAGATTTGAAAGTGGGAGGGGGAGGGGGAAATCTGAAATGATAGGAGAAGACAGGAGGGGGAGGGATAAAGCTAAGAACTGGAAAGGTAATTGGCAAAACGGATGCACAGCTGGAGAAGAGACAGGATCATGGGACGGGAGGCTTAGGGAGAAAGAAAGGGGGAGGGGAGCACCAGAGGGAGATGGAGAGCAGGCAAGGAGTGATTGTGAGAGGGACAGAGAGAGTGAAAAAAATAAAAAAAAATTAAAATAATAATAAATAAATAAAGGGTGGGGTAAGAAGGGGAGGAGGGGCATTAACGGAAGTTAGAGAAGTCAATGTTCATGCCATCAGGTTGGAGGCTACCCAGCCGGTATATAAGGTGTTGTTCCTCCAACCTGAGTGTGGCTTCATCTTGACAGTAGAGGAGGCCATGGATAGACATATCAGAATGGGAATGGAACATGGAATTAAAATGTGTGGCCACTGGGAGATCCTGCTTTCATGTTTCTCTACTACTAACTTGCTATCTCTTTTTCAGTTTGGATGAAGGATACTAGACCCAAAAGATTAAATCTGTGCTTTTCGACTAACAGTGCAGGAACTGCAGTATTTAGTATTTGCTGGTTTTTTTTCATTCCAGCCACATAAATACTGTAGCCCCAGGATCAGAATACAGGCAGATACCCTGCAGTGAGTGGCTCAGAACTCAGTTCCAGCAAAACTTCACTGCTATCGCAAAGCAATACAGTGCCTCTAACATAGCATAAAAATGTACCAAAGAGCTTCATAGGACTGTTATCAAACCAAAACTGACGCAGCACTACTATGAGAGATGATCAAAAGCTGCAAGCAGTTTCAGTAAACAAGGAAAGAAAGTGGAGCAAAGATATGGAATCCAAGGGAGATAATTCCCGAGCCTTGGCAGTGAAAGACACAGCTGCCAATGCAGCGTGATGTAATTTATGGATTTGCTTGTTTCAAACACATTTTGTGCATTCTGTTTATCCAGGTATCTAGAGTTAGATAGCAGCGACACACAGCAGGGAAACAGCAGCACCTGAAGGAATCCTCATGGTCAACGGCAGCACAAACTTCACACAGGATTCAAGACTGAAACTGAGTCTCTAGCACCGTGAGCCATCAACTCTACTAGATACATCACTCTGTTGCCCTTTTCTGCGATAGTTTTGTAATGAATGTGAAAAGCTCAGTTGCTGCGTTCTGGAAAAGGTGATGAGGAACAATAGTCAATTTACAATGGAGATAAAAAATTACAATCTTCAGTGGACAGTTGCTATGTAGACTGGGTTGAAATTGCTTGCACAGTTTGGCTTTGAATTGAAAATAAACAATTATTTTTAAATGTAATTTCTTAATTAAGATTCCTTCCATTCAGATATGATCCTCTGCCTCTCTTCTACTTTCATGTTGAGCTTCCTGCTTCCGTGACATTTTCCTTCCTCGCAGTCTCTTCCCACATTCCCTGTAACTTCACATACTGGTGACTGCGTGGCTGACCCACAACTTAACTGTCTGAAAGTGCGGCATTTTCCCCAGATGAGATATTTAATCAAGCTGGTTTCTCCTTATTTAAATGGGCATAGAAGATCAGATAATTAAATTTAATTCTGTTATTTCTCAGGGTGCCCAGACTAGTTTTCATTCGGCAATTGTAAATGACAGCCATTAAATGGCTCCTCCACCCCCCCCCCACTCCCACCCCCCCGGTTGTATGTGGAATCTTACCGTAGCCAGGTTTCTCCACATAGTAATATCCTGTACTTCAAAAGAAAATCTGTAATTAGCTTTGAAGCCCAATGGGACATTCTAAGGAGATAAGGTCTGCTGCACGAACGATAATTTTGCTTACAACATGAAAAGATTGTTTAAAAGCCGGATTATTGAGTAATTTATGTGGAGAACACAAGTTTTCTGCAGAGTGTTGTCTCTTTTATTTCAGTCAACTCACAGTAAAACAGTAAAAGCAAGAGGAAAGAATGAGACCAAGGGGTAAAAAAGCACAAAATTGGACTTCTCTCGGATCCAGTTTGACACACTGCAACAGTTGGAAGAACTGGAGTTGGCGTGCAGGCACGGAGCAAAGAAAATGCTTTAAGCTAAATTATCATGGAAAGAAATGTTTAATTTAAATAAAATCACACTTGATACATATTTGAAAAATGAATTGTTTATCCAGTGTGCTTTAAATTCATGGGAAGTGAGTGAAATTCAGATGTGGTGTCATCTTGCTGGGCATAAAGCTCATTTTGCAAACTCTGTCTTTCTTTCTTTATTGATTGACTGATTCAGCACGGAATAGGCACGCCTAGCCCGATGAGCTGTACTGTACAGCACCCCACTTAGTTAACACTAGTCTATTCACAGGACAATTCACAATGACCAATTAACCTACTAACCTGTACGTCTTTGGAATGTGGGAGGAAACCAGAGCACCTGGAGGAAATCCATGCAGTCACGGAGAGGAACATACAAACTCCTACAAACAATGTTGCACTTGAACGCCAAAACCTGGCGCCCTCAGCTGCAATAGCATCGTGCTAACCATTAATCTACTATGGTGTCTACTTTTGCACATTGGTTTATAGTCTTTTATTTGACACTATTGTATGTCTTGGTTCTACTGTGAATGCCTGTAACAAAATGAATCTCAAAGTAGTATATGGTGACATACTGTATACATACTTTGATCATAACTTTACTTTGCACTTATCGATTCCACAATATTATGGACCCACCACTGAACTAACCAACAGGGTTTTTAACCAATTCATGGGTTTGCCTTCAACGTGCAGGAGATCTACCACATTTAGTATGCAATGAAGTGTTCCAACAGACCTTCTGTAAAATCTTGCAGGAAGGGGAGTCCGAGATTGTCCAGAGGCTGCTGTGGTTATCACGTGTAAACACGTCAATGAGAAGAGGTCTTTGCTGTGTTCCTGTGTAAACGGAAGGGAGCAACTGTGGGGAATTCCCCCCCCCCCCCCCCGCTCTGCCATATTGCAGTACCCACCTGCCAATACTGATTTCTAGAACATTACCAAGGGGCACTAAAGTGCAAAATATTTATCTCATAACCTTCAATGAAGCATTTCTTGATTAGGGTTGCCTCTAACCTAAGACAATGCAGGCCTGCTGAATTTGGCTTTGTAGAAGGTATTGTTGACAAGGGAGATAGTGATTATATTACTCTGCCACCAGTAACAGCCTTCACCATCCATCTGAAGTATATGAGGCATGGCATTTAATAATGGGCACTGCCTGCATTCTGTGAAATGGTGGCCAGAGATCAGTGGAAAAGCCGAATGATTAACAGCTGATTTCTCCCCTGGCCTGGCCCTAACCTTCAAGTTCAAGTTCAATTGTCATTCAACCATACACATGAATACAGTGAAATGAAACAGCGTCCCTCCTTGCAGAATAGCTGATCACTAGATGACACTAGAGACTTTATAATTGTTTTCTATTAATAACCGTCCCCCATCTGAAGTTCAGAAAATATGGCACATTTATGACAACTAGAGTTGACATTCACTTCTAGCCCATTATTGCGACTTGAGATCATGAACAGTTTAAATCAGGTGAAAACTCTTTCTTCATCAGTCCAGACTTTCGCCCATTCACTGTTAAACTGCTACAGCACACAATCAGAACTCCAGGGATCATTAGCACTCGTTCCTCCCTGCTCCAATTTGGTGCACCTGGCAGCAACCTTGCTGTTTCTTTAGCTTTTGTCTATTTTTACGAGGCCAAGTTGCTGGCACGATGCTCAACCCAACACCAGTAGGACCCAAGCAAGGAGCCTGCCAGATTTGAACCTGGGACCTCCCGCTCTGAAGTCTGGTATGGATGCCACAAACATCATTGATACTAGGGTACAAACCAAGGTGTGCAACTCCAAAAGCATCTACTGTACCTAACTACAGAGATTTTAAACTTTAACTCGAAAGCTTAAGTGTAATAACACTGAATCAAGACCACCGCTAGATTCAAAATAACTTTTCATGACTTTTAAGAGCTTTCAACATGCTGCTTCTAGTCAGTCTTTATGTTCATTATGGCTCACAATCCTCTGCTGCAGTAAATAACATCTCCTGCCGTGGACCGAGTTACTGCCTCATGCCCAAGCACCTGCCCTATATACAAATAGCAAAATGCAAAAAAAAGCTCTGAACATTTCATTCCTTCTCCTCTTAAAGCAAAGTGCTTAAACTACTCGTGCATATTGGCCTCAGCTTCTCCTGGAACTTTTCAGATGGTGTAAGCAGCAAAACCTGAATGGCATTGTGGATTAAGAGAAATGGTAAGTTCTGTATTTATTGTGCAACTTCTGGGAATGGGCCACCTCCATTACCAATATTCAATCACCTTCTGTTGAAATTCAATGGCAAAAGTACCAGGAAATGTCTTCACTGTCAACATCAACATACCCCAGTGCAACACTCACATGTGAAGTGGATTTCGAGCATTTTGCTCAAATTGGGACTAGATCTATTCTCAACTTTAATGACACATATTCTGTATTGATTATGCAATGTTCTTGGGCCTACGCACTCATTGGCCATTTTATTACATACACCTGCTCATTAATGAAAATATCAGCCAATCATATGGCAGCAACTCAATGCATAAGAGAATGCAGACATGGTCAAGAGGTTCAGACCAGACAATAGAATGGGGAAGAAATGTAATCTATCTGACTTTGACCGTAGTGGTGCCAGACAAGGTGTGAGCATCGCAGAAACTGCTGATCGCTTGGGATTTTCACACACTAGAGTCCACAGAGTTTACAGAAAATGGTGTGAAAGACAAAGAAAAAACCTCCATGTACAAACAAGCTGGAGAAACGCTGACTGCTCATTTCACCAGATGCTGCCCGACCTGCTGAGTTCCTCCAGCTTGTTTGTGCATGTTGATTTGAACACAGCATCTGCAATGTACTTTGTGTTTAAAGAAAAACCTCCAGTGTGCATCAGTTCTGTGGGACAAAATGCCTTGTTAATGAGAGAGGTCAGAGGAGAATGGCCAGACTGGTTCAAGTTGACAGGAAGGCGACTATAACTCAAATAACCAGGTGTTACAACAGTAGTGAGCAGCAGAGCACCTCTGAGTGCACAACACATCAAGCCTTGAAGTGGATGAGCGACAGTAGCTGAAGACCATGAACATGCAGAAGTACATTCAGTGGCCACTTTATTAAGTACCTCTGGCACCTAATAAAATAGCCACTGAGTGTATGTTCATATTGAAAAGTAGACATTTGAGTAAGTAGGAAAGTTGCATTATCATTTTGGGCCTATAACCTTCCAAGATATCTCCACTTCCAGGCACTGGGGTGCTCTGAAATCAATAGCACCATTATTGGTGGTCATGGCTTCAGTTTCCAAAGCTCCAAGACCCAGAATCTTCTCCAAACCCTCCTCTGTCTTACTTCTGCCATTCTTCCATGAAGTGATTTAAAATCCACATCTTTAACCATTTACACTGATATTTCCTTACTTGATTTAACATTGATTACATAAGAAATAGGAGCAGGAGTAGGCCATCTGGCCCGTCAAGCCTGCTCCACCATCCAATAAGATCATGGCTGAGCTGACCATTGACACATCTGCCTTTTGCCCATAAAATTTAATTCCCCTACTATGCAAAAATCTATCCAACCTTGTCTTAAATATACTTACTGAGGTAGCCTCCACTGTTTCATTGGGCAGAGAATTCCACAGATTCACCACTCTCTGGGAAAAGCAGTTCCTCTTCATCTCTGTCCTAAATCTACTCGCCAGAATTCTGAGGCTATGTCCCCTAGTTCTAGACTCACCTACCAGAGCAAAACAACTTTCCTGCCTCTATCTTATCTGTCCCTTTCATAATTTCATGTTTTTGTAAGATCTCCTTTCATTCTTCTGAATTCCAGTGAGTAGAGTCCCAGGTGATTCAATCTCTCCTCATTGTCTAACCCCCTCATCTCTAGAGTCAACTTGGTGAACCTTCTCTGCACTGCCCCCAAAGCCAGTAAATCCTTCTGCAAGTAAGGATACCAGAACTGCGCACAGTTCTCCAAGTGCAGCCTCACCAGTACCCTGTACAGTTGCAGCATAGCCTCTCTGCTCTTAAATTCAACCCCTCCAACAATGAAGACCAATATTCCATTCACCTTCTTGATAAACTGCTGCTGCACCTCCAAACCAAATTTTTGTGATTCATGCACAAGCACTCCCAAGACCCTCTGTACAACAGCATGCTGAAATTTTTTACCATTTAAATGATAAACTGCTCTTCAATTTTTCCTTCCAAAGTGGATGATCTCACTTTTACCAGCATTGTAGTCCATCTGCCAGACCCTTGCCCAGTCACTTAGCCTATCTATATCTCTCTGCAGAGTCTCTGTATCTTCTGCACTATTTGCTTTTTCACTCAATTTAGCAAACTCAGATACACTATACTCAGTCCCCTCTTCCAGATCGTTAATTTATATCGTAAACAGTTGCGGACCCAGCATCAACCTCTGCAGCACCCCGCTCATCGCTGACTGCTAACCAGAGTAACACCCAGGTATCCCAACTCTCTGCTTTCTATTAGGTATCCAATCCTCTGCCCATGCTATGATTGCTTTGTTTTGATTAATAATATTGCAAAACCTCCAGCAATCTCTCAGGCTACAAGACCAGGAGCAGAATTGGGTCATTCTGTATGGTCCACCATTCTATCGTGTCTTTGCTACATACAGAGTGCTATATGAATGGAGTGTCAAACACTGGCAGTGAGAACAAAATAAAACATAGAACTGGGACCTTTACAGCAGCATCAGTGGTGCCCAGGGATAATTAGAGGATGCCAACTTTATAGATAGCTGCAGTTCAGTGTACATCAAGAAAAGTATAATGCAAACATTTACACAGGAAGCGTATTCATTCTAAACACATTGAGAGATTGTAGAGATAAATCCGAATGCAGATGTGGACAGGAACAATGGAATAAAGTTCATGCTCAAAGTGTGACGTAAGTGAAGCTGCAGCAAGCCCAGCTGATCTTACCGGAAGTGCACAGAGACACACTAGGAAAGGAGGGGCTCCCTCAGCAGGTTGCCATTCTGGTGCACGTGCTGCAGTTATTTAAACAGGTGGATGGCAGAGCAACTGGGCCTCACGATTGTTTTTTTAATTCAATGAAATAAGCAGCACACAGATAAAGATTCGTAAAATAGGACATGTACTCATAGGTGAGTAGGATGTGGAGGGGGTGGGGACGGTTCGGACAGCCCAGCGCACCTGTAGATATGAACTTCCCTCTATTCAGGACTCTTAACAGTGATAGGTGTGTAAAAAGGGCCCGGAGGATCACTGGGGACCTGAGTCACCCCAACCACAAACTGTTCCAGCTGCTACCATTCGGGAAACGGTACCGCAGCATTAAGCCAGGATCACTAGGCTCTGGGACAGCTTCTTCCACCAGACTAATTAATTCACACTGACACAATTGTACTATTTTGTATAGACTGTCCTGTTGCACATACTATTTATCACAAATTACTATAAACTGTGCATTGCATATTCAGACTGAGATGTGACGTAAATATTTTTACTCCTTGTGTATGTGAAGGATGTAAGAAGTAAACTTAATTCAATTCAATTCTTACAAATGCAGCAATCCAATCACCTCTTTCATTCATACTTTCTTTAGGCTTGTAAACAAGCCTTTGCCGGGTCACTTTTGCCATTCAATTGAATTTAATGCAGACTAAGACTGTGAGGTATGTTTTTGTTATGCAATACTGTAGTTCCACATTGAAGAAATGAAATTCAACACACAGTAGTCCTCATAGCATCATTCACTCTCATTCAGTGTCAGTAATTCTTTACCCTGCGATCCTGTAGGATTTTGTGAATAAAACATGCAAAAGCCGTTTTATATGCTTAACAAAAGCTGCAGCCCTTTATTTCCATTATGAACAAAGCCAAAGGCAGTCACCTTACACTGACGTCATTACTTCAGACACTGTCTCTTAAAGTGAACACAATAGCTCAATGACGGTGTTTGTGAATTATGTAGAACAGTTTCTATTATGAACAATATGTGTCATCTGTCAGCCATTACATAACCCTACAATCTTATCTCCACCATCTCTTTACAATTACATAAGGGGTGAAACTCAAAATCAATATTACTTCCTGAAACTGCCTCTTAAAAACAACCTGCATATTAATTTTCACCTCCTGCTGCTTTAGTGTGAAATATTTAAAAGATTAACTTTCAAAATCCAGGCTGCTTTTGAAAATCAAATCACCAATAAAAATTTCGAATGACATTTACGTTTCTTACTCCCTTGATTTTAAAATTTTCCAACACAATTTTAACTTAGCACTTCCAAGTGAGTTGGGAGTTTCAAATGCAGCTCCTGATACTCTGAGCTATGCTATGTGACCAGCAGCTCTGAAGAGCTTAGTTGCTTTCATACAACTTTGCCCATGAGTAAACTGCTGTAGGCCAGTGAATTCTAATTCCGCTTTGACATATAAATCTCTCAGTTCAAACAGCCGACCTAGCCTCAGGCTGACATCTCACCTGAAAAACCGTACCTTCAACTGCACTCCCTCAGTAGTGTACTGTAATGACGTCCTGGAATGGGACTGGGACTCAGAACCCACAACCTTCTGCTGAGACAGGGCAACCGTTGAAATGGCATTGATTAATTTTGGGCATAAGTTGGCATTTGATTATAACAAAGAAAGCATAGTCTTCAGTGGATGAAAGCATCAAGTGTGGTGTAAGTGGATGGTTGACTTGTTACCATTTGTATTTGCTTTCATGTTGATGGGTAAAGACTATGTCGTTGGATTGATTGCTATTACAAACAAGGGAAAATCTTCAGAGGCTGGAAATCCAAGCAACACACTTAAAATACTTAGTAGGCCAGGCAGCATCTAAGGAAAAGAACATAGTCCGCATTTTGGGCCGAAACCCTTCATCAGGACTCCTGATGAAAGGGCATCTCTGATGTCCTGGAAAGGAAAATCTCATCCGGGGAACAGATGCAGCAGAGATGAAGGAGCAAACACGAGGAAATCTGCAGATGCTGGAAATTCAAACAACAACACACACAAAATGCTGGTAGAACACAGCAGGCCAGGCAGCATCTATAGGGAGAAGCGCTGTCAACGTTTCGGGCCGAGACCCTTCGTCAGGACTAACTGAAAGGAAAGATAGTAAGAGATGAAGGAGGCCAGGTCTCAGCCCAAAATGTCGGTTGTACAGTTGGCTCTCCTTATACACGGATTCTGCATGCGCGAATTCAACCAACTGTGAATCGCGAAAACCCGGAAGTGCTCTTCCTGCACTTGTTGTTCAAGCATGTACAGACTTTTTTTTCTTGTCATTATTCCCTAAACAATGCAGTATAACAACCATTCTACATAGCATTTACGTTGTATTAGGTATTACAAGTAATCTAGAGATGATTTAAAATATACGGGAGGATGTGCGTGGGTATTATCGTGTGTTAGGATCGAAAAAAATCGGAAGTTTTCTAAGTAAGTAAGTTGGAGCAGGTGCAACCGGTATTATTTAGCGTCAGTTAGTCAAATGTTTGTCTTAGTATATAGTATATATTTTACCTTTCTATGCATATAAAACACTTAAGAATGTGTGTTTCAGCGCCAGGCTCGGGAATGGAATTTTCTGTGTTTGATCCAGAGACAGACCACTTCTGAACACGCTCTCCACTGAGCCAGGTTGATGTGGCGGATCAAAAACCCAATAATTAAACCACTGCGTTGCTTAGTAATAATTGTAGCTTTCATCGGGGCAGAGCCTTTCTCACTATATCCTTTAAAATTTTTCCGATCGTTGACTGACGTAGCCTAATGCATTTCCACTGACCGATGGCGTTTCACCTCTTTCCAATCGCTTTATTATTTCCACTTTATTTTCAATCGTGATCGTGATTATTTTCGTGGACAGAAACACTGCGCATTCAGAGCTCTGGCGCCGGGTCCTAATGTCCACCGCACTGAGACAGGTTAAATAAGGTCTGGGGTTCCGCTAGGTCCTATGGTCCACCGCATTAAGACAGGCTGAATAAGGGACTTGAGCATCCACAAATTTTGGTATCCGCGAGGGGTCCCGGAACCAATCCCCTGCGGATAAGGAGGGCCGACTGTACTTCTTTCCCCCATAGATGTTGCCTGGCTTGCTGAGTTCTTCCAGCATTTTGTGTGTGCTGCTTGATTGCTATTAATCAGATCTTTAGAACTGTTCTCAAATGTATTCGGGCTAATGTGAGGATTTACACTTGGCAGTGATGTAGATCTGTGCTTCACTAAAAGAAGCTAATTCCTAAACTCTCTGCCTGGAGTTACATAGAGACATACAGCACAAAAACAAGGCCTTCAGCCCAACAAGGTTTCCCAAACATCTAATTCACACCAATCCTAATCTCTTTTTCACCAGAGAGTCTACCAATCACCTACACAAATGCAGAAAAAATACACAACAGCTGTTGTAAGCTCAGTGCATCAACCCAGTCAAAAGCCAATGTTGTGATCTTACTCCCTTTCAAATTGTGATCTATGTACTTTTGAAGTAACTCTGCATCCAATAATGTCTCTCAAATAAAAATTCTATCACTTCTCTGTTGTTTAAATTTAACACCTCCAGCTACTGAAAATGGAAATTGTTTTCCTTGACTTGTATTATGAAAGCTCTTTGCATACTTTACAAACATCACATCACCCTCACATCCCTTGCTCCAAGAACCCCAGTTTCTCATTGTTGAAGCCTTCTGTCCTACTTAATAAAGTGCATCTCATAAAGGATACAATAATTAAATTGTTTTTATAGTTTTTGCATTCTCTTGTCCTGAATTTTAAAGCCTGGTAACATACTTTAAGGTATCCAAATGTGTCCTCACACTTTCACGCGCCTACATTTCTGAATTCAACGTCTCTGTGTATCACTATCCTGTTAAAACATTAATATCTCCTCTGCTTGTTTTGCTTCACAAAACATGACCACCTGGCAATGTTTCATTTGATATTTATCAGTCCAATGTTGTTCATGTCATCAAGAATTTTTAAGCAATCCCTTCATGCTTCTTACTGCTCAGTGGTCTGGTGTTGTGCCTCCGAGGAACATGACAACAGCAGCAGGCTATTTAGGTCCTTTAGCTACGTTCTGTCACTCACAGATCATGCCTGATAGATTACTTTCCATGTATCTGTGCTATTTACATTTCACAGACAAAAAAAAATCTTGGTTTTTGATTTGAATTAACTGAAAACACCAACAACCAATCTAAATTTCTGCATTATTTACTTGTGGTGTTTGTTTAACCACATTTGAAAGGAAGCTTTCTGCAATGTTCTACTATTAGATTTCCACTATTTCCACTGTATGACATCATAAACGGATCATAATCACACCTTAACCCATTAAATACCAACTCTACTTTGCATAACCTAACGCTTGAAGTCTTGGTCACGGGTAGATAAGCCTGCACCAAAACTGCTCACAATATTCTAAGTGTGTTCTAGCCAGAGCTGCTTTAAGCTGAAGCAAAAATTCTACCTGTGCAATTGGTCCTTAAGAAAGCCCACATTCCAATAGCCTTTCTGTTCCTATCAATGATTCATGTACATGAACCTATCGAATGGTGAAAGTCCTTGATAGAGTGGGTGTGGAGATGATGTTTCCTATGGTGGGACAGTCTAAGACCAGAGGACACAGCCTCAGAATACAGGGGTGTCCTTTTAGAACAGAATTGAGGAGGAATTTCTTCAGCCAGATAGTGGTGAATCTGTGGGATTCTTTGCCACAGGCAGCTGTGGAAGCCAAGTCTTTATGTATATTTAAGGCAGAGGTTTGTAGATTCTTGACTGGTCAGGATACGGGGAAAAAGTAGGAAATTGGGGCTGAGAGGGAAATTGGATCAGCCACAATGAAATGGTGTTGCAGACTCTTTGGGCCAAATGACCTAATTCTGCTCCTATACATTATGGTCTTACGAAGCTCCAAATCTCCTTGGATATCCAACTTCTAGCTTGCCCAATCATTTAATTTATTATGGTGTTTGATAAGTTCGTCGCCTAGGGTAGAAGGTGGTGGGTTATTAACTTCAAATTTTCTGCATAATCACTCAGAGTTGACCTGCATATAATGAGAGCTGTATAACTCATCTCTTTCCACCTTAGGCCACCAACTTGTCAACCACCCATGCTGTGGACACTTTCTGGAGGTCCAAGATCCCTGTGCTCCACGACCGCTGGACTAAGTGTGTAAATGTAGGAGGGGCCTATGTTGAAAAATAAATGTGCTAGGTTTTCTAAAATAGACTCCTTCTACTTTAGGCCACGGACTTATCAATCACCCCTCGTATTTTGTATTTCCAACTGCACGAATCACACAGAGGTTTGCCTTTGTGCCAAAGTCAGAAACTGGCTTGACGTCTGATGATCCTGTTGTTGAATATGGTGCCCACTTGCAATTTCAGTGTCAAAAGTCAAATCCTGCCACTGAGAGCACCTGCTCTTTTTCCCCACTTCTCATCTCCTGCCACTCAGTGAAATTTCTGCTTGCATTTTCTCTTTTAAGTACAACTTATGCTAATAGCCTCTTATGAGGAAGGTTGTCAACTGCTCTCTGTTTTGTCCATAGCATTCAGAGATCTTCCCATCCTCACTATTGTAATCATACCTTGGAAAATATTCAGACATGACCTCGCTTTTACGAACCCATGCTAACAACATCTCATCAACTAAAAACGCTTAAGGTGTTCAATCACCACCTTTAATTAAAGGCTCTAATAATTTCCCAACAACAGATGTTAGGCTAACTGGTGTATCCCTAGTTTCCCTTACTTAACTTTAAAAAAAATGTGGATACTTTTTGTGGTGAACTACATATACCTGTCTGGACACGCCCCCCCACCCCCCACCGCTGACTGCTCCCTTGGCTCCTCCCACAGACCCCTGTATAAAGGCGATTGAGGCCTGAGCCCAGCCCTCAGTCTCCAGATGTAGTATGGTGGTCAATTGCTGCTTGTTCTTTCTTCCAGTCAATAAAAGCCAATATCTTGCCTCACATCTCAGAGAGTTATTGATGGTGCATCGCTTTTCCAATCTAAAGGCTCTCTAGAGGTACGCTAACTCATTGTTATTTGAGATATGGCCCTACTACAATGGGATCATCTGCAGACATGATGGATTTACAGCAGAATCTGGTCATGTTCTCAGTCATGGATGTACAGGGCTGAGGACGCAGCCTTGTGGGGCACCAGTGTTGAGCATGATTGAGGCAGAGGTGTTCCTGGATTTCCTTACTAACTACAGTCCACTGGTCAGGAAGTCAAGGATCCAGTTACAAAGGGAGGTGTTGAGTTCCAGGTTTAGGGGTTTGCAGATGAGTTTTGCCCAGAATTTTATTGAAGAAGGCTGAGCTGGAAGTTAATAAACAGTAGTGTAAAGTGGGTGTCTTTACTGTCCAGATGCTCCAGAGATGAGTGTAGGGATGGGGTGATGGCATTTGTTCTAGATTCGTTTCAACAGTAGGGGAGTTGCAGTGGGTTGAGAGACGAGTTAAGGTGCGCCATGAGCAGCCTCTCGAAGCACTTCCTGACGGTGGATGTCACAGGCACCTCAATGTAGGGTGTTACTTGTTAATGTAAGTCAAGTTACTTGGATTTTCTTGGCTACTAGGATGGTAGTAGTCTTCCTAAAGCAAATGGAAACCTCAGGCTTCAGCAGGGAAAGCTTACAAATATCTGCAAATATCCCCGCCCACTAATCTGCACAGGCCCTAAGGGGCTCCAGGTTAGGAGCTTTCCGTGAGTTCACTCTTCAGAAGGCTGATCTTACATCCGCAACTGTGACTGCAGGTACAAGTGCAGTAGGCTGCCAGGTGGGAGGTGATATTCCAGATCCCTTCTGTTCAAAACATGCATAGGATGCATTAAATTCACAGGGAAGGGATGCACTGTTGTCAGTAATGCTGTCTATCTTTGTCTGGTAACCCGTAGAACACTCAGCACTACTTTTTGTAGATATAATTGGGTACATGCTACATCAAAAACCCCTGGAATCACTGACATTCTCCAGTTGTACAACTGTATGTTTTTCAATACAATGGAGCGAATTTCACAACCTAGAAATTCAAGCACATAACATTGCTATTTTTACATATGGTGAAATGTTACAACACGTTGGTCATGAAAATGGTTATGAAAATGTTGTGCTAATAGCAATTTCTATGAAGGCAATAATCTACTTTAAATTACCCATGTATTCATAGAAACACTTTCATGTAATGTTCCTTTTACTAACATGAAGCAAATTGACACATTCAAATTATTTCTTCTTCTTGGGCAGTCCCTCGGGTTGAGTACGATTTGCTTCCACTCCAGTTGTGCAGGTTTCAAGAAGGCTGATTCAATCCAACTGGGATCTGCAGAATTAGCAGTGGATGAGGGAGAAGATGCTGATGGGGTGGTAATTTGGCATGCCATGTGCTTTATCTATCATTTATGCAAATCTTCAGTGTACTCCTGATGCAGGAATTAAAACCTCTCTACGACATTCTAAATGCTTTACCCACAGTTTGTTAGTGAGTACACTACACTTCTTTCAACGATGTTTTGAGTAAATCCTTGAATATTTGCTCCAGTTCACAGTGAGCCGAGTGCTTAGCGCCCAGCTTTACTCGCTTTACACTCGTGAGGCTAAGCACAGTTCCAATGCCGTATTTCAGTTTGTTGACAACACCACTGTCGCAGGCCGAATCAGAAGTGGTGAAAAATCATCATATTGGAAGCAGATTGAAAGTCTGGCTGAATGGTGCCAACACAACAACAACCTCTTACTCAATGTTAGCAAGAGCTGTTTAATGACTTCAGGAAGAGGAAACCAGAGGTCCACAAGCCAGTCCTCATCAGAGGTCGACAGGGTCAGAAACATTAAGTTCCTCAGTGTTAACACGTCAGAGGAATTGTCCTAGGCCCAGCTCGTACGTGCAATTACACAGAAAACTCAGCAACGCCTCTACTTCTTTAAAAGTTTGCAAAGATTCGGCACGGCATCTAAAACTTTGACAAACTTCAGTAGATGTGTGGCAGAGAGTATATTGACTAGCTGCATCCCAGCTTGGTATGGAAACAACAATGTCCTTGAACAGAAAATCCTACAAAAAAGAGTGGATGCAGCCCAATCCATCACGGGTAAAACCCTCCTCATCGCTGAGCACATCTACACAGAGCGTCGTCACAGGAAAGCGGCATCCATGATCAGGGATCACCACCACCTCCAAGGTCACGCTTTCTTTTCACTGCTGCCATCAGGGAGAAGGTACACGAGCCTCAAGACTCACTAGTAGGTTCAGGAACAGCTATTATCTCTCATGCATCAGGTTCCTGAACCAGAGGGAATAACTTCACTTGCCCATCGCTGAACTATTCCCACAACCTCTGGACTCACTTTCAAGCACTCTTCATCTCATGTTCTTGATATTTACTGCTTATTTATTTATTACTGTTTCTTCCCTTTCGTATTTGCAGTTTGTTACCTTTTGCACACTGGTTGCTGACATCTTACATTGAGTCTATTATGACGATTGGATTTGAATATGTCCGCAAGAAAATGAATCTCAGGGTTGTATATGGTGACAAATATGAACTATGATAGCAAAATTACTTTGAACTTTGGCAAACTCTTCCCATTACAGAGCTCAGAACGGTCATTTGGCATCAAGTCACAACTGAGCATAATTAGGGCCTTAGATCTGGAGATGTTGGCCCAGAAGAGGACATGGCTTTGACCACTTTACCCTGTCGGTGGATTTGTAAGACTTTATTATGGTATTGCTCCAGGTTGTTATAGCCAAGACTGGCAGTGGAAATAAGCTCCCTCTACCTATTAAATACTCCCTTTGGTGTGCGACTCAAAAAGTCTCTGACAACCAAGTCCAGCTCCTGGCCTTCATGAGTGGCTTACCTATTAAGCTTGGCGAAATTGTTTCTACTGACAGGAGAAGGGGCAGTGGCAGGCTACTGGTGCCTTAAAGCCAGTTGCTTCAGGCAGATGGTTCTCAGCAGTTGTGGTTGTCAGCTCATCTAGGAGAAGGAAGACTCTTGTCTCAAAACTCCTTGCGGCGATACCCACTCGAGGGGGAAGGCTTCAGGGGTAAACACCAAGGAAAAAATCTGCAGTTGGAGCTCCTACATTGAGTTCAGTGCTGACTGGCAACTCCAGCGACGCTGCTGCCAAACTGTATCGGTCTCTGCCATTCCTTTGGGTTCATTAGAAGCGTGGAAAGGGGAGCTTGCTACATGGGCAACAGCTTGCTCTCCATATTGCACTGCCCTGGCTTGTGTAACTAGGCAACTAGTATACAACTTCCATGGTCGACCCTGATGACAGAGGCCTCAATAATTGCTCCAGTGACCTGAGGTGCTCACTGTATTCTATGTCTCAAAAATGTGTAGACGAGGAGATAGACCATGAAGTCTTTGCCAGCTTGATCTTCTCGATCTTCAAACACTTCTTTCCCAAGGGAGCCATATCTTTTTCTGGCCCATTGAAGATGATAGCAGATTTATCTTCATTGAAAGATGGTTACTGAAATCAGCTATTTGCTAGATCTTGTTGTAGACCTTTAACTTTGGTAGACAGTGTTGTACAGCAGAGGCAGGTTTGTGGAGTGCATCACAATTTTTTCCATATGCGTTGATGAATAATTATACACTTTATTAGGTACACCTGCTCGTTAATGCAAATATTTAATCAGCCAATCATACAGCAGCGAATTAATGCAAAAAAGCATGCTGACATGGTCAAGAGGCTAAGTTGTTGTTCAGACCAAACATCAGAATGGTGAAGACATGTGATCTAAGTGACTTTGACTGTGGAATGATTGTTGGTACCAGACCAGGTGGTTTGAGTATCTCAGAAATTACTGATCTCTTCGGATTTTCATGCACAAACAGTTGCTAGAGTTTACTAAGAAACAAAAAAATAACCAGTGAGCTGCAGTTCTGTGGGCGAAAACACCTTGTTAGTGAGAGAGATCAGATAGGAATGGCCAGATTGGTTCAAATTGACAGGAAGGTGACAGTAACTCGAATAAGCACGCATTACAACAGTGGTTTGCAGAAGAGCATCTCTGAACGCACAACACATTGAAACTTGAATGGACTACAGCAGCGAGGGCCACAAGCATTCACCCAGTAGCCATTTTATTGGACACAGGAGTAGCCATTGAATGTATATTCTCTATGAAAAGCATTACTATACACAGGATTAGTTCATTAGAACTTATTCTTTGTCTTTTTAAAAAAAACTGTTTAAGCCAGGCAGAAACAAACTCTGTATTTCAAGCACTGAAAATAATTTGCTGCGCCAATGCCACAAGCATTTGTCCAGCACCAATTTCCAACCAGAACTGGAAGAGAGAGCTGAACAACACTCTCTTCGTATGTCTATTATCCCTCCGGGGCACAAATTTTAGAGTGATCTGGGTGAATCATATACAGCTCACTCATGCGAAAAGCAACTCTGATTACATATACAATTTTACAGTCAGATCGAACTACTAACATAAATGATGGTTCATCAAGAGAAATGCTGCACAATCCAGATCATAAAAATCAGAAAAAATTTATGAAGCAGTGGGTGAATCAGATCGTGCAGCCAGCCCAACTTCCAACAGCTTAGTGGGTAATGGCCGTCCTTACACACATTAAGCGCTTTTCAAATGTGATGAAGGTTTCTGTGTCTAACATCCCTTTTTGCAATGAGTTCCTCCAAACCCTTCCTCCCCCAGATTAAAAATACATGTCTTTCCCTTCCTTCCTATTGCTTAAAGGATTACATTAAATCTCTCCTTGTTTCACCACCTGTTAAGGGAAATACATCCTATCCAACTTCGAGCCGTCGCACTTTTATTAACCTCATGTGAACCTTCATTCGGTCTTTTCTGTTGCTAAGTAACTAACCCCAACCGATCCAGTTCCTCCTCAAAAATACAACTCTCCATTTTGACAACATCCTTGTAAATCTACCCAGCACCTTCTCTCATGTAATCATAACTTCCCTGCAATGAGGCGGGCAAAGGTGTACGAAGTACGCAAGCCGTAATCTACCTAGTGTCATATTCAATTCTAGCACAACTTTACTGCTTGTATATTCTATTAAACAAAAGCATGTCCTATGTTTTTAAACCATCTTAGTAACCTGCCCTGTTACTTTTCACCAAAACACCTCAAATTGTTAATTATCTACATTATAAAAATGTAGAGTGTCTAGCTTAATAGTTAGAATCTTCTAATCACTAAAAACCTGCAGATGCAAATGTCTGGCCTAGCCAGGAATATTGAGAATTTAATTCTAAATGCTAAAGTGGGGAAAATTAGGATGGCGTAGTGTTATCATTGAAAAGTCCAAAGCCTAACCAACAAAGACAATACAGTGAAGACCTATAAACTCATATAGGACAAGGCAGTGAATGGACGTGGGAAGCCCAGACAGTAGTGCATTCTACCATACAAATTACATTTCAGGATAAACAACCAAACATCCCAATGGAATGTGCACTTCCTGCTGCTGTCCTTAAGGAGTTTGTACGTTCTCCCCGTGACTGTGTGAGCTCCCTCTGGGTGCTGCCGTTTCCCCCCACAGTCTAAGGATGTACTGGTTGGAAGATTAATTGGCCATTGTAAACTGTCCCGTGATTAGGCTGGGGTTAAATCAGGAGCTGCTGGGCAGTGTGGTTTGAAGGGCCGGAAGGAGGGGGAGTAGGGAGGGAGGGATAGATGGATAGATTAATAAGATTCATTAATGAAGTGCAATGGATTCTGGAGCCTCAGTCACTTCACTCCATCACCGGACTCAACAAGAAGTCCAGTCCTGCTGGAATATGCTGCTATTATAGAAGGCAGTCCTTCTCTCTGATCCTAAAACAGCCAGGCCTGCTATAAGATCAGAGATCCCATTCATTTTAATGGGAATTCTCAGACTGGATAAAGGGAAATATTTATTGTTATTTTACTGATTTATAAAAATGCTAGTCTACTTTAAATGACTTTAAATGTTATAAAATATTTATTTCTGGCGAATTTAGTATAAATAAAAATTCCCCATAGTTTTGGCAGGAGACAAAATTCCACTCTCAGCCTTCCATCTTGCTCTGTGATCCATTATACTCAAGTCTAGCATAACTTTGCTGATTGCATATTCTATACTTTAGCTAATAAATTAAACCATGCCATATGTTTTTAACCACCTTAGTGATCTGCCCTGCCATTTTTCACGTAAATATAACACATAGACATAATGGTGTTACGTCCCTGTTGGAAGTACCAGGGCAGGCTTAAGTGATTTGCCTGAGGACCACGCACTGCTGAAACCTTACTATATCTTGTCAGACGTCCAATCCATGCAGGAGGTCGGCAAGAAAAACCCTGACACACATGGGCAGACTGGCCTATAGTTATCAGCAGAGCTGTGTTTGCCCCTGCCAGTTAAAATGCTTTACTCTGCACAAGCAGAGTAATAAATATTTAAAATCAAATTTCTGAACAAATTTAGCATCATAGCAAGTGCAGATGGAGCAATCCACATATGATATTTTCAAATTAGAATCAGTTTTAGCATTTTACTGACTTTTAAAAAGCAGCATTTGTTTACAGTGAGGCAGTAAAGCCAGCTGTTCACCCAAGATAACAATGTCATCAATCCATTCTGTGTGTAGTGGCAGGAGCAATGACAATCCCACAGCGGGCCTGACTGACAGCTAAGCTTAGATGTAACATATGGCTGAGCATCTTCGTGGAAAACACTGCATTTCACCACAATCGTCAAGGGTACCTGACTGCTTGGGGGACACTGTGTGCGCTTCAGCTCTGCTGTCTTCAGCCTTTCCTAAAGTATCATTAAAACACTCAGATCAAGAGAAAGCCCATGCAATGTCCAGCCTCAAACATCCCAAGAGCGCACTGTTATCTCTTCATTTAGTCTTTGCCAGAGAATATTAGACATAAACAAGGATCATTTTCATTCTACCATAACAACAACTACATCAATGACCTAGACTCTCATTTCCATTCAACTATAGCAATGATCGAGATCAGGGTACGACAAACAACCTTCCAACAGAAGCTCATCTTATGACTTGGAAGTTTCCCACAATCCAGTAGCCAGCTAAATCCAGGAGAAATCAGGCAACATAATAACTGATGCATGGTAAGGTTCTGAATAACCAGGTAATTGATTATAGTATGTTGATTGATTGATAAATATTAGGCAGGTCACCAAAAAGAACTGTTGAGTATTATTTCAATAGTGTTTGGGGTTATTTGCATCCTTGAGATTTCCAGCATCTGCAGTATCGCTTGTGTTTTTGGTTTAAGACAGCATCTCTGACCGTGCAGCACTCCCTCTCTACTGTGTATGTGTATGTGTTTGCATTGCTGAAATGTGTTTTGAACCCACTACTTTCGAACATAATGTTCAAAACAGCATCACTCCAAACACACGATCTAGCTGACTTCACAGTTTGCTGGCAAAGAAATTGCAGTTGGCCTACAATTTTCAGCAATTTTCAGTACAATTACATTACATTCCATTACAATTTTCAGTAATGGGTATCCAATCTGTCACAAGATGTCAATAAGTCACCTCTTCCTTCATTAATCTCCCTCCCTCCCTCTTTTTCTCCCATCTGTCTCTTGCTCTCCTCCTCTATGCCCCACTCAAGGATCTTTGCTTTCCAAAGCCTCAAGCACCTGAAGCAAGCACTGACTGCTGCAGTCAGTGAGCATTTTCAGAGCAGGCCGTGCTTCACTCTGATTCGGACTCTATCAAGGCAGTAAGCGTGCAGAGGGGGCAATGGGGAATTCAGGCAGCTGAAAGGGCAGGGAGAAAGCTATCATTTCCAACAGTGGGTCCGACATCGAGGCAATACAAGGGCTGGATGTGCCCAGATGAATGTAACATCATCAGCTGATATTGTGACCCCACTCTGATCATCACCCATAATCCGAGACACACATTCTTGCTTATAATTACATTTTATGCAGGAATGTCCTAGCTTGGGTTTACCTCTTCTTTATCTCACCAGGATCCAGTCTCATCTCATTGCATTCTTTCGGTTCATTTACCTACAACAACACATACAAAAGGCAGAGGACAGATCACTGAAGCTCAGTCCATGCCGGTCATTGTAACATTTATAAAAATCCAGTTGAAGTCTTTCTACTTGTGTTTTGAGGTCAGGGGCAGCATTTGTAACATATGGCACAACTAAGATGGAATGAAAAGAGCAAGGATAAGGGATAACAAGTACATGGCTCGGCACTCACAGGAGAGGTGGATAATGATCAGGATGCCTACAGAACATAAAGCGGAAATTAGTATTCATAGTGAGACAGCTCTAAAGAAGTTAATTAAGCAAATGCAAGAGAAATTATAGGAACCTAATGGTGTATATCTGAGAATCCTGTACAGAGCTCGGAAATAGAGGAGTCTGCCAGGCCAAAACTTTTCAAAAGATTTTGGAAAGAAAGTCTGCCCAAGAACACAGGAGTGTGGCAAATCCGACAACCTTTTGCTAAAATGGAGTCAAGAAGTTGTAGAGTCGTCTTACTGTAGTTGTTGATAAAACCACCAAGCATGGGATTTTCCTGGGGCTCTTCAAGTCTCCTAATGTAATTTTGATGGAAAGTCAGCAGAAACAGATGAAGCAAACAGAGTAAAAGGTTGCTTGCACAAAGGCTTAAGTGAACTTCTGCTCAAGGTGAGAGAATAGAAGAACGTCTCTCATTTCTCATCTGGAATACTGCTCTTTTGTCTATGTTTGGACCAAGACTGTGATAAAGCTGCAGCTGAGTCGTCCTGGTAGGTTCTAAACTGGGTACTGGTCAAGTAGAGTCAAGTTTATCGTCAATTAACTATATACATGTAAACCGTTGAACGAGACAGCATTTCTCCTACCAGAGTGTAAATCATGGTAATACACATAACACACAATAACTTATGAAAGTAAGGATAAAATCTATAGATAAACAGCAAACTGAAGTGTATAAATTAAATATGTAAGGTACAGAACAGATTAACCTGTGACACTTTGAATATGACACAGTGGGGAGTTCAGAAGCTTAATGGCCTGATGAAAGAAATAGACTCAGAAGTTAACATGCCAAAACAGCCCAAACACTACACCGATGGGGCACGTGACAAACCCCAGCTTGCCCCTGTGGTGCCCCAACCCAGGACATCCTCCACCTGGTCCAAACATGACCTCTCACCAAGATCCAGGACGGCTTCAGCACGGTTCATCGATGCGGCCACAAGCTGGAGGGGTGGCTTCATAAAAAGCAATTTGAACTGTGAAGAGAAAAGCACCTGCCACATGAAGCAACAGTTCACCACTCAACCTTTCTCGCTGTATGGAAAACAGCCCATCCAATCTCACTTTGCATCTCCAGCTCTCCAATCTAGGTAACACCCTTGTGACACACACAAAATGCAGGAGGAACTCAGCAGGCCAGGCAGCATCTATGGAAAAGAATAAACAGTTGACTTTTTGGGCCGAGACCCTTCATCAGGACACCATTGTGACTCCTTTCTGAACCCTCTTGCTAAACTACAGTTACCTATCCTTACAGGGTTTTTAGATAGTAAACACTCCATTAAAACAAGGTCTCTAGCCCAGAGTTGTTCTTCTACATGTTTCCATTTCACCTTCCATTTTTCCTGTGCTTTGCTCATTCTTCTATATTCCAATTGAGTTTTAAAGTACACACTTTTGGAAACAAAAAAAGCCTATACAGAAACCCTGAAGTTAAAGGTAAAACTCTTCAGCCTCACAGATGCTGCCTGACCTGCTGAATGTTTCCAGTATTTTCTTCTCATGCTTCAGGTTTCTAGCATCTGTGATATTTTGATTTTCCTTTGAATCCCTTTAACAGATGCCAAAATATACCCTTTCACCAACTCTAAAGGTCTACAGAAACTAGCTAGCCTGCAGATATAGCTACTTGAAGACTAAGTCTCTTCATAGCCAGGATGTAGTCTTTTTCTACAGCCTTTCCTATATCCAGTTATTGCAGCGGTATCTTAACTAAATTGGCTAACAACTGGCTTCTACAACAGTGGGGCATCTCATGTGTTGGACCTGGGCAATTCAAGCCCATCAAGGCAGCAAATTCTGCATCTTCTTCTTCAGTGAATACCCGCCTCACCATGCCATCGTTGAGGCACTAATTCTTCACAATGCCTCCTTCACTTAGCCCCTTCCAACTCTTATTGTCTTATGATTTCACTCTCTTACACCATTCAGAAAAGATAAAGATTAGCTCTACTTGTCACATTGGAATATGAAGAGAACTGCATCGCTTTTTGACATCAGCCAATACAGTCAGCAGATTGTGCTGGTGGCCAGCCCACAGGAGTCAGACAGGAAAACTGATAAAGCCTCCTGCACCAACACAGCATGCCCACAACTCATGTCAGTGGAAAGTGGGAGAAAACTGAAGCAGTTGGGGGACACCCAGTCGGTTGTAGAAACACCATACATTCAGCAGCTATAACTTGAACCTGAGCTTCACTGCCTGGTCACTGTACTGACCTGAAGTGTCAACTTGGAATACCCATTAGTGCTTTTGAAATTGAGAATTCAATGCAGGGTCCCCCCAGTATGGTTGATGCAGGGCAGCCCCTCTCTTTAATCCAATTTCCACCCAGCAACTTAGGCCACTGGACTCCCATGACCATGTGTACGGATAATTGAAACAGGTCATCCTGATGAACCACATCTGCAGTAAAGACACCCACACGTCCTTGCTGTCTCCAGTGTAGCTGCAGAACACAGAGTTGGCGGTCATAATTTTGGGATCGGTTGTCAGGATAATCCAGGTCAAATTTCACAGGCTGGGTGTCTACTATGAGTGTAACAAAGTGAGGAGCCTGCTTTTGGTGGCCCAAGTCACAGGTTTGGAAAATCATGCTTTGCTCCGGCTGTCTCCTTGCATGGAGTTGATTGTTGAATTTTTGCCGTTCACTCATAGCACATTGCTTAGCAAAGCACACCTTCTCGTGATGTCCTACCTCCTAATAAAACTGGCAGACTGTCTTTTGATACTTGCATTTGGACCATTGGTCATGACTTACCATCGCAGCAATGATATCACTTATGTGATCTCCATGGGGACCGTAGGCTGCGTGTTGGAAGACATTGATATTTCCGGGAGCGGACTGAATCTGCACAAGGCCTCTCTTAAGCACCTCTCAGTGGCAATCTGTGGAGTTTGTCCTGCCCCAGGACAAATCCTTCTTTTCGAACAGGAGGCTCTCCTGTGTCCTCCTCCAACAATCAACACTTGGATAAATGTCACTTCTATGAATTTGCTCGGGGGTGGGGGGGGGGGGATTATCTTTGTACTTGCATTCCTGCACCACTGGAGTTAGGTTTGTGATGAAGTCATCTACGTTCTCCTCAGGGGTCTGTTGTAGCTGTGGGAACCTGAGGTCTGCCATATAGGCATTGTCCTGCATCCCTCAAACACAGTCCAACATTTCAAATGCTTCTGTTAGTTCAGATTCATTCAGCAGGTCCACAGCATCGAGGTATTTCTGCTAAGTTCTACCAAGTGCATACAAAACAGCTGGAGTTTCATTACTTCCTGTGGGCTTTGCTGCTGGTTTGAAAATTGGTTGGAGTTCGAAGTAACCCAGGAAAGTTGCTTTCCATTGTAGCCAGATTCCAATGGCTGGTTTTGCCACAGCTGCGGCCCAAAATGGATCGGGTGCTTGTAGTAGAGCAGCCATTCTTGTGATCCTCGTCACCAAGATGTTGTGTATGTGCAGAGCAGAAACGATGACGGAGTAGTATGATCAAACGTTTTTACTGAGTCATGTTAGTAACGATACATGCTGGGCAGCTTACAGTGTGAGAGCTACGAACTGGATCCACAGAGACGAAAGACACGTACACTCAAAAGCCTGTATCCAAAATAGAGTCCTCCGTAGGTATAACATCTAATCAATTCAACTTGTGATCAGCTGCATATCAGTGATCACTGGCGCTATAAAGCAATGCAGGAAATACTACCCCACCGTACCGCCGGGTTTGCGGTTACTTTCTGCAGAAAGACTGAAGAATATTTCCATGAGCTGCTGGGACAGTGAGAGACAACCTTAATCTTGCTCAACGGAGCAGAACTGGAAAAAACTGGATGTTAATTTCCTTTCTTCTTTACACCACTGGCAGAATAACCTGAGACAAAATATTCTCAGAGACAAGAGGCTGTTTTCATAACTTACATAACTTGTGCCGTGTAAGTCTTCAGTAACGCACACAAAATGCTAGAGGAACTCGGCCAGGCAGGCAGCGTCTATGGAATAAACAGTCAAAAGTTTCGAGTCGGGACCCTTCATCAGGACTGGAAAGGAAGGAGGAAGTTTCCTTGACTTTGTAGTAAGTATTTACCACTGAATACAAAAGACATAAGTTGATAGTGTTAGATATCTTAAATTCCAAACTTGGATTGTTCAGGCAGGAAGGACAAAGGTTTAATGATTGCAGGGGAACTATGGGTGATTTCTGAGTGAATAAGCAAAGCTGGTCATCCTAATTTCCATCTGCTTTACATCTTCATAAGTCACCACTGTAATTTCGACTGAGCAAAATCTTGTTAAGTGAAATTTCTACAAGTTTCTCTTTAAAGGCACATTAATATTGATATCCCACTTCGCTGCTAATGAACCAAAATATTGAAATATGGACATGAAACCATCAATTATAATTTAAAACTGCTCTTAACATTCATCCCACAAAAAACAACTTATTGGTCACCCTGCATGAAATGAATGGGTTAGCATACCATAGGATTAAATATTCACCCTTTTATTGCATTAGCTCTCACGGCAAGAGAAATAGAATGTCCACATCATCCCAATCAATCATGTCAGTAAATCATACAGTCCAAGTCAAGTTTATTGTCATTTAACTATATACATATATATAATGTATGTAATCACAGAATGTATATATAGAAATGAGGTAATGTTTCTTTGAACCAGGGTGTAAAGCACAGTGATACACATAACACATGACTTATGAAGGTAGGGATAAAATCACACATAAATAACAAGCTAAAGTGCATTAATATTAAATATTGCAAGGTATGGAACAGGTTAACCAGTGACACCTTGAATATGATGTGGCCAGGAGTTCAGAAGCCTAATGGCCTGGGGGAAGAAACTGTTTCTCATCCTGACCATTCTTCATTTTATGCATCATAGTCTCCTGTCCAATGGTAGAAAGTCAAAGAGGATGCCGGATGGATGGGTGGGATCCTTAATAATACTGAGAGCCCTGCATATGCAGCGCTCCTGATAAATGTCCCTAATGGATGTTAAGGGAAACCTCTATGATCCTCTCAGCTGTTCTCACAGTCCTTTGTAGGGAATCCTGGCCCAGTGTTTGTTCCCATACCAGATAGAGATGCAAATTGTCAGGATGCTCTCAATGGTGCTCCTGTAAAACAAAGTTAAGACGGGGCTGGGAGCCTTACTTGACTCAATCTTCTTAGAAAATGGAGGCACTGCTGTGCCTTCTTGATCAGGGAGAGGATATTAAGTGACAGTTGAGGTCATCTGCAACGTGAACTCTCAGGAACTCGATGCATCTAAAGCTCTCTAAAGAGGAGTCATGTTTTCACACGGGGATGGTTCGTCTGAAGTCCACACTGATTTCCTTTGTCTTCTCCACATTTAGGCTTAGGTTGCCGTTCAATTCAGATTAAAGTTATTGGGGAAAAAAAATCACCTTGCAGAAAGATCAGCACGAACACAGAAAACATGCCAGAATATCTTACAAAAAGCTTGCATTTAGATATTATCTTTGATTCTGTAAAATTCTGAGAGATTTGCAGAGAAAGTTGAAGTACAGATAAAAGAAACAAGGACACCATAAAGGCACATGAATTGAGTATGATTAAAAGTCTAATTATTAAAGTGATAGAGGGGATATGGAGAGAACAGAGGAAGTGGCGAGTGTTGAAAGATAGAAGTAGCAAAATGTCTGGTTAAGAAGGCAGGAGCAGGGAATCATGTTAAAGATGGAATGAGGGACTCAGCATTATCAAAGAGCAAACGGAGATGGAATCGTATGGAACAATGTATAACCACAGCCTAGATAGTCCCACCGCCGTCTGTAAGGAGTTTTATGTTCTCCCTGTGACCACGTGGGATTCCTCCCACATTTGAAAGGCGCACAGAGTAGTAGGTTAATTCATCACACAGATATAATGGACGGCACAGGTTCATTGGGCTGGAAGGGCCTGTTACCTCTAAATAAAGGCAAAAAAAAGTGGGAAAACAGACTAATGAGGTACAAAAGCTACTTGGAGGGATTACAGTGACCAAATTCAGAGGTGCCAAGGGTTGATTAGGAAATTTAGCATCAGTAGATTAAAGACAGCTCAAGGCTGAAGAGGATACAGAATTCACATGGCATGGTTCAGCTTGATTGAATGATTGTAATGATTTTATGGTGATGAACTGCTTTGAGAGGCTTTTAATGGTTAGAACCACCTCCTGCCTCAGTAAGGACCTGGACCACTACAATTTGCATATTGCCACAATAGGTCTACATTGATGCTATCTCATTGGCTCTTCATGAGGCCTTGGATCACCAGGACAATACTAATACGTGGCAGGCCGCCGTTTATTGACTACAGCGCGGCATTTAATAAAACTATTCCAACAGGTCTGATCAAAAGCTTTAAAACCTGGGCTTCTGTACCCTTATCTGCAAATGGATCCTCGACTTCCTCGCCAGGTGACCAGTCTGTGCAGGTCAAAAATAACATCTCCACCTCGCTGATAATCAACACTGGCACACCTCAAGTATGTGTGTATAGCCCACCAATCTACTCTCTACACCAGGGGTGGGCAAACTTTTTGACTTGTGGGCCACAAAGGGTTCTAAAATTTGACAGGGGGGCCAGACCAGGAGCAGATGGACGGAGTGTTTTGGTAATACACCTCATAAGAGAAAATAAAATATCATGGGATATGTAGAAAACATGTGCTTTAATTTCAATTGAAAATGAACAAATGCATTACAACAAAATATCTGTCTTTGAAGTCCCATGGTATTTAGCTATTTATTGAAATGACTTTTAAAACACTGGAAATTAAATGAATAAAATATAGCTTTTTTTAATAGTAACAGTTATTATTTTAAAGCACTGAAAATTCTGTTATCCTTCAAGATATTATCATCATCACTCTCCTCCTGACTGTCTTTATTGTCTTAAAAACGGTAGGAGATGCAGGTCTACTTGTCCTGCTCCTTCTTATTCAATTGTCCCCTGTGCCAAAACTCAACAACGACCAGCACAAAGACAGAACAGTGACAGCGCGCCAGTATGCGGAGCGCGTTATTTGATCTGGAGCGCATTTTTTATTTTGAGAACGTACGTGCACCTGCGCACTACTCAAGTCCATCACTTAACAGAAATGACATGTAACATGTAAGGCTTATTGAAAAAAATATTTTCAAATGCATTTTTTACATAACACAATGAAGAAACTTATTTTTGATTTCAGTGGGAACAGTGTTGTTGGTCTCCCTTTTTAGCCAACGCATCAAAGTCTGGATTTAGTTTTGTTGTGGCGATTCTCAGGATGGATCTGAGGTGTTGGTCAGTTAACTTGGATCTGTGGCTGGCTTTGTTGATGTTCATGACGCTGAACGCCTGTTCACACAAATAGGTCGAGCCGAACAAAGAGTAAAGCGCAAATGTGGAGTAATACGCTGCACCTCAACAAAGGTCAATGTATATAGAGTGCGTCATCTATTGGGAAAACGCCAGAATTGCGGGGAAAAAACGTTAACAAGGTTTATTAATATAATTTCATCAAGTTCTGCGGGCCGGTTTAAAAAGCTTAACGGGCCGCATATGGCCCCCGGGCCATAGTTTGCCCATGCCTGCTCTACACCCACGACTGTGTGGCAGGGACAACTCAAATGCCATCTATAAATTTACTGACAACATTACTACCATTGGCAGAATTTCAGAAAGTGATGAGAAGATGTATATCAGCTGGTTGACTGATGTCACAGCAACAACCTTGTGGACTTGTAAGATGAGGGAACACACACCAGTCCTCATAGAGGGATCAGAAGTGGAAAGAGTGAGAAATTTCAAGTTCCTCGGTGTCAACATCTCTGTGAATCTACCCTGGGCCCAACGTATTGATGCAGTTCCAAAGGAGGCACAACAGCAGCTGTATTTCATTAGGGGTTTGAGGAGATCTGGTATTTCGCTAAAGACACTGGCAAATTTCGACAAATGTACCGTGTAGAGTGCCCTCACCTGTTGCATCGCCGTCTAGTATCAGGAGGATAGGATCAAAACAAGCCACAGAAAATTGTGACTCAAGTCGGCTCCATCGTGGGCACCAGCCTCCCCAGCATCCAGGAAATCTTCAAGGAGCAATGCCTCAAAAAGGAAGCATCCATCATTAAGGACCCCCCCCCATCATCCAACACATTCCTCTTTTCATTGCTACCATTAAGGTGTCAAAGGAGCCTGAAGTTACACACTCACTGATTCAGGAACAGCTTCTTCCCCTCTGCCATCTGATGCATGAATGGACATTGAACCCATGAATGCTACCTCACTACTTTTTTTGCACTACCGACTTATATACGAGGGGTGATTGATAAGTTCATGGCCTAAGGTAGAAGGAGTCAGTTTTAGAAAATCTAGCACATTTATTTTTCAACATAGTCCCCTCCTACATTTACACACTTAGTCCAGCGGTCGTGGAGCATACGGATCTTGGACCTCCAGAAAGAGTCCACAGCATGGGTGATTAATAAGTTCATGGCCCAGGGTAGAAGGAGATGAGTTATACAGCTCTCGTTACATGCACCTGCAGGTCAACTCTTTGAGTGATTATGCAGAAAGTTTGAAGTTAATAACTCATCGGAGTGATTGATAAGTTCGTGGCGTAAGGTAGAAAGAGATGAATTATTAACTTCAAACTTTCTGCGTAATCACTCAGAGTTGACCTGCATGTGCATATAACAAGAGCTCATCTCTTTCTACCTTAGGCCATGAACTTATCAATCACCTCTGCTGTATATGTTTTCTCAAGGTCCAAGATCCGTATGTTCCACGACCGCTGGACTAATTGTGTAAATGTAGGAGGGGACTATGTTGAAAAATAAATGTGCTAGGTTTTCTAAAGCTGACTCCTTCTACCTTAGGCCACAAACTTATCAATCACCCCTCGTACACTTCTTACTATAATTCAGTTTTTATTCTGCATTGCAATGTATGACTGCCGCATAACAGCAAATTGCACAACATATGCTGGTGATATTAAACCGGATTTGGATTTTGAATAGACCCAATGACAGTGTCCAGGTACAGCAATGTTAACTAATACAGTTCGAAGGCAAAGTTATTTGTGAATTAGGTGTATTGCTGAGGCGAAGCAGGGTAATGGCTGAATACACGTGATAACTGAAGTGATATTTGTCCTAAAATGTTGTACTGCAGTGCCACAAGTGACTGAGGGCCATGAACTGAAGTTTTGGTCAAGGTTGGGTAGAATTCCTCAAGTCCCCGTCCTCTTATTACTGATTGCTGCACCTTTTGAAGACACTACCATGGCTTATTTCTAAACTTTACAATGATGGCTGCCAAATTATATCACTGCAGACTATTCTATAGTTCTGATCATTACAGTCTAAGTAAGACTGCCTCTTTTTTTTAAAGAAAGCTGCAGAGCTAATCTTATGCACTTTGTAGAAGCACCATTCCCTAGCCACCAATTCCATCCCTTGCCTGTGTATTCAGCATCTACCATTAACTCAGAATTTAAAATCATCGTTTGTATTCCCGAACCTTCCCCATCAGCAACCCCATCTAAACCCACATCCCCCTTGAATTCTGCGTAATCCTCCACTCTGGCCTACTTTTCCTGCCTCATCACGAGTGGTTCTGCCTTCAGACTACGAACTTGAGGATTCCACCCCTCCACCCCTATATCTCCCTATCCTATTTTCCTAGTTAAAACCTCCCAATTTAACCACACCTGTGGCCACCTCTCCTAATATCTCCTAGTCTGGTCTGGTTTTAGGTTTTGGCATGATTATAATCCTGTGAAACATCTTAAGATGTTTAAAAATAAACATACTCTGCTTGATGGTGTCATAACCAAGAAATGATCTCCAAAGCTACCTAGTTTTTGTGCTGCTAAACCTTGATCTGCAGTGGCCAAGATTATTGAATTGTCTGCTTATTTACTTATTTTAGAGATACAGCATGGAAGCAGGCCCTTCTGGCACAACAAGCGTGCGCCACTCAACTATACCCATCTGACCTACTAACCCACAAGTCTTTGAAAAGTGGGACGAAACTGAAGCAGTTAAAGGAAAATCTTGCAGTCATGGGAGAAAACACAAAGTCCTTACTAACAACAGCAAAAATTTTACACAATTGCTACATGCCCGGAGCCCCCCAAAAAAACCTCATTCCTCTAACCAACAATAATAATAATAGCATAACACTGGAAAAAATATTAAATTTTCAAAGCTATTGCCTAAAATTCTGGTAAGAATCCGTGAACCTTGAGGAATAAAACATTATAGATTCCGCTAACATTTTTTAAAAAACTGATTATATGATAAAGGTAAAGCATTTCTGTAAAACCTCACAGGTGAAGTAACAGATGGTTTACCAGCAGTTTCTGTGTTTTTTTTTTCCAGAATTCTAGTATCATTAGTTTTTATTTTTCAACAATGCAATGCTGGTGAAGCCTCATGATGAGCACAATTATGCAGTATTTTAAAAAATGAAACCTATTAAAATAAATTATTTAAAGCACAGTTACATCTGTTTACCAAAATAATAAGAGAAATGCTGGGAAATAAATCCATTTCTAAGATTGTTAATAATGCTGCAATTTGCTTACAAATGATCACGTAAATACATGGGACAGGTGAACTTGGGATTGAATCCCAACTATTGTTAGAATTATAACACTCCAATTTAATGACAGAATTAGATTACGAGATAATTAAACATAATAATACCAAATCAGTAACTTGAGTCCAGCAAAGTTCTAACCAGGCATTTATCTATGAGTTTACTACAAACAAAGCTGGCCAGTGACGTAGCGGTGTCTGTACTGGACCTTAAGGTGAGTGGTGCCGGGTTCAAATCCAGCCGGCTCCTTGCCTACTTTCCATCCACGCTGGGCTGAGTGCCGAGCCAGCAATTAAGCCTCATTAAAAAAAAACAGATGAATGCTAAAGCAGCAGCAAGGTTTACACCCATGGGCAGAGAGGAATTGTTATTATTATACTACCAACAAGGATTAAGAAGGCCTGCACAGACAAGTACGAAGTTAGTGCCCTAGAATGGTCTGAGGACATCTGTGTATCAGCAAGCATGGCAATGAGAACATTACATAAAAGGGTGGATCATTTGGAGTTTGTTTCACTCACAAAGTGAGGTGATCAGAAAAGTGATGGTCAAGGAGAGTGCGCTAACTGCTGAGATTAGGATACTTAAAATGATGCTTGAGGAACGAGTGTGGCAGAAAACTTGGAACTCCTTTAGGTGAACCAAGTGCTAACCTTGGTAAAACATCTTGACCAGCTTTAGATGATGATCAATAAGATCACTACTGTTCAGCCAACTCTGAGCAGCTCTAGTGCTCACCGGTCACCTGACTGATCCAACAAAGACAAGTTGTTGGTCATAAATCTATTTTACGCATTTGGAATGGAATACTTAGGGCAGCTGTTCCCTCAGTGAGACAATAATCTGCACTATTCCAGTCTTGGTTCATGAGCAAGTTAAACCTTACACTAAGGTTTAATGTTTTGTTTGTTTATAGCTGCCAAGTGTCTCATCAGACCTTGTACAAATCAGAAGAAAGACGACTGGGAGACAGAAAGGAAGCAGCCTGTGTTTAAATCTGTAGATTTGGGATTGACAGATTATGGAATATCTTTAGTGTAACCACTGGGAATGTTCATCATTTCACAGCAGAGAAAAGAAATGAAGACAAACATGTAAAAATGTTGAAGTACATTTTATATTTCAGACATTGTTAAGCCTGTTGATAAGTATTAGCTTGATTTTTTGTCTGTCTCTATATTTTAAAAGTATGAAAATAAAACATGGTATTTTAAGATTTTATTTGAGTAATAAGAGGTTCAGTATGGGAGATTTTTTAATGATGTTGTACCTAGCAATCTGATGCCATTCAACAAACTGGCCAATTTAAATTTATACAAAGCCACTGTGAGCATCACAATTGAGAAAGGCTGTAGCAGCGTGTTGAATTAATGTTTAAAGATTAACAGAGATGGTTCAGTATAAGTATGAACAGTCATTAATTAGTACAATTAACTTGACATCTTTATTAAGTGAATTTTTTTTGTCTTTCACACATTGAACCATTTTGCTTCACACAATGTGCAGGCTTCAACATTTTTTATTCATTTATTCACAAATGTGTGAATAAAAAACTTCATTGCATTTAAAATGCATCATCCCAACATTTCACCATCATCATGACAAAAAGCACAATTGCTTGGTCCAGGGGAATAAGTTACTTAAAATGAAATGCATGATCTTTACCTGCTGAGGACTACATACAGTACATAGCGGAGTTACTAAATAACATTCACTTCAAAGTGATTAGGTAATGTTAAGAATTTATGAACTTTATCTAGTGTTAAGGATTATTCTGGAGTTATGAAATTATATGGATAGGAAATATTAAGTAAAATGAGAGCTATTCTCCAAAGTTAAATTGTAAAATGTTTATACTTTAGGGCTATTAAAACCACTCATCAGGTGTGTGATATTCTGACTCTGTATCATTTTAAATGTGCCAGGAAAGACAATAGATAAATGCTTACATTAACTTACACTTATTGAAACCCTCATGAGCATTTCAAGGAAGCCATTAAGCGGTCATCTCCCGTATTAATACATTGCTAAAGGCATTTCTCTGCCATTTAACACAGAGTTCAAGACATGACTGTCTTGTCAACTAATTTTCTGGCTATTTGAAAATTCAAAGTAAAATTTTATTATCAAAGCACATATATGTCACCATTTCCTTGTGGGCATACTCTGTTATAGTATTATAACCATAACAGAATCAATGAAAGACCACCTAACTAGGGTGTTCGACCAGAGTGCAGGAGACAACAAACTGTGCAAATACAAAGAAATAATAATAATAATAATAATAAATAGATAAGCAATAATTATCAAATAAATAAAAGCTAAATAAATAAGCAATAAATATCAGAACATTTCAATGGTGGAGCAAGTGAAGTTGAGTGAAGTTATCCCCCTTGGTTCAAGAGCCTGATGATTGAGGGGTAATAACTGTTCCTGAACCTGGTAGTGTGAGTCCCTGAGGCTCTTGTACCAACTTCCTGATGGCTGCAGCTTTCCTGGGACAGCATTTCATGTAGATGTGCTCAATAATTGGGAGTGGCTTTACCCATGATGATCTGGGCCATATCAACTACTTTTTGGAGGATTTATATAATCAGGGAGCCAACCCTCAATACTGTAATAAAAAGAGATATATTTGGGCAGCTGGAGCTTTGTGCTCAGAACCCCAGATGAACCACTAATATTTGAATATTCAAATGAGTTCTGTCTTTTAGGATATTGGAAAGATGCTAATCTGCAAATGTTATCTGACCATATTCAAACTGTTGAAGTGAGTAACTACAGCCACTGGAACTATAGTTTTTGTTATCTTTGCATTTAAAAAGCATAAAGCATTGCTACTATTTTGTCAGTAGAGGAAAAATGGAGATCTGCAGTGTTGAATAAAGAATATGCCTCTCATATACAGCCACTGTATGGGTTAGTGTGCAGTCACATCATAGCATAAAGAATGCAAGAAGATGGAAATTTACAGGCATCTGCCAAGCCTTAAACTTCCTAAAGGAATACAGCACCCCATCTAAATCCCACTCTAAACCTATGGCACTGTTTCCAATCTCCCTTTCTTTTCTTAAGTTCCGGAATATGTTGTCACCTCCCAGGTCAAAATATCATCTTTGCCATCTCTTGTCATTCTAATTTTTTCAAACATATTACTGATTTTGACTTAAGAAAAACAACCTTGGTATACACCCAGTGGCCATTTCTTAAATATACCTGTACACCAGCTTGTTAATGTAATTACCTAATCAGCCAATCATGTTGCACAACTCAATAATAAAGGCATGCAGATGTGGTCAAGAGATTTAGTGGTTGCTTCGACCAATGATCAGAATGGCCAAAACACATGAAATTACTGTTGGTGCCAGACAGGATGGCCTGAGTACCTCAAACCGTGAGAAATCTCAGAGAACAGTGCGCTAAACAAAAACCTCCCAGTGAGTGGTGGTTCTGTGGGCAAAAGTGCTTTGTAAATGAGAGGTCAGAGGAGAATGGCCAGACTGGTTCAAGCTAACAGGAAGGTGAGAGTAACTCAAATAATCATTTGCTATAACAATGGTGTGCAGAAGAACATCTCTGAACAAACAGGAAATCAAATCTTGAAATGGATGGGCTGCAATAGCAGACGACCACAAACATACACCTTGTGGCCACTCAACCAGTTTATGCAAATGTGAACAGTGTCTTGTAATAAATCTGTATCGACCTGTTCACTTCTCATGCAATGTGGTTGCTGTTTAGGACATTCACATTGTAATGTAATGATATACAGCTCTAGCATCACATAATCCTCGTTTCTGCGTATTGGATATCGTTTTCAACATAAAGACTAGAAAATCTTGTACTTCTTCCTCCCCTTCCCAACCTTCTTGCTCTAACTTCTGATCCTTTTTCTCAGGTCCTGATGAAGGGTCTCGGCCCGAAACGCCAACACTTGACTCTTTTCCATAGATGCAGTTTGGTCTGCTGAGTTCCTCCAGGATTTTGTATGCAAACACGAGGAAATCTGCAGAGGCTGGAATTTCAAGCAACACACATACAAAATGCTGGTGGAACACAGCAGGCCAGGCAACATCTATAGAAAGAAGTACAGTCGATGTTTCGGGCCGGGACCCTTCGTCAGGACTAACTGAAAGAAAAGATAGTAAGAGATTGAAAGTGGGGGGGGAGGGGGAGATACCCAATGATGGGAGAAGACTGGAGGGGGAGGGATGAAGCCAACAGCTTGAAAGTTGAAAGCATTTTGTGTGTGTTGTTTTTCAACATGCGCTGGCTGATGGCATAGTGGCATCAGCGCAGGACTTCAGAGCAAAGCCCCAAGTTCAAATCCAGCCGGCTCCCTTGCAGGCTTTCCATCTGTACTGGGTTGAGCGTTGAGCGAGCAACGTAAAAACAAGAAAACCTGCTAAAAAAAAATGCCGTCACGACAGTGTCCCGATGATTCCACTCAGAGTTAAGGGCTTTCGTCTTCTTTTCAACATGAAGAGTAGTTCTTACAGTAGTTACAAGAGAAATTAAAGTTCAAAGTAAATTTATTATCAAAGCAAAAACAGTATACAATAAAAGCAATGAAAAACTACACACTGACAAGCAAACTGATTTGTGCAAATTCTGGAATACACAGAGCTAACAGCCTGGATTAGGATTAAATCCTTTTTGCTCCACAGATTTATTATAATAACTTTGTGGCTCCATTACCCTTTTAAAAATTGCAAAATATCTTATTGTTATTATTGTCTGCATTTTTCTTTCCTGCATTCCTGCCAGCACCAACAACCCCCCCCCCCCCACCCCATCCCCACCAAACACCAAAGAGATGCTCTGACTACAAACTGTTTTGCTTTCTGAGCCATGGGTGCCATCATAACTGAATCCTTTATAATGTTGCCTGACTATGGATCACAAAGTACAGAGTGAACACAGTCTGCAGCTATGGAGGGCTTAAAGAGTTAATTGTTTGAGCCGAGGTCCTTAACTGTTTATACTCCTCCATAGATGTTGTCCGTTTTCAGTTCCTCCAGCATGTTGCGTGTTGCTCAATATTTCCAGCATCTGCAGAATCTCTTGTATTCAAGAACACAGTCTGCCACAAGTTGTTCTATCAGCTTTACCAAGCTAACAATTGATATTAAACACTAATGTAAGTGAGTGGTTTGAAGAGGCAGACTCATAGGGTTAAATTCTATTGTACACAATGGTGTGCTCTGAAGTAGCTGTGTTGCGCTTATTCATAAGACCATCAGGCTCTTGGCTACAAGCCTGATGTTGTGATCTACAGCATTAAAGTGGGGGATTAGACTTTCACATGAGACAAAATGTGGAGCTCGTGACAGAAGTGAGAAAGAGCCAGAGGGTACACATCCAATCCAGACTTCAGACTATGCTGATGGAGGTGAAGATTTGGGGATCCAACTGGCTTTGATTGGGTGCAAGTGTCCTGGTTAAGAGTTTCGACCCGAAATGTTGAGTGTACTTTTTTTCACAAACGTTGCCTGACCTGCTGAGTTCCTCCAGCATTTTGTGGGTTTTGCTTAGATTTCCAGCATCTGCACACTTCCTCTTGCTTATGATAAGATTGGGTGATCTGTGAGGAATACAAGCATGGAACTTATTTAGCGATACTAGAAATTTTGTAGATGCTGGAAATCTGGAGCATCAAACACAAAATAATGGAGGAACTCAGATCAGGCAGCACAAATGAAAGGAAATGAACAAGTTTCTCACTTTAATCAGAACATAAGTTACAGGAACTGCTGTCCAATCCCTGGCTCCACTTAAACTGTTTTTTTTTGTGCACAAGCACAAGATGCAGGGAAATCTAGGCAATTTGCACAAAATACTGGAAGAACTCAGCAAGTCAGGAAGCATCTATGCAGAGAAATAACAGATGACATTTTGGGTTGAGACCTTTCACCAGGTCTCTTTATTGCACAAATTCAAGTCACATTCATAGGAGCAGAGTATCTAAGAATGATCAGGAAATGGTCATGGACATTTTTCACTTCCTCTTTGAGTACATTTTCAATCATGTCATGTTGGAACATGGAATGCAATGTGAAATAATTTCTAGGCAATGATCTCCTAACTGCAGACACACAAACAATGCAGTATTTTCTGCAGCTTGCCCTTGAGATCTCTTCAGGGAAGATGAAGTAGATGCATTTCAGTATAAGTAAGCTCAGTTTTATCAAGCAAATAAACATAAGCAAATCCAGCAGCACAGCAACATAGGCTTAATGTGATGATGAACATTTTTCATAATCTACAATAGCTTGGAGTTCGATGGTCTGTTTCATAACAAAGCCAGCAGAAGTGATGATCTGCATACTGATTCACTCACTTTCGGATCTGACAGTTATTGGCTTTTGGTTGGTTGTGGAGTTTCAGAAAGATGGGATTGTGAATTCATGTTTCTTTTTAGCTTTAAAGCTAAGACATTAATCCCGTCACTTTCCTCAAAACTATTATGCCAAAATAAGCACTTCCTTTCCATGTTATTTGTGCAGCTTTCTGTTAATACACCCAACCTATTGGTATGCATAACATGTAGATCCTGTAATTACAAGCCCCACAGTTTCTAACACTGTTTTCAATCTGGTCAGGTATAACAGTTGATTGTGATAATTTCAAGGTAAACTAGCAAGTTCCTGAACTAATGACAGTTTGAAGGTCCTGGGTTTAGGACTGGACACCCAGAGGCAGCCTATCCTGAGGTTTATGGCCTCTGTGTTTGAGGCGTGGGTGGGAGGGAAATGACTTGTTTTGCTGTTGTTGTCATTTTGTTCTGTTTGTCTTGTGCATGATGTTGTGTTGAACATGGTGGGCATGTTATGTTGGCACCAGAATGTGTGGCCAGAGAATGTGTTGGCACCAGAAAATCTGTATCTACATCTAAAGACTTAGGCACAAGCTTAGATTCCATAGAGTACCTATGGGATTTAAATTCAGGAGAATAAATAAATCTGCAATTATATGAGTTAGCATTAACAATGGTGACCATGAAACCACTTCAAAAGAAACATCTGATTCACGAATGTCGGTTGCAATTCTCATATGGTCTGCCTTTAATGTGGCAACTGACCCACTGAAGTCAACTATTAACTGTGCTCTGTCATTGTCTAGCAAGTCTCTTGGAGGCATTCTGGAATGAATGACAGGCTATGACACTCACAAATATAGATAAAAAGCATATAGAAGTTTAAGAATTGAATTTATTTCCCTTTCATAGGGTTATTACTTTTTTTAATGAAAAATCACCAATACTTCTCCATTCCTAAGGTTGTCATTGCTGGGGAGGTAGTGGGGATAAGCTCCCACTACCTAGAAAGTGCTCCAAATGGCGTGCGTCTCTAACAGTTTCTGACAACCAAACCCAATGCTTGGCCTTCACGTGTGGCCTGGCAGAACTGTTTTCACTGACAAGAGAAGGGGGCATAGTCGGACCACCGGCTCCTCAAAACCAGTTGCTTCGGACAGTTGGTGCTTGTCAGCCTTGGATGGCAGCCTGGCTAGGAGAAGAAAAGCTCTGATTTTAAATCTCTGCTGCCTTGCAGCCATGCCCACCCATGGAAAAAGTTTCAGGAGTAAACCCCGAGGAAGAAATCCATCGCCAGGGTCCCTAAGCCAGTTTGATGTTGTTTACAACCTCCTCAAAGACACTGGCGCCAAACTGCATCAGCTCTTGCCCTTCCTTTGGACTACATCAGTGATGTGGAGAGGGGGAACTCACTGCATGGGCAACAGCCAATTCTCCAAACCTTCCAGCCCAGGCCTGTGCCCTGGAGAGGACACAGTCCACCAGAGGCGCAAACTTATGATCCCCCAGGATCGATAGCTACTACTTCTCCATATTTACATCCTCTCATATGAAATCAAAATGGTGGCAATCATATCCATATTTATGATGTCACCCAAATCCTACAGCTCTAGGCATGTCATCCACTGGGTGACAGACTTCAAAATAAAGATCATCTTTCTTTCTCACATACATCAAAACATACAGTGAAATGGGCTATTGGTGTCAAATCACAAAGGATCTTGCTGTGCAGTCCTCAAGTGGCACCACGCGTCCGGCACCAACATGACATGTCCACAGCTCACTAACCCTGGACTGTATGTCTTTGTACTATATGAGGAGTGCGGAACACTCAAGAAGAAACCCAGACAGTCATGGGGAGAACGTACAAATTCCTTACAGATAGTGGCAGGAATCAAACCCTGATCTCCCAGCTGGCAACTGTAAAGTGATTGTTCTAACTGCAATGTTACCGTGCCATTCCTGCTAATCCACAGTTTATTGGAGAGAAGTTATTTCTTCATATTAAGAAAAAAAAAGTTAGCAAAGTTTTCAACTCCAGTACGTTTTGTTTCAACAATGCCTCAAAAGAAAGAACATAAGATATCTTCCTCAGAGCAGAAACTGTGCTTGATTATAATACATCAAGTTCAAGCACAGTAATATGATTGGTGTTTGTTTTAAATGGAAATTCAATGGTGGTTGAGATTCTGTCATAAAAACATTCAAGATAATTTTTAGATCAGTAGGAACTCTGGTTCATTTCCATTTCCTTATTTAAATAAAAGTTTTTGAAATATACAGTATTTGAAATTGTTTTACCAAAGATGTAATCAATTTAGAAATTATCACCAAATATAATATATACCATTAATTTCTTCATGACTGGATGTAATCGGTCTAGAAATGCACCTTAATAACCTTAATTGTTGGGCATACCATTTGTATTTAAGTTTGTCTCGCCAATACTAATGTTTGATGCTAATGTAAGTAGCAGATGTCGTATCCACTCATAGCTCAGTTTCCTTCCATATACTCTACTCTGCTGCAGTTGAATAGACAAAATTTAACCCCTGCAGAATAAGTTTGACATCATCTGTGTACAGGAATTATTAGCTATAATTCATTACATTAAATTAGCAAATGAAGTGGAAACCTGAACAGTGACCAATCGGAGTTCAGAGGTGAAAAGTAACAGTGTTTTCACCCAGGTTGAGGTACGTGGAGTGGCCATTGTTGGACTGGTTTAGTGTAAGAGTGGGGCGACTTTTGGTCTTGGTTCAATAGGTTTGGACAGCACAAGTATCTGGTAAGCTTTTTCTTGTTCATTCTTCATCTGTAAGTGTATGGTTCGGGCAGTAAGAATGGCTCCAGGGGCTATGTTTTGCTCATTGTGTGAGATGTGGGAATTGATAACCACATCTGCACAAAGTGCACCAAACTGTAGCTCCTCAGAGAAAGTGCTAAAAAACTGGAGCTGCAACTCAATGACTTTTGGCTCATGGGGGAAATTGAGGAAAGATGATAGATAGGAGCTACAGAGAGCAAGTCACCCCAAGGCTGCAGGAAGCAGGTGAATGGGTGACGGTCAGGAGAGGGAAAGGCAACTAATCATTAAAAGTGCATAAGAAGACATTAATTAGCAGCACGATACAGTGTAAACAATTATTCTGCAGAACAAGAGGAAATCTGCAGATGTTGGAAATCCAAGCAACACACCCAAAATGCTGCAGGAACTCAGCAGGCCAGGCACCATCTATGGAAAAGAGTATTGTCCATGTTTCAGGCAAGGGTAAGAAGTCTCTGATGGGATTTATTTATGCACCTCTGAACAGTAGTCAGGATGTGGTCTGAACAAAAATATGGAACCTTAGTTCTCCAGGGATATTGGAACTCTGATAAAGAAGAAGAGAGGTGTATGACATGTATAGGAAACAGGGAGCAAATAAGGTGCTTGAGGAGTATAAAAAGTGCAAAAAAAACTTAAGAAAGAAATCGAGGAGGACTAAAAGACATGAGATTGCTTTGGCAGTCAAGGTGAAGGATAATCCAAAGGGCTTTTACGGGCATACTAATAGCAAAAGGATAGTAAGGGATAAAATAGGTCCTCTTGAAGATCAGAGTGGTCGGCTATGTATGGAACCAAAAGAAATGGGGGAGATCTTAAATGGGTATTTTGCATCTGTATTTACTAAGGAAACTGGCATGGAGTCAATGGAAATAAGGCAAACAGGTTGCGAGGTCATGGAACCTATACAGATTGAAGAGGAGGAGGAGCTTGCTATCTTGAGGCAAACTAGAGTAGTTAAATCCCCAGAACCTGACAGGGTATTCTCTTGGACCTTAAAGGAGACTAGTGTTGAAATTGCAGAGGCCCTAGCAGATATATTTAAAATGTCGGTATCTATGGGTGAGGTGCCAGAGGATTGGAGGATAGCTCATGTTGTTCCGTTGTTTAAAAAAGGCTCTAAAAGTAATCCGGGAAGTTATAGGCCGGTAAGTTTGACATCGGTAGTAGGTAAATTATCAGAAGAAGTACTAAGAGATAGGATCTACAAGTATTTGGATAGACAGGGACTTACTAGGGAGAGTCAACATGGCTTTGTGCATGGTAGGTCATGTTTAACAAATCTATTAGAGTTTTTTGAGGAGGTTACCAGGAAAGTGGATGAAGGGAAGGCAGTGGATGTTGTCTACAAGGACTTCAGTAAGGCCTTTGACAAGGTCCAGCATGGGAGGTTAGTTAGGAAGATTCAGTCGCTAGGTACACATGGTGAGGTAGTAAATTGGATTAGACATTGGCTCAATGGGAGAAGTCAGAGATTGGTAGTGGAGGATTGCTTCTCTGTGTGGAGGCCTGTGACTAGTGGTGTGTCATAGGGATCAGTACTGGGTCCATTGTTATTTGTCATCTATATCAATGATCTGGATGATAATGTGGTAAATTGGATCAGCAAATTTGCTGATGATACAAAGAGTGGATGTGTAGTGGACAGTGAGGAAGGTTTTCAAAGCTTGCAGAAGGATCTGGACCAGCTGGAAAAATGGGCTGAAAAATGGCAGATGGGAGTTTAATACAGACAAGTGTGAGGTATTGCATTTTGGAAGGACAAACCAAGGTAGAACATACAAGGTAAATGGTAGGGCACTGAGGAGTGCAGTAGAACAGAGGGATCTGGGAATACAGATACAAAATTCCCTAAAAGTGATGTCACAGGTAGGTAGGGTCGTAAAGAGAGCTTTTGGTATGTTGGCCTTTATAAATCAAAGTATTGAGTATAAGAGCTGGAATGTTATAGTGAGGTTGTATAAGGCAGTGGTGAGGCCAAATTTGGAGTATTCTGTAGAGTTTTGGTCACCAATTTACAGGAAGGATATTAATAAGGTTTAAAGAGTGCAGAGAAGGTTTACAAGGATGTTGCCAGGACTTGAGAAACTGAGTTACAGAGAAAGGGTGAATAGGGTAGGACTTTATTCCCTGGAGTGTAGAAGAATGAGGGGAGATTTGATAGAGGTGTATAAAATTATGATGGGTATAGATAGAGTGAATGCAAGCAGGCTTTTTCCACTGAGGCTAGGGAGAAAAAAAAACAGAGGACCTGGATTAAGGGTGAAGGGGGAAAAGTTTAAAGGGAACATTGGGGGGGGGGGGGGCTTCTTCACATAGAGAGTGGTAGGAGAGTGGAAGGAGCTGCCAGATGAAGTAGTAAATGCAGGCTCACTTTTAACATGAGAATAACTTGGACAGGTACATGGATGAGAGGGGTATGGAGGGATATGGGCCAGGTGCAGGTCAGTGGGACTAGGCAGAAAAATGGTTCACAGCCAAGAGGGCTAAAAGGCCTGTCTCTGTGCTGTAAAGTTCTATGGTTCTACAAATTATGGCAGGAGGTAGAAAAAGCATGTCATAAATGTAATGTTACGTTAGTCAAGGGGGATTTCAATATACAGACAGATTAAGAACATCAGGTTGATGCTGACCCCATTACAGAATGTGGAATGACTCTGAGATGGCTTTTTGGAGCAGCATGTGGGTTGAATCCATTAAGGGATCAGTAATTCCGGATTGTGTGTTGTGTAATGAACTGGATATGATTAGGAAGCTTCGGTGACGGATCCTTAGGAAACAGTGATCATAATATGATAGAATTCACCCTGCAATTTGAGAGGGAGAAGCACAACCTTGGCCAGCTCCTCTCTCATGCCTCTGTAATTCTCTATACTCCATTGAGAGAGGAGCTGGCCAAAGTTAATTGGAAACAAACACTTGCAGGGAGGATGGCAGAGCATCAACGGATGGAGTTTCTGGGAGAAACTCAGAAGGTAAATGATGGATACATTCTGAAGAAGAGGAGGTATTCTAAACGCAGGGTGATGCATCTGTGGTTGACAAGGGAAGTCAAAGGCAACATAAAAGCAAAAGAGAAGGCATATAATTAAGCAAACATTAGTGGGAAGTTAATGAATTGAGATCTTTTTAAACCCACAGAAGGCAATTAAAAAAACTACAAGGGGGAAAAGTTGAAATATGAAGGTAAACTTGCTAATAATATCAAATGATACTGAAAGCTTTTTTAGGATATATAAATAGTAAAAGAGAGGATAGAGTCAATAATGGACCACTGGAAAATGACAATGGAGACACAGTAAGGGGGGACAAGGAAATGGTGGACAAACTAAATAAGTATTTTGCATCTGGGCCAGATGGACTACACCCCAGGGCTCTGAAAAAGGTAGCTGAAGAGATTGTGGAAGCATTCGTAATGATTTTTCAGGAATCAATAAATTCTGGTATGGTTTCGGAGAACTGAAAAATTGCAAATGTCACTCCATTCTTCAAGGGAGGGAGGTAGAAGACAGGAAACCATAGGCCAGTTAGCCCGACCTCAGTGGTTGGGATCAATTGTTAAGGATGTGGTTGGAGGCACATGACAGAACAGGCCAAAGTCAGCAAAGTTCCTGAAGGAAAAACCTTGCCTGACAAATCTGTGGGAAATTTTTGAAGAAATAACAAGCAGGATAGACAAAGGGGAATCAGTTGATATTCTGTACTTGAATAATCATAAGGCCATTGACAAGGTCCCACACATGAATCTGCTAAAGAAGATAAAAGCCCATGGTATTACAGGAAAGATACTAGCATGGATAGAGATTAGCTAATTGGCAGGAGGCAAAGAGAGGGAATAAAGTGATCCTTTTCCAATTGGCTGCTGGTGACTAGTGGTGTTCCACAGGGGTCCGTGCTGGGACCGCTTCTTTTTATGTTATATGTCAATGATTTGGATGATGGAATTGATGGCTTTGTGGCCAAATTTGCTGACGATACAAAAACAGGTGGAAGGACAAGCAGCACAAAATGCTGGAAGAACTCAGCAGGCCAGGCAGCATCTATGGAAAAGAATACAATTGATGTTTCAGACCAAGACCCTTCAGCTGGACTGGAAAAAAAAGATAAGGAGTAAAGTTAAAAGGCGGGGGGAGGAGTAAGAGAAACACCAGGTGAAACTGGGAGGGTGGAGGGGTGAAGTAAGGAGCTGGGAGGTTGACTGGTGAAAGAGATACAGGGCTGGAGAAGGGGGTATCCAACAGGAGAGAACAGGAAGTCATGGAAGAAAGATAAAGGGGGGGGGAACACCAGAGGGAAGTGATGGGCAGACAAGGAGATAGTTGAGAGAGGGAAAAGGGAATGGGGAATGGTAAAGGAGAGGAGAGGACATTACTGGAAGTTCGAGAAATCAATGTTCATACCATCAGGTTGGAGGCTACCCAAACGGAATACAGGGTGTGGTTCCTCAAACATGAGGTGTGGCCTCATTGCAACAGTACAGGGGAGTTATAGATAGACATATCAGAATGGGAATGGGAAGTAGAATTAAAATGGGTGGCCACTGGGAGACCCCGCTTTCTCTGACAGATCGCGCATAGGTGCTTGGCCATACTCAAGTACTGCGCCTACGCTGTACTCCGCTCACACATGACTGCACAGCCAAACACCTGAGTAATCACATCATCAAATTCCCCGACTTGACAGTGGTGGTGCTCAATACTAACAATGAGATGGCCTACAGCAAGGAGGTAGGAGAGGTGTCAGGCAAGTAACCTTTTCCTCAGTGTCAACAGGCTGAAGGAGATGGTTTCAGGAGAACTCGCAACACTCACACCTCTATTTACATTGGCGGCACAGCAGTGGAAATTGTGAGCAGTTTCAAACTCGTGGGAGTGCACATTTTGCACAACATCTCATTCTACAGAATCAGGAAAGCTCATCAACACCCCTACTTTCTAAGGATGCTGAGGAGAGCTGGACTTTCCGTATCTACATTCACACTATTCTATAGATGCTTTGTAAAGAACATCCTAACAAGCTGTATCACTTCTTGGTACAGAAATTACACTGTGGCAGAGAGGAGGCTCTACAAAGTTGGTTCTTTGCCATTTTTCCTTCACACTGAACAACTTTTTCCTCAACTCCACTCACTTCCTCCACATCAAATGAAAACAAGCATGGCTCCAACCTATATCTCACCCTTTGTGGGATGTGTAGAACAATCCCAGTGCCAATCCTTTTCAGCCTTCCCTTGCTAAAGGATGATGGGGCTGTCAGAAGCATCTCCTCTATTTCCTGCTCTCACTCCTACTTCCCACCCAAAGCAAGGGCAGGGCTCCTTTCATCACCACCCTCCACGTTCAACCACCTGAAACTCCTCCCCTCCCTTTAAGCATTCAAAGGGATCAGTCCCTCTCCACTAGCTATTTCCCTTTTCAGTTCATTTTCCTCAATGATGCAACAACAGCCTTTTTGAGCTCCATCTTTCCTATCACCGGGGACCCAAACAGTCCCTGTGAGCAAAGATGCACTTTCTCCAATTTGGGGCTTTGGATCTGGTGCTCACAATTTGGTCTGCCTTTCACTGGCAAAAGCAAATAAACACCGGTGACCACTTTGGAGAGCAGTGTCTTCAGTTCCACTTACCAAATCCATGAAACTGCTTCAATGACACATCTGCCGTAGTCAACAGGATTCGGTGAGTGTAAATGTTCAGAGGGAAGAGTAAACAAGTGAATTCCTCGGGTAAGGAGTGCTGAGTTCCGGGATGGACCAACAGCAGTGCTGGGTTCAACAGTCTCTCCAACCTACTGGCAGGCCATGGCACACTGGTGGATTGGTCAGACAAATTGGACTCCCATGGGAAGAAGATTGGACACAACATGGTGTCTGTGTTGAATGAGATAGGGTTCCCAGACAAGAGGGGGAACCAAAGGGGTGCCCTTTGGCTTCTGGCAGCCATTGTGAAAAAACCAGCATGAGATGATCACACAAGGAGAGTGGAGATGGTAAGTGTGAAGAACAAGGTGGAGGTACTGCACCAACGCTGTACCACCATGGGGGGAGAAGCTGCCCAGTCAGCACAGACTGGGCCAAAGAGCAAGAAGACAAGGGTACAGAGATAGCCTGTCAGCTAGTGAAAGTGCGACAATTAGAAGCTGCCTGGTGGGCTAACTGGCAACCGGATCCTGTTAAGGAGCGAGCCTTGATGCTGCAAGGAGATGATCCCAACAAGTGAGTAAGGAATGTGGAAGAGAGAGTACAGCAGATTCCGGTGATCCTCCCTCAAAATAACCACCTTCCTTGCTACGCACCAGATACCGGTGACCATGCAGTCCCATACCCAGCATGGGGAGTTTCAGCCCTTGTCCCCTCTGACCCTCACATGACAGGAGGTGGATGAGAAACTTGAAAGCAGAATCCAGGAGAACTTCTGGCTTCATGGTTATTGAGGATATGGGATGAGGGGGATACTAGAGAGATCCTATCCAATAGAGAGATGCGCACCCTAGGAGGGGTTATCATCCCAACACGCGGTCAATAATACCCTGAGGATGCCATTCACTCCTCATGGATAATAAATCCTTATGCGTCAGGTACCCTTCCCTCCTTGAGTGGGATTTAAAACCCCGGCCAGAGTGAAGCAACCAGAGCCCTTCACCAGTTGCCTCTAATTACAGGTTTATGTAGTGATACTGATAGCCCGCCTAAGGATCTTGAACTAATCCCTGCCATGGCAGGGCATTTGGTTATGACAGCAGCTCCCCACTTGAAAGCAGTGGTGCAACTTTAATGGGACCAGCAGTGGGAATACCATATATGCAGTTGCTCGAAGGGTTGGAATAGATAGCGCAAGGTAGACGTAGCTGGGTTCAGAAGCTGGATAAGCAGATGAGGAGTGGGGGAGCACAGCTTACGGCGCAGGTACTGAAGGAGCAGATTGATGGGGTTCCCTCTCCCATCCTCTGCATTGTGGAGGGAACATGAAATACAGTTGGTGTTGTGACGATTGCTTACGCTCATTGAATGGAGATCAGTGTGATTGATTTGGTGATCAGGACTTTTTAAATTGTTGAATTAATTACCTATGGAGTCTAAAACCACCCACAGTCATTTTAGTTAATTTGAACATTCGTTCTCTCACACACACACACACACAGAGGTTCATAGTTATAATCATAGAACACTACAGCACAGAAACAGGCCCTTCGGCCCACCTAGTCTGTGCTGAACCATTTATCTCCTGCATCCCATGGACCTGCACATGGAGCATAGTCCTTCATATCCCTCCCATCCATGTACCTATCCAAATTTTGCTTGTGTTTAAATCAAACCTGCATCTAAGCACTTTTACTGGCTGCTCATTCAAGGAATTATGGATTTGTATTGTCAGATCCCCTTTTCTACCACAGTGCCCTACCACTCAACATGCAAGACCTACCCTGCTTGGTCCTTCCAAAGTGCAATATCTCACATTTGTCTGCATTAAATTCTATCTGTCATTTTTTAGCCCAATTTTTCCAGCTGGTCCAGAACCCGCTGCCAGTTCTGATAGCTTTCCTTGCTGTCCGCTACACCACCATCTTGGTGTCACCTACAAGCTTGCTGACCCAGTTTACTACGTTATCATCCAGATCGTTGACGTACATGGCAAACAATAACGGACCCAACACCAATCCCGGCAGCATATCACTAGTCGCAGGCCTCAAGTCAGAGAGCCACAATCTACTACCATTCTTTGGCTTCTCCTACAAAACCAATGTTTAATCCAATTTACTAACTCAGCTTGAATGCCAAGCAACTGAACCATCTTAACCAACCTTGTCAAAGGCCTTACTGAAGTCCATGTAGACAACTTTCACTAACTTGCCTTCATCAACTTTCCTGATAACTTTCTCGAAAAGCTCTGCAAGATTGGTTTGACACAATCTACCACACACAAAACCTGTTGACTATCCCTAATTGGTCCCTCTCTATCTAAGTACTTAAATATCCAGAACTTTCCAATAAATTTCCCACTACTGCAGTCAGGCTCACTAGCCTATACTTTGCTGTTTTATTCTTAGAAACTTTCTTAAACAACAGAACAACATCAGCTTTCATCCAATCCTACAGGATCTTATCCATGGCTAAAGATATTTTAAATATCTCTGCTAGGGCCTCTGCAATGTCTGCAGAAGCCTTCCACTGGGTCTGAAGTCATCATGTCATTCTCCTCTGTAATCTGTATATGGTCCATGCTGTTTTGCTCCACATCTATAAACTTCGTGTTTGTCCGCCAAGTCAATTGTTGCTGTTGTTCCTTTTTGACCTTGTGGTGCATCAGACGGTATTCTTTTTGCCAGTTCTTTAGCATTTGTCTGGTTTTTTTTTCAAACAAGGCCAAGTTGCTAGCTTGATACTCAACCCAGTGCAGATGGAAAGCATGCAAGAAGCCGACTGGATTCGAACGCATGACCATTGGCCTCAAAGTCCAGTGTTAATGCCACTACAGAGGCAAAAAATTCATTTAAGATCTCTCCCATCTCTTTCAGCTCCATGCACAGATTACCAGTCTGTTCTTCCACAGGACTAACTTTGTTCCTTGTTATCCTTTTGATCTTAATATATCTGTAGAAGTCCTCAGCATTCTCCTTCAGCTTGTCAGCTAGAACAACCTCATGCCCTCCTTTTAGCCTTTTAGCCCTCCTAGCAACCTTTTAGCCCTCCTGACATCCTTAAGCATATTCTTGCATTTCTTATACTCAAGTACCTCACTTGTTCCGACCTGGTGTGCATCTTCTTTTTCTTAACCAGGGCCTCAACATCTCTAGAAAACAAAGGTTCCCGAAACCTGTAATCCTACCTTTTAATCTGACAGGAACATAGAAACTCTGTACTCTCAAAATTTCACTTTTAAAAGCCTCCCACTTACCAAGTCCACCTTTGCCAGAAAACAACCTATCCCAATATACACATGCCAGATCCTTTCTGATACCAACAAAAATTGGCCATTCTCCAATTTAGAATCTTAACTCAAGGACCAGACCTATCCTTTTCTATAATTACCTTAAAACTAACGATATTATGATTATGAGATGTAAGGTGTTCGCTGACACAAGCCTCTGTCACCTGCCCCAACTCATTTCTTAACAACAAATTTAATATCGCACTCTCTCTAGTTGAGACTTCTATGTACTGATTAAGGAAACCTTCCTGAACACATTTGACAAACTCTTTCCCATCCAGCCCTTTTACAGTATGGCAGTCCATAATGGAAGTTAAAATCCCTATCACAACCTAATATTTCTTAGAACAGTCTGTGATCTCTCTACAAATTTGCTCCTCTAAGTCCCACGGTTGGGTGGTATGCAATATCATCCCTTTCTTATTCCTCCACTCTACCCATAAAACCTCAAAAGAGGAGCTCTCCAGTCTTACCTGGCTGAGCACTGCTGTGACATTTTCTCTGACTAGTAATACCACCCCTCCCCCTTTAATCCCTCCTACCCTACACATCTAAAACAATGGAACCCTGGAACTCTATCAGCCCTGCCCTTCTTGCAACCAATTTTCGCTAACGTCATAACTCCACGTGCTGATCCCTGCCCTAAGCTCATCTGCCTTTCCTACAACAGTCTTTGCAATGAAAGATATGCAGCTCAGAACACTCTCCACCATGCTCAACCTTTTGACTTTGTATGCAGGCTTAACAACATTGTTATCCATAACCACTCCATTATCTGTTCTGGCACTCTGGTCCCCTGCAACTCGAGCTTAAATTGCACCCCCTCCCCCTACAGCACTATCAAACCTTCCCGCTAGGAAATTAGCTCCCTTCAGCCCATGTGGAAACCGTTGCTGTGTTACTTGAGTTATCAACAAAGAACCACAAGAAACATACAACACAGTCTCTTTTCACAAGAACACTGCACCAACGGCGATTATCTTTCTCATTCAGCATAGGGACAACTAAGCAAAAAAGATAACATTTATCTGCTTATAATTAGCTTGGAATGAGACAAAGTTATCTCATTTTAGACAAGAGTGGAATACACAGAGGATTCAGTTCCCACCAATTCTGGAGGAAAGCGAGCAGAATACACGAGCGTTCCTCACCGTGGATATTGAGAAGATTAACATCCTCTGTCACTTGCATCACGGTGCCTCACTCACAACGTTGGAGATGAATTAATCAGTACTGCTAAAGTATGAGTGCAGGCAGCTCTCCCCCCCCCATCCAACAGCTGGGAAAAGATTTCTTATAAGTCAGCAACACAAACCAGCGTCAGGTGAAAAATAACGATGTCCCAAGCCCAGGTAATAATAACCACCAGCACCATCTTTTACATTTCATGTAGAATGTGACAAGATAGGTTGAGAGATAATAGGCCAGCTCTCTAAAGAACCAACAGACTGGTAATTTAGTTTCCCTTCTGACAGTCATGGCTGCAATGCAGTAGCAGCAGCAGCAAAATAGCCCAAATGCCATCAGCCTTTCCTGCCGAATCAAGGCAAAACACTCCGCTCACAATGCCTCTTCAGGAGGATACTTTTTCCCTTCCTAACAAATAATTACTTCAGCTGTCAGTGGCAACTAGCTGAAAGAGAACAGTGACAGATAGATTAGTTGGGAGCGCAGACCTTAAATCTGATTGATTTTATTAACACAGGATATGTGCAGACAATAAGGCCAATTATTTCCCGTCAATTGGGAACACAAGAGAAAACAAAAGGGCATACATTCCCTGGAGTCTTCTCTGTTAGATAAGATTATGGCTGCTTCTTTTCCTCAATTCCACTTTCTCAGCCTGATTCTTATATTCCCTAATTCCTTTAGTATTCAAGATTCTGGTTTGGCCTTGCCTATACCAAACAACTGAATACCCATAACTCTCTGATGTGAATACATTGAGTCGTGGTGAGGATTTAGTTTTTTTGAGGTTTGCAAGGATGGTTTTGGGAACAGAGAGGGGAATTAGTGGTTAGGTTAGAGTTTAAGAACAGGAATATGGAGGTATTAGAGATCAGGATTGAGTCCAAGTCTCCATCTTGTTTTTGAAGGCTAGCTAGCCATGTGGACGTGGGACACCCAAGAGCAAATGTCGTTTTGGCGGAAAGTGGATGAGGGCCTTCTCAGGCCAGCAAGTTGTTGGTGGGTTCAGGAGCTGTAGCTCTGTGTGGGCAGGATGAATGAATTCTGACAGCTCCCTGGGTTTATGAATTATTGAGAGTGGGATTCCAGGCCTAGTATTCGGTGAATGGCGTGGCCTGAGATCAATGGTGAGGATTAACGATCGAGGGTCAAATCGGAAGTCTGGAAGTCGTGGCCTGTTGGCTGGAGCCGTGTTTGCAAGCATCTGCGAGTCTGCTGGGGAGGTCAAAACCCAGTGGAGGCTGCAGAAGACACCCTGTCTTGGCTTAAAGGACTGTGTATATGTCTGGGTAGGAAGAAGAATTTGGGGTTGTTTTGCGGTTTTGTTTTGTTGCTTGCTGCGTTCTGTGTTGTTCTGCTCAGCACAGTGCACATACTATGCTTGCACCAGAATGAGTGGGCACATCAGTGGGCTGTCCCCGGCACACCCTCAGGTGCACTGGCTGTTAGCACAAGTAACACATTTCACCGTATGTTTCCATGTACACCTGATAAGTAATCCTGAATCTTAAATCCTGAATTCCACAGATTTACTACTTTTAACGTTAAGCATTTTCATCGTATCAAGTCCACAATATCCCATCTTTTATATGAGATTATGGTTCTAGGTTAAGGCAATCCAGCCATAGGAAACAGCCTCACATCATCTTACCAGCCTCAGAACAGAGCAGAATATCAAGATGCACTCAGCAAAAGGAAATCAAAGGTATTTTTTAAAATTGCGAATGCCCTTCCTGAGTATTAAAACCTGTAGATACGTACCCTCAGATTTCTTAATTTTGTAGCACCTCGCTTTTGGCTACTTTCAGAGAGTAACTACTCTCTGGAATTCTCTACCACAGAGCAACACGCACAAAATGCTGGAGGAACTCAGCAGTCCAGGTGGCATCCATGGAAAAGAGTACAGATGACGCTTTGGGCCGAGACCCTTGTGTGTGTTGCTTGGATCTCCAGCATCCACAGATTTTCTCTTGTTTGTGATTGGTCTCTTTTAGGCTTGATCATTAGAAGCTAATGCAGCGGAGGTTGGAAGACTGAGGAATTGAGGGATATGGGCTACAGGCATAGCTCAACATTCAAAATGTATTATCAAAGTACATACATGCCACCATATACAACCCTGAAGATAATTTTCTTTGGTATGTGGGTGGGTGATGGAGGCTTGCGACAGATTAGCCATGATTATAACGCCTGACCTACAGTTCTTGTGGTGGGGCGGGGGAGGGGTGGGGAAGGTGGCCCACTCATTATGTTCTAGGCTGTCTCCTAACCACCACCAAAAATGCCGTCAATTCTGTAACACTGTCCATTACAACTCCTGTCGTCTCCATCTTAGGCTATTACACGAGTTCTGGATGGCCATCTTTTCTCAATTACCCAGTTTGAGAAAGCTCAACACTTCAATACAACATTTTGAGGGACACAGATAAGGTAAATGCAGGCAGGCCTCTTCTACTGAGGTTGGGCAAGAGTAGAACTAGAGGTTAAGGGTGAAAGGTGAAAGGTGAAATACTTAAGGGGAACCTGAGTAGGAATTTCTTCAGATGGTGGTGTGAGGGTGGAACAAGCCGCTAGTGGAAGTGATAGATGCTGGTTCAACTGCAACATTGAAGTAAAATTTGAATAAGTATATGATGGGTGAGGCATGGAAGACCAGGTATGGATTGAAACCAGGCGAAATAAAAGCCTGACATGAACTAGATGGGCTGAAGGGCCTGCTCATGTGCTGTAGTGCTCTATGGCTTTATGCCACTCCACACAGAACCACTGATCTATTATCTATTATTCTATTGCATACTGATCCAATGTGGCTTCCAGGACTAGAGCAAAGTTAAAATGTTACTTCTCAGGTAAAAGAAAGTTTCTTTTTAGCCTCAGTCATTGCTTTAATTTTCCACAGAATCTGCAATCCTTACAAACATAATTCCTTCCTTATTTTTCCCAGTACAGGCATTCCTTGTCTAAGCTCTCTTCTTCCATTAAATTAAACTCTGAGACACTTGAGGCAGATACACACTTCTGAGGATGAACTGCAGCAGAGGCGCTGGACTTGTTTACCATAGTGTTCAAGAGCCTCCAATTCCCCAGAAAGAAATGCTGAATGCTGTTTTTCTGAAGTGTACATTGTTCATCCACCCAAATTACACCAGGGGAGCTGTTGAAGTCCTAAGAAATTCCACCTCCTCATCTTGCATATTTTTTTCACTAGCTCTGAATTCTGCAAACATCAAGAGGAGAAATCCCTTTCTATTGCCTTAAACATGTCAGCACCAGAAACAATCTTTCCTGCTCCCCTTTCAGCATTCCGAAAGAATTGTTCCCACAGCTGTTGTCCCCATCCACTATCCAGTGACCCACCATTTTTTCCAGATGAACTAGCAATTCACTTGTCCCTCCCTGGATTACTCAAGGGTTGAACTCCTGCGAACTGTCAGTAAACATAAGCCAATTTTACACAGGTCAGAAATGCCTACAGTAACCAAGCTGATATTGCTCAATATACATTTGCTACAATTCTTTCATTTCAATGAATTATCATTATACTTTATTGTCACCAAACAATTGATACTAGAGCCTACAATCATGACAGTGACATTTGTTTCTGCACTTCGCGCTCCCTTAAGTACAAATCGAAGTAAATATAATAAAAATTTAAATTATAAATTATAATTAGAAAAATAGAAAAGGGTAAGTAAGGTAGTGCAAGTCAGGTCCAGATAAATCCTAACACTGCCCATGAATATACAGTATACTGTATCCAGTCATTAAAATAACTATTATTATTGTTACTAGCATGAAAAATATCCAGGACAATTTGTCAGATTTATGAACTCAAATTATATGTAATGGAGGGAGCCATGTATCTCTCTAATCCAGTGTTTCATAGTTGATAATCACAATGTGCTCTCTACGACATGGCAGAAATGAAGCACACACTGTTTTGAAGAACATCTCCATTCAGTCCACAAGACTGACCGAGTTTCCAACTACCTGCTCTTCCGATTCTCTATTCCACTCACACTTCCTTATCTTCAGCTTCTGCCACAGTTCCGACTAAGCTGAACGGAATCTGGAGAAAGAGCACTTCCTGGCCCTCTGGCTAGTCATGTTATAGCCCTCAAGGCCCAATGCAAAATTCAACAGATTTTACATAATTTCACTTCATATCAGCCAGTTCTGATGAAAGGTCATCAACCTGTGGTATTAACTCTCATTTTCTCTCCCCGCAAATGTTGCCTGGCCTGCGGAGTATTTTCAGCATCCTCTGCTTTTATTTAGGACAAATATTTGTGTTCTTCAAAAAACAAATAAATTCGACTTGAAGAGTTCTCCCACCAAACTCATTAGTATGTTCCGTTAATAGTGATTACCTGGCATTGCATGAATCAGATCTCCACAGAGCACAAAGAACTTGGGTTTAGGTTTCAGCGCGTTGATGGCCTTTACTGCTTGTTCTGTTAGCTGGACCTCCTCCTGCCATTCATCTCCTCCATTATCACAGTCTCCAACCTTCCAAGCTTTCATTAAGCCAAGCTGTGGATCGGCTCCTTGAATGAAGTAGAAAGGCCCCTTCCAACTGCTTTCTGCCTCTGGGGAAACAGGCAATAACATATTTGCATTTAAGCACAACATAAGCAGAATGAGAGGTTACCTACCTAAATGAAATTTGAAGAATGTAGTGATGAGCACAAAGGAAGGAAAGTAGCTAATACAAGCAAAAGAGAAAAGTTATGATCACTCTCTATTATTAATACCTAATAAATGAAAAATAGTTTAAAAGCATCAGGTATCAACACACACTTTATTTTATTTATTTAGAGATACAGCACAGACTAGGCCTTTCCAGTCCTTCGAGCCAACAACCCCCAATTTTAGCCCTAGCCTAATTACGCAACAATTTAGAGTGACAAATTAACTGACTAACCAGAACACCTTTGGACTGTGGTAGGAAACCAGAACACCCAGAGAATCCCACAAACTCCACAGGGAGAACGTATAAACTCTTTACACAGAACACTGGAATTGAACTCTGATGCCCCGAGCTGTAATGATGCTGCGCTGACTGCTACACTACCTTGGCACCCCCTTTTAATAAAAGATTTAAAACTAGCAGTTAAGGTGCCTGAAAAGTCACGTTAAAATGACAATGCTCACAATCCCACGAGTTTTGCTTGTTAATGGTTGTGTCACATAGGAATGACCTGTGACAGACATGCCTTTCCTTCGGTTGGTAAAGGAAACCACAGGAGAATTTTAAATTGGGTCAGTAGAATTAAACAGAATTAGATCAAAGAGCTGAATGTGGACTTCAGGAAAGGTAAAGTGAGGGAACACAAACCAACCTTCATAGAGGGATCAGAAGTGGAGAGAGTGAACAATTTGAAGTTCCTGAGTGTTAAGAACTCTCAGGTCGAATCTGGTCACTGTCTATCAATGCAGCTATAAAGAAGACAAGACAGTGGCCATATTAGGAGTTTGAGAATATTTGGTTCGTCACCTAAAACACTCGAAAACTTCTATAGATGTACCTTGGAAAGAATTTTGACAGGCTTCATCATTGTATGGGGTGGGGGGAGGGAGCTACTGCAAAGGACCGAAAGAAGCTGCAGGAAGTTGTAAAATTAGTCAGTTCTATCTTGGGTACTAGCTTCCAAGACATCTTCAAGCAGCGGTAAGCATCCATTAATAGGAACCCCCATCATCCAGGGCATGCTTTCTTCTCATTGTTACCACCAAGAAAGTGGTACAGAAGCCTCACACTCAGTGATTCCGGAACAGCATCTTCCCCTCTGTCATCTGATTCCTAAATGAATCAATGAATACAACCTCACGTTTTCTGTTTTTATATTATTTCTATTTTTGCACTACTTTTAATTTAGCTGTTTAATATACGTATATACTTACTGTAATTAATTTACTTATACATTTTTTATTTATTTTTCTTCAGCTCATCATGTATTGCATTGTACTACTGCTGTTAAGTTTACAAATTTCACGACTTACACCAGTGATATTAGGTTTCATTCAATGTCAGAGAAATGTATACAATATACATCCTGAAATTCTTCTTCGCAACCATCCATGAAAACAGAGGAGCGTCCCAAAGAGTGAATGACAGTTAAATGTTAGAACCCCTAAGCCCCCCCAGCTCCCCCAACACACAAGCAGCAGCAAAGCAACGAACCCCCACCCCACGAACAAAAATCGAATGAGCACCCTCCACCGAGCACTCGAGCGTGCAGCAACCATCAATAAAGACACAGACTTGTAATACCCCGAAAACTACTGGTTCACCCGATAATGTCACAGGCTCTCCCCCTCTCACTAATGAGGGAAAAAAGAGGTGTTCCTGCTTCACCTGCTTCTGAATCTAGTGGCAATAACTGATCCTGAGAGATTAGCACCAGGGGTCTGAGAAAGATTGTGTTGGAGACAAAAGTTCCATAGAGAGTTGGTGCCACAGCTGATGGACTCACTTTCAAGGACTTTACGATCCATGTTCTCAGTATTGTTTCATTCATTCATAAATTTACTTATTTACTTTTTTATTTGTTTGTGTGTTTGTTTAACTTGGCATTTGCACAGATCATCCTCTGCACGTTGGTTACTTATCAGTGTTTAGTCGTGCTGCTTTTCATTGATTCTATTGTATTTCTTTGTTCTATTGTGAGTCCCTGCAAGACAACAGATCTCGGGGTAGTATTTGGTGACATATACACATACTAAATTTACTTAGAACTCTGATTAGGCTGACAACAGAGCAAACAGCAAATGACCAGAAGAAATCGCTGTGTCATGCAGCCTCTGTGGAGGCAAAAGGAATGCCTTAATATGTCTGGTTGAGATCTTGCATCAGGACTGCAGTGTGGAGGGAAGGAATAAGTGTGGAGAGGCAGATTGGTGCTGGTAGGTGATAGGAGGAACCACTGCTGGACACCACCCTCATAACCCAGTCACTGATACACATGAATAATGGAATCCTGATTTGCAATTATTTATGAGGTTTCTGGGATGTGTAATGAGAGTCCTCCACTTTAAAAATCAAAGGCACTGAAATCGAAGGAAGCAGAATACATGGAGGGGAACAGGTTGGAGGACCATTGGCTGGAGATGGAAACTGGGACTAGCAGGGAGAATGGTGTGATCAGCACGGTCTAGTTGGACAGAAGGGCCTGTTTCTATACTGCAGTACACCGTGACGACGACAGCAGAGGAGGGCAATGGTGGACCGGTGGAACCAGGCTGGGGATGGGGAAGAGAGGGCTGCTTGTCAGTATTTGTGTGCAGTTTCTCATTGAGTATATTGTATTTCTTTGTTCTACTGTGAATGCCTGCAAGAAAATGAACCTCAGGGTAGTGTTTGGTGTCACATACGTTCCTTGATAATAAACATACTTTGAACTTTGAAAGGGTGAACAGGGTGAGAAAAAAACCAAGGTGGCCTGAAAGGAGTGCAAACAAAGGGCAGAGGCTCGTAAACAATCCAAAACAACTCCCAGAGAATTCACAATGAATGTCTGGACATTCAAATTGCATTGATTGCATCAAATACTTCCCATTGAGCCCAGCCTTCTATATACTTTTGAGCGCTGAAACACAAGGCATTTCACAAATCAAATAAAACCTCCTATGTGGTTAATACACAGAAATTTAGTTGACACTGCACTGCAAGAAGATTTAACTGTTAGAACTCCAGGTTATAGTACAAATATAAAACACTTTCAAGGACTCCGCAATTCATGTTCTCAGAATTATTTATTATTATTATATTAGCACAGACTGTCTCTTTTTGCATATTGGCTGTTAGTCAGTCCTTGTGTGTAGTTTCTCATTGATTCTATTGTTGTTTCATTGTTCAACAAGAAAATGAATCTCAGGGTTGTATATAGTGACATATACATACTTAGATAATAAATTTACTTTGAACTTTGAAATAGACAAATTGGTCACTTAAAATAACACCTGTCTCAATAAAAGCAGCCTTGGTGGATGTGAACTGTAGTATCCCACGGTCCCTCCGACCGACGTTCTCCTCTATTTGTAAATAGTTATTTTAAACAAAAATATGAACACAAATATATCTCAAGAGTCAAATTATGGGCAAACTGTGCAGAGCACCTGCAACAATTAATTATGGAATTTAGTAATTTTAAATTACTTTTTACACCAGATCTGTACAGCGAGATGTCAGATGGCTGTTTAATCCTGACTGGGGCCATGTTCAAATCCACCAAGCCCTTTTCTTTAAAAAAAAGTAAACCTTCCTCTTTATCTGCAGCACTGCTATGAATCTAAGTTCAGTGAAACTGACACAGTGCTCTACATCTGTCAGTTCAATTGCCCCTGTCGCTGTGGCAATGCAAGTCTGAAGATTAACAACCAGCAGTGGGAAACCAACTTTTGGTATATAAATGAGGTTCTCTGGACTTCGGTGAAATTAAGAAGTCTGATCTAAAGTGGCAGCTTGAATCACTTAAGCCTTAAGTGAAACATTTTTACATGTGGCCACACATAATGATACAAGGTTAAAAAAAATCCCAAATCTTAAAATAATACTTTCATTTCAACAGTAATTACACTCCTTAATGCCTAAAACATGAATGTGCAAGGCTGCCCTTTACAGAGCCAGGAATTGCTGTGGCAGGGCTTCCAAAAGTATTCACAATCCACGTGATTTGTGTTTTAGCTCAAGTCATTTACCCACCAAATGCCAGCCGCTCACACATGGCCAGGGAAACTGGGACACTAGTCAGGATATCCATTCAGACGTACAAGGTGCAGGCAAACAGTGCAAGGTTCCCTGTGGCCATTCCCCTCAACAACTCCTTTGGATACCCGCTGGGGGAGGGAGAGCAAGGATGACCTATCAGGACATTTTGGCAGCCGCCACTGTCAGTGGCACTGTGGCTTCTCTGAGCCTTGGCAAGGGAAGGGTAAAGTCAGGGAGAGCAGCAGTGACAGGAGACTCACTAGGGGGACAGATAGGAAATTTGATGGCAGCAAAAGAGACATCATACATCAGAATGGCGTGTTGCCTCCCGGATACTAGGGTTGAGGATGTCTCAGTTTGACCGCAGAACATTCTCAAAGGGTAGGACAAGCACATTAGTACCAATGGCACAGGCAGAGGGGAGGAAGAGGCTCTGCACTGTGAGTTTACCTAGTTACACAAGAGGCTAGAACATGTTAAGACCTTGAAGTTAGAAATCGCTGGTGCCATGTGCAAGTCAGGGCAGGAAGAGAAAGACAGAATAGATGAATGAGTGGCTGAGGAACTGGTGCAGGGTGACCTGTACGAGAAGGCCAGATTGCGTCTTAACTGGGGGGAAACCAACATCCTGGCATTGAGGTTCACTCGGGTTACTCATTGACTGAGAGCTGGAACCAGAGCACCAGGTCAGAAAATAGAGGGATTGAGAGGAAGGTGGATGTCTTGGAACAGTAAGAACAGCCAGGAACAAGGTAGTAGACACCATGGGACAGATGGGGTGATATGCGTGTATTATAATGCTGCGAGGATCATAGGTAAGGGTGATGAATTAAAGCATGGATCAGTACATGGAATTATGAAGTTGTGGCATAACAGAGTTTTGGTTGAAAGAGGAACAGGAATGGATACATAATGCTCTGGAGTGTTGATATATTCAAAACGATGCAGGAGGATGATAAAGAGTGAGTGCGTGTGTATTGGAGGATTGGTGGTTGAGCTATTAATCAGGGATAATATACCAACTGCACTCAGAGGGGGCAGAATGGAGGATTTATCCACTTAGTCTACATGGAGGAACTCAGAAATAAGAAAGGTGCAATCACTTTGATGGGATTATACAACAGACCGCACAACAGGCACTGGTCCACTGAGAAACAGGTATGCAGGCAGATAACGTAAAGGGGTAAAAAGAACAGGGGATTTGTCATGGGCAACTTCAACTTCCCTTATATAGATCATAACCTCCCTCATGCAATAAGCTTAGACAGGGAATTTGTTAAGTGCATCCAGAAGAATATCTATGTATTCTTAAATCAATACGCAGATAGTCCAACAAGGGAAAGGGCAATACTGGATCTGGTGTTGGATATTGAGTCTGACCTGAAAATGAGCATCATAGCAGATCTCGCCAAATTAAAGGTCAGCACAGCCTCTCCCTACTGAAGTCAGCTGAGTCCTTACTTGCACAGAGTGAACATCCCGATACAGCTTGTCCCAAAGGATTCGAACCAAGCTGCAGCAAGGCAGAATGAATGAAGCAGTTTGTACTGCTGGTCTTGGTATCGGATAATGAACTTCCTGGTCTTGTTCAGATATTTGATTTCAGCACACCCGCGAACCTCCGTGCGAGATTGTCTACCTTGTGCGGCTACTTTGTATTTGAGGTAAAGCAGCTACTTTCCTGGAGACAGCACACACAAAATGCTGGAGGAACGGTCTTCATGCCATCAGCAAACGTCAATTTCTCAAACTTCTGGTAATCGCCCCCCCCCCTTTCAGCATTCCCCATTCCCATTTCATTCCCCATTCCCATTTCCCCATCTCCTTACCTGCCCATCACCTCCCTCTGAGACTCCTCTCCCTTCCTTTCTTTGATGGTCTCCTACCCTCCCCTACCAGATTCCCCCTTCTCCAGCCCTTTATCTCTTTCACCAATCAAGTTCCCAGCTGTTTACTTCTCCCCTCCCCCTCTCACAGTTCCACCTATCACCTGCCACTTTGTACTTCATCTGCCCCTCTCCCACCTTCCTACTTTAACATCTCATCTTTTTTTTCCATTCCTAATGAAGGGTCTTGCCCCAAAACGTCAACTGTTTACTTGTTTCCATAGATGCTGATTGGCCTGCTGAGTTCCTCCAGCATTTGTGTGAGTTGCTTGGATTTCTAGCGTCTGTAGATTTTCTTGTGTTTGTACTTTACAGGAGAGGTGGGAAATCTATAATTTCGCAAGTTTGAGTTTTACAGATTGCATCGGAAAGTGAATTTGAAATGGGAAAGGTGCACTTGGTGAAACAGAATTGATTGAAGACTGGATTTTGTCAGAATAGGGAACACCATAGGTAATAAATTTCAAAATTCAAAGTAAATTTATTATCAAAAGACATATATGTCACCATATACTGCCCTGAGATTCATTTTCTTGCGGGTGATCACAGTAGAACAAAAAAACTATACGCAAAGACTGACAAGCAACGGATGTGCAGAAGACAAACTGTTTGATAATATGAGAGGAATTGGCCAGATCATAGAACAGATGTGGTTAAGAAGGGTATTCAATCTGAAATGTTAACTTCATTTCTCTTTCAACACTAACTGAATAATTCCAGCATTTTCTGTTTTTAATTCAGATTTGGTTGATTGGGAAAAGATTAAATTCATTAGGAATTGGCTTATCCTTATTTATTGTCAAAGGCACAATAAAGCTGAGGCACTGCTGCTGATATCAGTAAGTGAGCAGGTCTGAGGTTTTGTTTAAATGTCCACAATTTGCTGTGTGAATTAAGTCAAACTGCTCTGCCGGAACTATCCCACACGTAGAGCCCACTACCTATGAACTTAATATATTCACCCATTAACCTTGCTTCAGAACGTTGTCACTACAAGCTGCTGTGTCTTTTAAGCAACATGATACTCATTAATCATAATATCAAAGAAATTTAAGGCACAGAAGGAAGTCATTCTGGCTAAGCAGCTGGTCTAAAACTGAGCATTAACTGTTCCAAGTGTGAAATTTCATCATCTGTGTTTGATAAAGGTTTTTTTTAAAATGTCCAATTTCAAAACAAGACCAACTTTGAAGAGAATCACTGTCAACGTTTCAGGCCAAGACCCTTCGTCAGGACTAACTGAAAGGAAAGATAGTAAGAGATTTGAAAGTAGGAGGGGGAGGGGAAATGCGAAATGATAGGAGAAGACCGGAGGGGCTGGGGTGAAGCTGAGAGCCAGACAGGTGATTGGCAAAAGGGATACAGAGCTGGAGAAAGGAAAGGATCATGGGACAGGAGGCCTAGGGAGAAAGAAAGTGGGAGCACCAGAGGGAGATGGAGAACAGGCAGAGTGATGGGAAGAGAGAAAAAAAAGGGAGGGGAAAAAAAACTAAATATATCAGGGATGGGGTAAGAAGGGGAGGAGGGGCATTAACTAAAGTTAGAGAAGTCAATGTTCATGCCACCAGGTTAGAGGCTACCCAGCCAGTGTATAAAGTGTTGTTCCTCCAACCTGAGTGTGGCTTCATCTTGACAGTAGAGGAGGCCATGGATAGACATATCAGAATGGGAATGGGACGTGGAATTAGAATGTGTGGCCACTGGGAGATCCTGCTTTCTCTGGCGGACAGAGTGTAGGTGTTCAGCGAAACTGTCTCCCAGTCTGCATCGGGTCTCAACAATGTATAAAAGGCCACACCGGGAGCACCGGACGCAGTATACCACACCAGCCGACTCACAGGTGAAGTGTCGCCTCACCTGGAAGGACTGTCTGGGGCCCTGAATGGTGGTGAAGGAGGAAGTGTAAGGGCAGGTTTAGCCCTTGTTCCGCTTGCAAGGATAAGTGCCAGGAGGGAGACTGGGACCCATGCAGGTGCCCATGGCTACACTTTTGGTTTGGAGGAAGTGGGAGGAGCCAAAGGAGAATTTATTGAGAGTAAGAACTAATTCCACTAGACAGAGGAGAGTGGTGGTAGAGGGGAATTGGTTAGGTCTGGAATCCAAAAAGAAGCGGAGAGCTTTGAGTCTGGAATCCAAAAAGCCATGGGCACCCGCATGGGTCCCAGTTATGCCTGCCTTTTTGTTGGCTTTGTGGAACAGTCCATGTTCCAAGCCTATACAGGTATCCGTCCCCCTCTCTTCCTTTGCTACATCGATGACTGCATTGGCGCTGCCTCTTGCACACATGCTGAGCTCATTGACTTCATTAACTTTGCCTCCAACTTTCACCCTGCCCTCAAATTTACCTGGTCCATTTCTGACACCTCCCTCCCCTTTCTTGATCTTTCTGCCTTCATCTCTGGAGACAGCTTATCTACTGATATCTACTATAAGCCTACAGACTCTCACAGCTACCTGGACTATTCCTCTTCCCACCCTGTCTCTTGCAAAAATGCTATCCCCTTCCCACAATTCCTCTGTCTCCGCCGCATCTGCTCTCAGGATGAGGCTTTTCATTTCAGGACGAAGGAGATGTCTTCCTTTTTTAAACAAAGGGGCTTCCCTTCTTCCACCATCAACTCTGCTCTCAAACGCATCTCTCCCATTTCCCGCACATCTGCCCTCACCCCATCTGCCCACCACCCCACTCGGGATAGGGTTCCCCTTGTCCTCACCTACCACCCCATCGGCCTCCAGGTCCAACATATAATTCTCTGTAACTTCTGCCACCTCCAACGGGATCCCGCTACCAAGCACATAATTCCCTCCCCCCCTTTCTGCTTTCTGCAGGGATCACTCCCTACGCGACTCCCTTGTCCGCTCGTTCCCCCCATCCCTTCCCACCGATCTCCCTCCTGGCACTTATCCTTGTAAGCGGAACAAGTGCTACACCTGCCCTTACACTTCCTCCCTCACCACCATTCAGGGCCCCAGACAGTCCTTCCAGGTGAGGCGACACTTCACCTGTGAGTCGGCTGGTGTGGTATACTGCATCCGGTGCTCCCGGTGTGGCCTTTTATATATTGGTGAGACCCGACGCAGACTGGGAGACCGTTTCACTGAAAACCTACGCTCGGTCTGCCAGAGAAAGCAGGATCTCCCAGTGGCCACACATTTTAATTCCACGTCCCATTCCCATTCTGATATGTCTATCCATGGCCTCCTCTACTGTCAAGATGAAGCCACACTCAGGTTGGAGGAACAACACCTTATATACCGGCTGGCTAGCCTCCAACCTGATGGCATGAACATTGACTTCTCTAACTTCCGTTAATGCCCCTCCTCCCCTTCTTACCCCATCCCTGATATATTTAGTTTTTTTTCCCCTCCTTTTTTTTCTCTCTTCCCATCACTCTGCCTGTTCTCCATCTTCCTCTGGTGCTCCCCTCCTACTTCCTTTCTCCCTAGGCCTCCCATCCCATGGTCCTTTCCTTTCTCCAGCTCTGTATCCCTTTTGCCAATCACCTTTCTGGCTCTCAGCTTCATCCCACCCCCTCCGGTCTTCTCCTATCATTTCGCATTTCCCCTCCCCCTCCTACTTTCAAATCTCTTACTATCTTTCCTTTCAGTTAGTCCTGACGAAGGGTCTTGGTCCGAAACGTCAACATTGCTCCTCCCTATAGATGCTGCATTCTATTCTACTGCATTCTGTTGCATTCTACCAGCATTTTGTGTGTGTTGCTTGAATTTCCAGCATCTGCAGATTTCCTCATGTTTGCCTAACTTTAAAGAGTTCCTTGACTTTTTTTCCTCTTCCTCTTATGATGCAAACTTTTCCCCCTTTTGTCTTTTTGTCTGAACCCAATTTTGATGTTAAATTCACTGTCTTAACCTTCTTCTCACTCCTTCCTAGTTCCTGAATGAGAGTTAGAACACAGAACAGTACAGCACAAGAACAGGGCTTTTGGCCCACAGTATTGTGCTGAACCAATCAAATCATTAATCACAATATTATGCTCAGCCAATCAAATTATTAATCACAAAATGTCTTGCTTTGTGGCAGTAATAAGGCGCATAAATAACAATAAAAAATTATTTTCTTTAATTCAATGAGAAGTGCAAAAAGAGAGTAAAATATAGTGAGGTAGTGTTAATGGGCTGGTTCATTGTCTGATTAGAAATCTGATGGCAGAGGGGAAGAAGCTTTTCCTAAAACATTGAGTGTGTGTCTTCTGACTCCTCTCTGATGGTAGTAATCAGAACAGAACATGTCCTGGTGACGGGGATCTTTAATGGTGGATGCCACCTTTTTGAGGAATCACCTTTAGAAGATGTCCTCAATGCTGGGAAGGCTAGTGTCCATGATGGAGCTGGCTGAGTTTGCAACCCTCTACAGCTTTTCCCAGTTCTGTGCAGTGGCCCCTCCACATCAACTGGCGACACAACCAAATACTCCCCATACAGTACGCCTGAATGAATATGTAGTCTTTAGTGACATACCAAATCTCCTTAAAATCTGAATGAAGTATAGATGGTGGTGTGCCTTCTTTCTAATTGTGTCAATATATTGGATCCAGCATGGATCCTCAGAGATGCTGACACCCAGGAACTTCAAACTGCTCAGCCCTCCACCGCTGCCCCTCAATGAGGATCGGTGTTTTGTTCCTTCACCTTTCCTTTCCTGAAGCTCGATTCTTGCTTACTGGAGTAAAACTACAGGCTGAAGGTCACAAACTTCTGATTCCATTTCTACTCTTAATTTAAGAAAAACACTGAGCATCACGTGGACAAATGAAGAAATGAGACACAAGCAGGAGCAAATCACAATAGGAAGTGTACGATATGCATGACTAACCGGAAATGGTTGCAACCTACTTTTCTCAGATGGTTTCTTGGCATATTAGTGCACAAAGACATTTCCACCACACTGTGGATGCAGTGGAAAAAGCTGGGTGAGCATCTGACCACATGTGTGTCTCTGTACTTCTGCACCTGTGTGTTAATGTGCATGAAGGCCAGAAAGGAATGTGACGTTGTTCAGGTAGTGTGCAGCTTTCAATCTTCTGATAAAATCTGAATGCACTGCATATGAACGATTTGTATTGGAGAACAGAATTTCTGTGTCCATTTACCTTACTACTGCTGCCTTACGGTTCCCTGACCCAGGGTCAACCTTGCTCTCTGGGGTACATTCTCCCTGCTACCTTTTTGGTTTCCATCAGGTGCTCAAATCCCAAAGATGCACTAATAAGGAATTAGCCACTTTAAATGGAGGTGAATGACAAAAATAAAACAAGGGAAGCTGGCAGTCAAGTGGGAGAGAATAAATTGTAGGGTTAGAGGGAAATCGTGGGGGGGGGGGGGATTACTCCGCAGGGAGTCAGCAAGTATTCAATGGACTGAGTATTAAAAGCAAGCTAGAAGCAGACATTCAGCCCAGAAGTCTAGGACAGTGTTTATGACAGCTTCATCTCAGTTGGAGAAGTGCATTCATTCCTGAGCCCCCTAGTTTGAGAAGGGCACAAGCACTCTGCAACATCAGTGATGAGAAATAACAGAGAATGAAAGCTGAACCAGAGAGATACGGCATGAAAACATGGCTTTGGCTGGAGACACACCGGCCATCAGCCAAATTAAGAAACCAGAGCACCAAGGGTAAACGCCTGCTGTCACAGGGTGAGCTTACACACAAGATATTCTGCAGATGCTGGAAACCCAGCAACATTCACAAAATGCTGGAGGAGCTCAGCAGGCCAGGCAGCATCTATGGAGATGAATGAACAGTCGATGCTTCAAGCTGAGAACATGCAAGCTCCACATGGGTAGAACCGGAGAGCAGGACTGAACCCAGGCTGCTAAAACTACAAGCCAGTATTTCTACCTGCTGCCATCTGAGAGGTTTTGAAAAGATACATTAGGTAAAAAGAATGTTCAAATGATTTGAGTAACGAAAAGCCACCACTGCAAAAAGCATGTGCGAGATAATGATAAACACAAGAGATTCTGCAGGTGCTGGAAATACAGGATAACACAGACAAAATGGTGGAGGAACCCAGCAGGTGGAGGAAGCCAGCCATCTATGGAGAAGTAGTAACAATCGAAGTTTCAGTCCTGATGAAGGGGCTTGGTTCGAAACAGCGACTGTTTATTCCTCTCCACATTTCGTCTGACCCGATGTATTCCTCCAGCAGTTTGTGTGTGAATTTGCAATGAAACAACACAAATCTATATTATAAGCTCAACTGTCTTTCAATGTCTGTGCCACAGGTGGGGCTGTTACTCTGAAAAGATGTAGCTCAGATTCATTCTATTGCTTAGTCAACAGAGTACCAAATAAATGTCTGCATGCTTTTGAGCAGCCAAAAGCCTTTTCTGTTGAGTATGTAATTAAAATTAGGCAAATAGAACAAAAAGCAGCAAAATTAAAGAAAACAAAATACTATTTCATGTGTAGCTAATAGCAACTGGGTTAAGTGTATTGAAAATAATAATTTATGAAAATATTACCAGCTTTTATGACAAATTTTTCTTTCTGCGTTAAGAGATAAAATCCCCATTAAACAAAATAGTGGTAATTCATTTCAACTCCATAATCATCTCTTAGCAGAAAATTAACCTTCAAACTGGCACCTCTCAAGCATTATGCTCCCACTTTCTCCTGATTATTTCATTTTTATCCTTCTGTTTTGAAAGAGTCGGTTTTGATTACAAGCAGGAAATCTTTCTATCCTGTTGGCTAAATCTTCCATGTGTTTGCATTTAATTCTATGTGTGTGTGAGCAGCTGCCATTGCCAGATTACCGAAAACAGTTCTCTCCAAATGCAAATTAGCAATGGGAAGATCTGCTCTTTCCTAACGTGATATAAGACAAATTTTTTGACATCAGTGTTACTACTTTGGCAACTTGAGGGATATCGTCAAGTTTAAAGATGAAGCTTGCACTAAATGGGGAGCTTTATGTATTCGGGATAAACTCTGCACCAATACAGGCTCTGATCTACACAAGTAGCTTTGAATTATACTGTATTAAGCTATTTGGGGTAATATTTTGTTTCATGTGCAGTGTGAGATATATTTTCTGTAGGTGCACCATGGTCCGGCAGAACGTTGTTTCATTTGGTTGATAAAGGTGTGGTCAGACGACGTTAAACTTTCGCCCACAATTGAAACTCTTGTACTCCCAATGCTGTGAGATGCTGCACTGTGCTAGTACACTCTCTCAAATTTTTAAGTGGGAAAGCTATCTCTAAACCGGCACCATTTTCACCGGAGGAAGTAATGAGTGGCATTGATTTCAGTGGGTGGAAATAGATAAGGGGAGACGAGCACAAGTCCAGTCAAGTTTATTGTCATTTAACTACATACATGTATACCGTCAAACAGGACAACAGACCATTTGCAGGCAGGATTAGTTTGGATTGGCATTGTGGTTGGCACAGAAATGATGGGCCAAAGGGCCTGTTCTTGTGCTGTACTCTTCCTTGCTCTAACATTTCTCTGGACCAGGGTGTAAAACACAGTAGTACACATAACACACATATAACAATAACTTCAGAAAGTAAGGGTAAATTCTACAAACGAATTACACATAAACAAAGAAAAGTGCACAAATTAAATATTGTAGGGTACAGAACAAATTAACCAGTGACACTTCGAATACAATGCAGCATGAAGTTCAGAAGCCTAATTTAGTTATCTGATTTAATTCATTGATCTAAATAGTAATCCATTTTTATTAAACATTAAAAATGCTCTGAAACAGTGCTCAAGGGCTTTTTAATGTTTTTGAATACAATTCAGACACATACAGCATATTTGGCCCATCATCCCCTTGTCTGCCGTCAAGCACTTACTGCACCTATACTAATCCCTTTTACCAGCATGGGCCTTTGGCAATTCAAGTGCTCACTCAGATAACTGGTTCATGAGGGACATGTAGGCGGGAGACAACGGAGATATCTCTGCTGAGTACCGCTTGTTCAAGGTCAGAGAGGGGAAGAACAGGAGCAACACTGAAAACTTAATCAGAGAAAAGTAAAAAGTGAGAGATCCAGGAGTGCTGGAGTTCTTGCAGCTGCAGACTTTTTTTTATTCTTCCGCCCACTCAACACAAAGACTGCTGGCTGGTTGGATGTCTGTACTAGAAGAAATGGTTGAAGCAAACACCACAGCTTCATTTCAGGTAAGCTTGGACAGCCGTGTGGAAAAGGAGCTGGGGGGGGGGGGAAGAGGGGAGGGGGTAGAGAGACCCTTCCCCACTCACTTAATCTATCTATATCTCTGCAGACTCTCTGTATCTTCTGCACAAATTTGCTCTTCCATTCAACTTAGTGTCATCAGCAAACTTAGGTACACTACACTCAGTCCCCTCTTCCAAATTGCTAATGTATATCGTGAATGTTTGCGGGCCCAGCACTGACCCCTGTAGCACATCACTCACCACTGATTGCCAATCAGAGTAACACCCATGTATCCCAACTCTCTGCTTTCTCTTAGTTAACCAGTCCTCTAGCTATGTTAATGCAAACTCTGTGCAACCTTACAGATAAGTCTTTTAAGTCGCACCTTATCGAATGGCTTCTGGAAATCCAAATAAATAGCATCCAGCTGATCTCCTCTATCCACTGCACTTGTGATAACCTCAAAGAACTCCAGTAAGTTTGTCAAACAAACCCCCCCTTTGCAGAATCCATGCTGCGTCTGCCTGATGGATCCATTTCTTTCCAGATGCCTCGCTGTTTCTTCTTTAATGATACTTTCGAGCATTTCCCCAACTACAGATATTAAACTAACTGCCCCATAGTTACCCGCCTTTTGCCTACATCCTTTTTTGAACAGTGGCATGATATTTGCAAACTTCCAATCCATGGGGATCTGTCTACAGTCCAGAGAATTTTGGTAAATCATTACCAAAGCCTCTACTATAACTTCTACCATTTCTTTCAGAACCCTGGGATGCATTCCATCGAGGTCAAGGGACTTATCTATCCTCAGGCCCACAAGTTTGCTCAGCACTACCTCTTTAGTGATAGCTACTGTACTGAGGTCCTCACTTCCAATCGCATCCATTAACATCTCTCTTTGGCATGTTAGATGTGTCCTCCACCATGAAGACCAACACAAAATAGTCATTCAAAGCCTCGACCATTTCCTCATTAGTGAATATCAATTCCCCCTTTCTTGTCCTCCATGGATCCTACATTCACTTTAGCCTAGCTTTTCCACTTTATATAATTCTAAAAACTTTTACCGTCCATTTTTATATTTTGTGCTAGTTTATTTTCATAATCTAACTTCCCTTTCTTTATTGCTCGCTTAGTGGCACCTTGTTGCTTTTTAAAGATTTCCCAATCTTCCAGTTTCCCACTACTCTTGACGACTTGGTATGCACAAGCTTTTAGTTTGAATACTTCTCCTATTTCCTTAGTTATCCAAAGTTGGCTCTCCCCACCCTTACTGCCCTTGCTTTTAACTGGAATATACTTCTGTTGAGCGCCATGAAAAATCTCATTGAAAGTCTTCCACTATTCCTTAACTGTCTCACTATATAGCTTGTGTTCCTAGTCTACACTAGCCAAATCTTCCCTCATCCCATTGTAGTCTCCATTGTTTAGGCAAAACACACTGGTTTAAGATTTAACTACTGCACCCTCCATTTATATGAGAAATTCAATCATACTGTCATTACTCTTTCCAAGAGGATCCCAAACTACAAGATCACCAATTTTACCTGTCACTATTCCTAATTTCTACCCAGATGGATTCAGCATTCTGCTCCTTTGATCTTATATCATCTCTCACTATCCCCTGATCTCAGCCTTAATTAAGAGCGCTAGCCCATCGCCCTACCTTCTCACCTATCCTTCCATATTACCTGATATCCTTGGATATTTAATTCCCAATCCTCTCCACCGTGCAACCACATCTCTGTAATGGCCACTAAATCATAACTCTTTGTACTGACTTGTGCCACTGACCTTGTTTCGAATACAAGCGTGCAAATAAAGTGCCCTTACACTCATTGTGCTTTTAAAATCTTCTAATCTTTTACTCTTTTGCACTTGACTTCTCTTCACTCCACTCTTACTTTTCTCTTTTTTATCTTTTACTTTTTCTTTATCTTTATTCAGACTTTTTAAAACTTTATCCATACTTCTCCAATCTGTCGAACCCACCCCGCTACTATTTAGTTTAAAGCCCTACCCACGGCCTTAGTTATGCAATTTGCCAGGATTCAGGTCCCATCCGGCTCAGGTGGAACCCGTCCCATTCCTTCCCCAATACTGGTGCCAACTTCCCATGAATTTAAATCCACTTCTCCCACACCAATCCTTCAGCCACTCATTTAACTCTCTAATCTTCTTGACCTTATGCCAGTTTCCACATGGCTCAGGTAGTAATGCAGAGATCACCACCTTTTTGGTTCTGCTTTTTAATTTAGTCTCTAATCTGCTCAAATTCCCTCAGCAGAACCTCTTTCCTTGTTCTACCTATGTCATTGGTACCCACATGGACCACAACAATTGGATCTTTCCCCTCCCATTGCAAATTCCTCTGCAGGTCAGATAAGATAGTCTGATTCCTGGCATCAGGTAGGAAACACAGCCTTCGGGATGCTCTACCCCCGTAACAGAGAACCCTGTCTATACTATCCCCAATTACCACGACATCTCTCTTCATTCCCCCTTCTCAAATGGCTCCCTGATCTACAGGTTTCTTATCTTTCCTACAGCTCCCACTCTCATCCACACCGGGAGCAAGAACCTCGAACCTGTTGGACAAGTTCAAGGGCTAGGGCTGAGGTTCCTCCAGCACTGTCTCCTGGATCCCGACTACTCTCCTCACTCACAGTCGCATCCTCTTGTCCCTGCGAACAGGCCGAATTTGAGGCAGCTAATCTACAGGGCGCGACTCCCTCCTGAAACAGAGAATCCAAGTAACTCTCCCACTCCCTGATGTGCCACAGTTTAAAGCTCAAATTCCAGGTTATCAACTTTGAACCAGAGTTCCTCCAGCAGCCAACAACTGCTGCAGATGTGGTCACCAGGAACCACAATAGGGTCCACCAACTCCCACATCATGCAGCTACAACACATCACCTGATCCTGCATCATCCCTACTTTGTTTAATTAGCTATAATTTAGTGACCTTTTTATTCAACCACTACAAAACCCTTACTTGCTATTTCCCCTGGCCTCCCCACCATAGCCTCAAGTTCCCACTCCTACACCAGTCCACTCACATGACGTCCGCTCTGTTTTGACCCTGCTAATGAATCGTGAATTGAATGGTCCACCACTAATGCACCGATCCCCACAAAATGCTCGTTTTCTCCAGGACCTGTGTGAAACTCTCTTTCTTCAAATCAAATGGTCCACTGCTGACGCACCAAACCCTTCATCAACCTCATCACTTTTTTTATGCGTTTACAGGATGTGGGCGCCACCAGCTAAGCCAGCATTTTTTTGCCCATCCCTAGTTGCCCTCGAGAAGGTGGTGATGAGCTGCCTTCTTGAACCGCTGCAGTTCCTGAGGTGTAGTTACACCCACAGTGCTGTTAGAGAGGGAACTCCATGATTTTGACCCAGCGACAACGACAGAATAGCGATATGTTTCCAAATCAAGATGCCGAGTGACTTGGAGGTGGATTTCCAAGTGATGGTGTTCCCAGGTATCTGCTGTTCTAGTCTTTCTAGGTGGTAGTAGTCGTGGGTCTGGAAGGTGCTGCCTTAGGAACTTAGAGCTTGTGACAATATCTCTTTTTTTTTGAAGGCACTCATGACAAATGGCTGCCCCAACGTTTTGTATTCCAACAAGAGCAACTCAGGCAAACCCTACACGCATCACACTGCTCCAACTAGTTGGCAGCTGGTGGAAAACAGAAGCAAGAATCCACTTCAAGAAAGAGAGGCACGATCCACCCAATAATTTTTTGCAAGCTAGTTGAGCAACGTCACTTATGCATGTTTGGCACCAAATGTTCACATAGCAAGATCCCAAAAATGGCTGTTGAGAAAGGTGACTGGCTAATGGTGCAGGATTTTCACAGGGGGAGGGGAGTACCTGCAGAAATGGGAACCTGCCCTCAGGGCCCCACGACCGGACGCTTTTCGATACGCCAAGGATGCGGTCGGATTCAAGGCTGGTGCAGCCGCCTGATACGTTGTGGATGCACGTGGAAGATCGGAAGCAACGAGCCGGCTGTGAGCCCAGAGACCCGAGTTCTTTAGGCACAGAGCTCGGAAAAAGTGACATAACACCATAAATTAGCAAGTTGTTTTGCTATGTCTCCCCTCTTGCTGTGAAACAGGGACACCTCTTTTCCCCTTTTTAGGGAGAGAGAGCCTGTGGTGAACGAGTAATCTTTGGGGTACTGCAAGTCTGTGTCTTTATTGATGCTTTGCTGAACGCCTGAGTGCTTGGGGGGTGGGGTCGTTGCCTCGCTGCTGCTTATGTGTGGGAGGGGCTTTGGGGTTCTAACATTTAACTGTCATTCACTCTGAGGTGCTCCTCTGGTTTTGTGGATGTTTGTGAAGAAAAAGAATATCAGGATATATATTGTACACATTTCTCTGACATTAAATGTACCTACAGAAACCTATTAAAATATATAACAGGCTGATAGCAAAATCGTGAGGAAGAATTGATGGAGATGTGGAAAACACAGTAACGTATGTAGGTGAGAATCTGATGGGTGGGCGACATAATGAACTGAAGCACCTGTTTCTATGCCGAGTGATTTTAATACCAACACAGTACAAGAGATGCTGGTGTAAAGCCTCCAAACTGTGCTACACAAAATGAATTTAACCTAATATCCAACTCCTTTGTGTCCATTAATCAGTCCCAAAAGTTTATTCCAAGTATGTCTGGTTGAAGTCCAGTAACCATGCACAGTGAGTTGGGCATCACATACCCAAAATGCTAGAGAAACTCAGTGGTTCAGGCAGCATCTATGGAGAGGAATAAACAGTCGATGCTTTGGACCAATATTCAGATAATAGAAAAACTGCTGTAATATACTTGATAATTAACTAAAATATCATTGGCTCTTGACCAACGGACAACAATTCCATGACGCCCTACACATGCAGCAACAGTGGCAGAATTGGCCTCAATAGCCACAGTCGATGCTGCTCAACAAACCAGTGACTACCAGAGGCACAGTACCCATGGTCGACCACGACTGACGGAAGCCACACTCTTGACTTAATATATTTTATGTATTGTATTTCAAAAAATTACTCCAAATCAGCTGTTGTATTCCACATAAATCAATTTATCAGCACATATTCAAGGTGCCCGAGTACGATCAACTGTATTATACTGAAACATACCACAGAAGCAGCAGTTATGTTTTCAGACAAGTGGCCTTTACTATGTGTTTGAATGACAAGCTATTATCTCTTTTACATTTTTGAAAAAGAGAGCCTAGGGTACATAGGGTAGATGGGGCTCATCAACTGCGGTTGACATCTCATCTAGGCGAAGGAAAACTCGGATCTCAAACCTCCGCCACCTTACAGCCATACCCACTCACGGGGAAGGCTTTGGGAGTAAATCCTGAGGGAAAAATCCAGAGCTGGAGTCTCTAAGGCAGTCCTACATCAGGTTCAACGCTGACTGGCAACTCCTGTGATGCTGCTGGTGCCGAACTAAATCGATCTATGCCGTTCCTTAGGGTTCATCAGATGTGTGGAGAAGAGGAACTTGCTACATGGGCAACAGCTTGCTCTCCATTCTGTAATGCTCTGGATTATGTATCTGGACAGCTCGGATGCAGCATCCGTGGTTGACCCTGAACAACGGAGATAGGAAGGTGGCCAGAAAAACAACAAAGGTCACAGGTAACAATGAACTGGTAGCAGACTTGTAGCAAAAGCTAGTAAGTTGTCAGCGTATGAAACCAGTTAGCATCAACAGCTCAACTGATCATTGAGATTATAGTGGGAAAGTAAGAAAGCAGGGAAATAGAGGTGGTACAGAAACATTAGGTTCAACACCACCACCACGTTCAGAAACAGTTATTACCCTAACCAGTGTAGATTACTTCATTCACTTCAATGAGGAATTGACCCCATGACCTATTAAATCACTTTCAAGCATTCTATGTGTTCTCACTATGATTTTTTTTGTTTATGGTAGGCACAACTTGTCCTTTTTTGCACATTGGATGTTTGTCGGTCTTTGTTATTTATAGTTTGATTCGTGTTTTTAAAATGCTTTGTCAGACTTGTGTTCAATCTCGGTACCTTTTGGGTTATCGCGGTGGGTTTCTCATAAAATGTTGTCATTGGATTTTTTTGTTTGGATTTTTATGGAGCTTGTTATGCGTTTAGCCCAACAGAGAACAGACAAACTGGTGTATTCTCAAAAGACTGATATCATTACACAGGCCTAGAGGGAGGTTCTCAATAAAAAAAAATTTGCAAAGCTAAACACATAAAACACCCAATTGCACATAAATGGAGGGGAGGAGCTCTTAACATTTCTGAATACATAAACCTTTTATGTTTTAAAATATAACAGTGAAAGAACAAGCAAATAAATTCTAGTTAAATGCTCATGTTTGTTTCCACCCCTCTCATGACAAACATCAAACATTTCAAATCCCTGTGCTACTGTCACTTGCACAGCCCACCCTTCTTTGTATATGCTATGAGGAAACAGTCAAATAATCAGACTGACCACAACACAAATGACCTTTTTAAAAAAAAGCACAAGAGGAAGGCACTCAGTCCACTGTGCTCAGTCATGCCATAAAGACTACTAGATCCTAATCCACTTTCCATGTGATGCTACCACATCAAATGCCCGTTCTGAATCAACAAAGATTTTTGTCTCTACCGTCTTTCAGGGAATATCCAGATGATCACTATGACACAGGTATTTTTTTTCCTTCCTTCAGTTCTCCAAATCCTTCCAATTATTATCTTAAATCTATGTAGTTTTGTCCAATAAATCAGTCCTTTAGTCTCCTGTTTATAAAAAAAAAGATACAGCCGTACAGAATGGTGAGATAGTTCCATGTGCAATGGAATCCTACCTGAAAACCAGAGGAAGATTCCAAGTTTACAATGGAATTTAAAAGTGAAGCATTGGCAATTGATGCAACTTATCTGGGTTCTGCACTTGTGTTGACCAACAGCTTCTATAAAGTGAAGTATTAAGAAATCATCTGAAGGTTAGAAGTATAAAGAAAGCTGTTCAAATACTCTATGGAATAATGATGAAATAAATCATGCAATTATACTTGACAGCATCACCCTAAATGTCTTCATGCATTTTATTATCTTAATACAGAAGGAAATAGGAGAAGTATTTCCTAATTAAGCACACTGAACCAGTGGGACCAGGAAAATGTTAGCCTTGAAATGATCAGCTTCTAAATTATACAGTACTGCGCACAAGTCTTAGGTACCCTAGTATTTTTTAAAAATACAGTGTATGGTTTCAGATGGCATGGTCTCCAGAGAGCCCTGATCTCAACGTTATCGAGGCAGTCCAGACAGAAGCAAGCGAGGCAGCCAACCTCTGCTGAAGAACTGTGCCAAGTTCTCCAAGATGCTCAGAACCCACCAGCTGATTTTTCTTGTAAAACTGCACAACAGTGAAAACCTAAGAGAATTGAGGCAGATTCAAAGGCAAAGGGTAGTCGCACCAAATACATACTTGATTTAGCTTTTACTGTTTTCTGCTGTTTACAGTAAACTTTTTGATAATTAGAAATGTTTAATTACATTATCTTTAAAGCATCGTATTACAGGAATTTTTACATGCGCTTAATACTTTTTCACAGTACTGCATTAGTGCTACAATTATATATTTTTATCTACTTTATTATTATAGATTACATTCACATATACACCTCCCTCTGGAGTTTAAATCGGTAATCAATAAGTAGTGCATGTTTTATTGTAAGGATTCATCCTTAATTACCAGATTTAAATTCATAGGCATATACTGCACTTACAAAAACTTAAGAGCATGCACTTAAATTGAGCTTAGCCTCTTCCTCAAGATCCTTTAATCATGTTGTATCCAGATGTAATCCTAGTTTCTAATGAATGTATCCCACTTTAAAAGGCTTCACTATTCCAACTGCAATAAACTGCAAGTACTAAATCCATCAATGTCCAAATTCCTGGTTGTAAATACTCACTTTAAAATAATCCCTTTCCTGAAGCACTGATCCAGGTAATGAATTAAAAATTAATTGTTAATAAGCATAAAGCACTTCATCAACAATACGTACTTATGGATTCCCTCTGGTTTATAGAAAAGCATTGTAAAATACAGTGCAATGGAAATTAGTCAGCAGGTTATTGGAAAATGAGTGCTTCCGTCACTTGGGTGATGATTTCAGTTAGACTGATTGAGTGGTAAATACTGTGTTGGGACAGGTTGTCTGGAGGTGTAACCAGCGTTGGAGCTGCAGTTTACAGTTCAGTGGCTGGCATGTCTTCTGGCCAATTAATCTTGGCCTCAAATTCTCTGAGACTAGTATTGAAATGTTCAATGGAGTGAAGACCAGTTCTTGTGATGGTGGGAATATACAGAGACACACACTTTATTTTAGTCACCTGTTCACTAATGCACATATCTGACCAGCCGATCATGTGACAGCAACTGAATGCATTAAAGCATGCAGACATGGTCAAGAGGTTCAGTTCTTGGTCAGACCGAACATCAGAATGGGGGGAAAAAATGGGATCTAAGTGACTTTGACAGTGGAATGATTGTCGGTGCCAGATGGGGTGGTTTCTTAAGCAGAACAGTCTTTAGAGTTTTACAGAGAATGGTGCGATAAACAAAAAAAAAATCCAGTCAGTGGCAGTTCGGTGGGCGAATATGAGAAGTCGGAGAACGGCCAGACTGGTTCAAGCCGACAGGAAGGCGACATAAACTCAAATAACCGTGCATTACTACAGTGGTGATCAGATCCCTGAACAAACAACATCAAACCTCGCAGTGGATGGACCACAGCAGCAGAAGACCACAAACGTACAGTCTTATGAAGGCAGGAGGCTGGGGCTGAAAGGAATAATGGATCAGCCATGATGAAATGGTGGAGCAGGTTCAAAGGATCGGATGGCATAATTCTGCTCCTATATCCTATGGTCTAAATGCACTCGGTGACCACTGAGCATATATAGTCTTGAGTTGCAGTTTCAGCACGCTGAGACCTTTTTTGTTAGGTTCGGAGCTGCACAAAGCTTATTTTCCTCGATACTAAAAATGACCAAAATACTCAAAGCCAAGTTTCAGGCAACACATGATTTCACAGCTACTGCAAGAGCACTGTGGTAATAACTTGGCTGTGGACACCAAGTCTGGGAAGATAGATATCCATGTTGGTCCCGGGGAGGTGCATCAAGCTCTGCAGGAACAGTTGCCGGATGCACTCTATCAAACAACATTGTTAGCTGATGATCTTGGTAAAGTTCCAGGAATGGTGATGATCACACTGAGTTTCACTTTGCAAACTGTCTCATAACTAAAAACTAAAACAACCTGCCCTGCTGTAGTCAGATTCAACAATATTTCTTCATATTTATTTTAAATTAAAATATCAAGGATTATCAATGCAACGTTTAATCAAGCTGCAAGCATTTCCTTCCAACAAGAGGCTAACTGGAAGCAGATTGTGGACAATTTCATCAAAAGCAAGTGCTGGCAACTAGTTTAATTCTCAGTTCAAAAATATGCTAATCTTTAGCACAACACAAGTAAAAGGAAACTGGATTTTTGTTGAAAAAGCAAAAATACAATGAGCAAGATATTTTATTATGTCCTAAACACCTTTGCTTAGTATATGAATTGGAATACTTTGAAACCTCACAACTCCCTCACTCTAACCTGGCTATAAACCAGACAGAATTGTCCATTCCAAGCACAGCGTTCGCTCTACATCCTGAGCTGAGACAATTTGTTAAGTTAAAAAAAATAGAGTTGCCTAGTTGAAAGGATCAAAACTAACAAAAATAGTCAAGGGCACTGATCTACAGCCTTCACAGAAAAATAAAACGGAAGTGTTTGATCCTGAATATGCAGTTAAGGTGCACAGAATGCCTGTGATTAAAAATGACATCGGACTTAGTTCTTTAAATCAGCAAACTTAATGTGATGCACAGGACTCACACCACTATAAACCAGAAAGTTATAACAGATGCAAAATATTCAGTAGTAGATTTTTTTAAAACTACTTGGATTAGTGTCACCTTAGATGTCCCATTTTTAAATGCTAGATAATCTAAATGAGGGAAAAAAAGGAATACTAATTACTTCATCTCAAATTCTGATCGAAAGCCTGAAGGTTACAGATACGGATTCTCTAAAATCATCCGGGATTTATCAAACTGTTGTATTTCCTAGGGGTATGACTTGTATTAAATTACAAGCCATTTCAGAAGCTCTACCCATGAATAATGCTAAAGATGTCAGGTGGTAGAAGACTTTACCTATGGAAACAGACAGAACTTTACATTCATCTGCTAATACTTTCTATTTCATATTATAATTGCTCTCCTATAACTCAATATTGATTGAAGCAGCAGCATATTTAGCCAGACTTAAGATCACCAACCAAAAAATGTTTGTTTATTGTTGTTTGTTGACTTTTAGTTCTTCATGTGGAAGCAAAGCTGATAATTTCTGTTAAATAAAATACAAAAGAGACAAACAAACATGTCTCATTCATCAAGTCTGAACTGCATTTCTAGGTTTTTTGTTCTGCTGTTTCGCAAATTTTTAGCAAACACCTCCAAAATAACTTTAGTTGCCTCTCCAGTCACTTCATATAATCCAAAGACAAATCACTGTTAAAAGAGAAACAGTATCATCAGAAGTGACGTCATGAAGGAGGTACAGGAGCTTTAGGACCCAGACCACCAGTTTCAGGAACAGGTATTACCCCTCAATTCTTAAACCTGAAGGGATAACTTCACTCGCCCTATCACTGAACTGTTCGCACAACTTATGGACTCTAGAACTCTACATGTTTTCAATACTTACTGCTTTTTAAAAAATGTATTGTCATTTCTTTTGTATTTATACAGTTTGTCATCTTTTGCACACTGGTTGCCTGCCTGTTGGGTGCGCACTTACATTGCTTTCACCATGATTACTGGATTTATTGAGTATGCTGGCAAGAAAATGAATCTCAGGGTTGTATATGGTGACATGTATATACTTTGATAATAAATTTGCATTGAACTTATCAAATTACTTTTGCTGCAGAAAACAAATTGATTAGAAACAGAATTGGAGATAACAGCCCCAAAGCCAGGGAACTATCTTCCTCAGAACAGCTGCAGTGAAATTATTACTGCTTTACTTAACGGTCAAGATATGGAAGGGAAAACTAGCAAGGGTACCAAGCCCCAAATGGAATGCCACTTAAAACAAGCAAGATACACCATGGAGGCCCTACTGGAGACTAATACTTGCAATATTTTATATCATAACTTCTGAAATTTTTGTGCATCATCAGGTAATATCATTTGTAGTGTTTATATTATTGTATTTGAGGTGTTTAATAAGGTGTTTATTAACTGTTTAAAAGAATTCCAAGTTGTGCTGTTTTGTGAGCTTTATTCAATTTTCTACACCCAGACATATTCATACTGAACTCAGGAAAAACAAAATGGCAGGTAAGATGATTTACAGCACTTCTTTCTTCATTGAACCTGATCAAAGTCAACAGATAAGGAAACTGTGTAAGGTATTGAGCAGATGAGTGTCCTGTCATCATCCATTTTTATACCATCTCTGAGAAATAGTTACTGTCAATTGCCCAGTTCTTTTTGTCCAAAAATATTAGAAATGGAGATTCATTGTGATGCATTATATATTGCACATCTCTACCCTAGCGTTCTTATAAAATACACACTTCCATTCACCTATCTTCGCAGAAGCCACACCTACATTATACTGGTGGTAAAGCAGGATGAAGCTGCTAAAGAATTAAAGCCGTCTGTGGCCTGGAAATACCATATTCATCAATAATTCTCCAAAGCAGGGGTTCCCAACATGCAGTGCACAGACCCCTTGGTTAATGGGGTCCATGGCATAAAAAAGGTTGGGAGCCCTTACTCCCCCCCAAAAAAATCACAGTCATCCCATAAATTAGATACTTTTATCAATATAGTTTTTTAAAATTTGTTGAGTATTAAATTTATCTCACATTATTATTTTTGAAAGATTACCTGCTACTGAGTTTAGGCCTTTTAGTTTCCATTTCTTTCATGTTTCTGCTATTTGGTATTTCTGTCATAATTTTTCCTCCAATTAAAATGGAAAATTTTAAAAATATGCTATCTACACAAGGGTATTAACATAATATGCAATTTTGTGACAACGTGAAACGCAGAATCGCAAAGTAGTATCATAATTTGTTAATTTAAATGAAAAATTACACAACTACTGCAAGAAATCAGGGAATAAGAATGTTTATATGAAATGCCTGAGAGGGTGTCCATGGATTTGTACTAACCCTTTTACATTCTGTGGCTGCCACGATCAATTCAGTATATAATAATATCCGTAGTAGCTCCTGCATTGAGCATTTTGCTCAGCCATATCAATCTCCACTCAGCCACACTGTTGAAGGTCTAAAGTCATATATTGGCCAGACGAGATCAAGCTGGACAATTTTGATCATGAGAAAATGTAAGCGAATCCATAGAGTTTTAAAACAGAAAAAAGTAATTTCATGCATCAATGCAGTGGATTCTGGTTAATTAGCAATCAGTTATTTAGGGCTGTTTATTTGGGACAACATGTAAAGAATAAAAACCAATCAAGAAAATTGCCTCGATTCCCTTTGTTTATTTGGGACACTGTGCTACTCAATGGGGATAGGAGACATCAGTTGTATGGCCATTAGATGCTACATCTTGCTTAGAGCGAACAGTTTTTAAATAGACTCAGTCGTGTGTGTTTGTGTTCAAAAAAAGCAGTGACCTTTTTCCACTGATAGTTGGCAAGATAATTACGAAATGTTTTTGCTCATTGCGTTTTCAAGCATTTGGGCTTGGAGATGCCAGATACAGGCAGAGAGTGAAAGTGAAATGATTTCACTATTTCAACAAGTTACGAACTACAAAGTTGAAGATATCCACAATCACCTTGAATGCTACAATGACAATGAAAGCTTGCAGGATGCAATCTCGATAGCATTTTATGAAGCAAGTCCACTATCTGCACTCTGTGTCCGCGCTGATTTTGTTCATCACGTACACTGGATGAATTCCTCCGTTGATAATTATTAGGAAATATCGCACAGTTTTATAGTATGTCAGTGGCATTGGGGGTGCTCTGAATTGATCGGTGTTTCATTTAAATACATAGCTTGTACTCAGTTTGGCTTTATTTATACCTCTGTAACTATTTCCATGAAACTTCAGCTAATTGGGCAGCTGTTTAATTTGGCCAATATGCACTGGTCCCAATACGTCCCAATGAACCAGATTCCACCACATATTAGGGACTTCTTTGCCTTGTGATATTCGGAATCACATTTCTTAAGTTTACTGTCACGTGCACAAATATGGCCAGATACAAATTCAGTGCAAAAACCTGCTTGTAGGAGCATCGCACAAAGAATATAAATTACACATAAATAATGCAAAACAGTGAAGAGGAGGAAAAACTGCAAAAACGAGCCACTGAATCAAATGAAAAAAGACAATCCATAGCAAGGCAAGAGGAGGTCTGTAGTGTTCCACTGCTGAGGTACAGCTAGGGCTGTGCAGGTCAGTTCAAGGACCTATTGATCATAGGGAAGTAGCTGTTCCTGAACCTGATGGCATGGGACTTCAGGCCTCTACTTCCTGCCCAACAGCAGCAGCTAGAAGAGGGTGTGGCCTAGTTTAGAACTTTGCCTTTGGATTTTGGATTGAAGTCTTTGGATTGAAGTTCAGTAACTTGACCACTTGAGCTAAATACTGAATTTTATTTAATTTACTTCAGAAAAGTCAGACACTTGCTTGGCAGCTATTGCATGAGAAAATCCAGCTACCATCTCCACAATGCAGCAGTAGGGTATGAATAATTTTGTAACCTGTTATCAGAGCTGTGATGCCAGTATGTCATGTCAACTTCCAACTTGTTGACTCCTCAAATGAATTTAAATGGGGAGGGGGTATAATGCCCAATTTTTAAAAAGCCATCAGTATAGCACACAGTAATTGCATAAATAACTTGCTTAAGTACCCTGGGAGACTTGAAACCACAATCATCTCTTTCAGTCAATAGTTGTAGAAAATGAGCCCAGCTGACAGAGAATGAATAATGTGTTTGTGAACATTTCCCTTTATTAGGGGACAACAGATGGACAAAATACCTTTCAGTTTTAACTCCATAAAACAAGCACATATATCCTAATCTAATGATGGCAAACTAGCACTGTCATTTCATTTCCACTTTTAAATTGCTTGTGAATTAAAGCAACTGAGTGATAAAACCAATATGGTCAATGCGTAGCCATCTTGTGTATCAGGCCAATTAACTGCTCTCTTCCCCTTTCCACGTATTTTAACCAGATCCCTAGTTTAAGTGAAACATGATAAAGGTTAACTCTCTGGAATAGCACTACTGTTACCAACAATGGAATTGTCCTTTCAAGCCAATTCCACTGAAAAAGCTTAATAATATTACTAGCAAAACTTAATATTCAGACCACTACTGGATAATTGAACAGCAAGGAGCAGCATGACAAAAGAGTTGCCAAAAGGCTGCATGGGTAGTTAATGTAAGTGCATTTACAATATATTGTTTGAGGGCTCTATATTCAAGGAAGAAATACACTTCTCTTAACCCCACTCCACCCACCGACTCAAATCAACTAATTTTTTTTAAATGCATAAAAAGACAAATTAGCAGCACAATACAGTGTAAATAATTATTCTGCAGAACAAGAGAAAATCTGCAGATGCTGGAAATTCGAGCAACACACACAAGATGATTGAAAGGATTGGCACGATGAACATGAGACACCCTTTCCTCCTATTTGCTGCACAAGTGATTTCATGTGAAATTTGGTGTCTGACACTTGCAAAGGATCGATACCATGAACATGAGAAAATGATGGAAATCCGGAGCAACACACGCTAAAGGAACTCAGCAGGCCAGGCAGAATCAATGGAAAAGAGGAAATAGTTGGCATTTTGGGCCAAGATCCTTCATCAGGACTGATGTTATTAGTATTTACCCTGTTTCAAGAAAAAGTAACAGTGAACTAAAGTACAAAGCTGAAGCATGATTATTCTTGTGCCCAATTCACACTTAGTGCCCAAATAACAATATTACTCACAATACTTCAATATCTCTTTTCTAAGATAAAAACAAGGCAGCCAATAACAAGATAAATGAATGTGAAAATACAGGACTTTTCTCCAATATATAAAAGGGATCCACAGAAACATGTTCATTATCCTGTGCAAAAGATCCTAAAAGAATCCACAATCCAGTAAAATAGATAAACTCCCTCCCAGCAGGAAAAGAATCAGGTTGTATGTGGTGACGTGTATGTACTCTGATAATAAATTTTATATAACCATATAACAACTACAGCACGGAAACTGGCCATCTCGGCCCTTCTAGTCCGTGTTGAACGCTTACTCTCACCTAGTCTCACCGACCTGTACTCAGCCAAGAACCTTCCATTCCTTTCCTGTCCATATACCTATCCAATTTTTTTTAAATGACAATATCGAACCTGCCTCTACCACTTCTACTGGAAGCTCGTTCCACACAGCTACCACTCTCTGAGTAAAGAAGCTCCCCCTCCTGTTATCCCTAAATTTTTGCCCCTTACCTCTCAATTCATGTCCTCTTGTTTGAATCTCCCCTACTCTCAATAGAAAAAGCCTATCCACGTCAACTCTATCTATCCCCATCATAATCTTAAATACCTCTATCAAGTCCCCCTTCAACCTTCTACACTCCAAAGAATAAAGACCTAACTTGTTCAACCTTTCTCTATGATTTACTTTGAACTTCAAACTCTCCTTCAAAATTACTCCGGAGTCTTATGGGGCTACAATACACATCAAGAAAGAATGAACACTGAATTTAAAAAAAGATTTAGAGTGACAACTAGATAATGACTGAACCTGAAAAGGTAGACAGGAACAGAAGTGAACAATTCAGCAAAAATTCAGGAGAACTTTACTGAAAGATTAATTAGAATATGGCACTCCTTAACACTGGAAATAACTGAAGCAACTGGCTCATTTAAACTGGAACTAGTTAATCACAAGACAGAAAGGTATAGACTGTGTTTCTAGGGTTAGATGAAGTGAGGTAGAGAGAGTTTTAGGTGCACAAGTGCTGACATCTTTCCATTTCTATTCATATATGTATTATAATTGGTAACTATATATATAAGTGATGGAATTAGGAATTCCAAGAGGATCAATAACTGTAAAAATGAACACTTCAGAGCAGTTTGGAGACAGGGGCTAGTTGCTTTCCTTGTGCACAAGTAAACAAAGTGTGATTGAGGAACGAGTATAAAATTAGAGTCTAGTTAATTGGCAACAACAAAAGCTACCTGCTGCAAACGTATATTATTGCAGATAATATTGCCTTGTGAATCGCTTCTCGGCCTTTTGGCTAAGATGAAGTGGTGTGTGTGTGTGTGTGTGTGTGTGTGTGTGTGTGTGTGTGTGTGTGTGTGTGTGTGTGTGTGTGTGTGTGTGTGTGTGTGTGTGTGTGTGTGTGTGTGTGTGTGTGTGTGTCTGTGTGTGTGTGTGTGTGTGTGTGTGTGTAACACAGAATTGATAAGAAATCTAAAGCCCTTCCAGAACACTGGCTTCAACTTCAGATAACATTCCTTTAAAAGGCAGAGTGGTAACACTTCATCAAAAATCTTCTGTGCTGTACATTTCCAGAATTGCAAGCTGATAAGGATACAGCAAGGACATCAGAACATCAGGGCTCTGAATGAACACCTGTACACATTCTATTTAGCGATGAAATTAGAGGACTGGGAAGTGAATGGCAAAGGCTGAGGAGGGATTGCCTCAAGTGTGTTCGTTAAATCAGGTCGAAGCAGGAAAGAAAGCTTTGCTAGAAATGGATGAGATTTGTAATCCTCTGCATCTAAGTTTAATAGATGGGATTGTCACGCAAGTACTGCCTGCATCAACCTTCATTTCATCACACGGCAGGCAGATTGGCAAGAGTCTCTGGCAATGTCGGAACCGCTGACATCCTGGACCCCCAGTGAACCAGGTTTTGAAGAGAATTTTGAACGGTCATGGAGTGTTGCACTGCACTGAGTAGGGAACTGGAAGAACCGGGAATCTCTAGCTCCATCAGGAACACAGGGAATTCTGCTGTTTTATATACCACACATGACTTGCCTGGACAGGTGGATGGGTGGGTTACATAGAACAGTACAAGCCCCTCAGCCTATGATGGATGCTATGCTGACCTTGTAAGATACTTCAAGATTATTCTAACTCTTCCCTCCTACATAGGCCTCCATTTTTCTTTCATCCACGTGCCTAAGAGACTTAATTATCTCTAATGTAGCTGCCTCTATCATCACACCTGGAAGTGTGTTCCATGCACTTACTTCTGTGTAAAAAAAAACATACCTCTGACATCCCCCCCCCCCCCAAATACTTTGCTCCTATCACCTTAAAAGTCATTTTCACTCAGAAAAAGATGCTGGCTGTCCACTGCATTTATGCTCATCATCTTCTACACTTCTATCATGTCTCCTCTCATCCTCCTTTACTCCAAAGCTAAAAGCCCTAGTTCGCTCAAACTTTCCTCATTAAACATGTTCATTAACCCTGACAACATCCTGGTACCTCTTTACACTATCTAAAGTTTCAACATCCTTCGAGACAACCAGAAATGAACACAACCCCAAGTACAGTCTTTATAGAGCTGGAACATTACCTCGTGGTTCTTGAACTCAATCCCCTGACTAACAAAGGCCAACACACCATATATCTTCTTAACCACTCTTTTAATTTGCATGGATAAGTTTCCAGGTGGCACAAAGACTGGTGGATTTGGGGATAGCACATAAGGGTAAGTTTGATACACATCAACTATTGACATGGGCAGAGAAATGGCAGATGGAGTTTAACACAGACAAGTGCAAAGTGTTGCACTCTGGGAGATTCGAATAGAAAGAGAAAGTACACAGTAACGGCAGGACCCTGAGAATATATATGTACACAGGGAACTTGGGGTTCAAATTCATAGCTGCTTGAAAGTGCCGACACAAGTTGATAAGGGTGGTAAAGACAATGTACAAAATGCTTGCTCTTATTAGTCAAGCTAATGAGTTGACAGCCAGCCAACAGTGTAGTGGTATCTGCACAGGAATTTGAGGCGAGTGGTCCAGGGTTCAAATCCAGCCAGCTCCCTTGCACGCTTTCCATCCGTGCTGGGTTGAGTGTCGAGCTAGCAACTCGGCCTCGTAAAAAAGACAAATGCTAAAGAAACAGCAAGGATGGCGCCCCATGTGCCACGAAACACGGAAAGGAACAACAACAACAACAACAACAACATTGAGTTGAAGAGTCAGAAAGTTACGATGTGGCTTTACAAAACTGTGATTAAGCTGCATCTAGAGTACAGTACTCAGTTATAGTTACCCCATTATAGTGTAACCCTCAGGTTCGGCCGGCGACGTTTGTCGATGGAAGACAGTCTCTGTCCCTACCAAATGAGTGAAATCTAAGGTGAAAACCTCCCGTTTATGTGGATGCTGTGTGATCTGTTCCTCTGTTACAAATCAGTACCACGAAATAAGAGACAATATACCATATGCCATTAAATAATTTAGCTTTATAATTCTTAATTTGACTAAAGAGTTAGTAAAACAAAAAGGGCCCATTTTAATGAAACAGCCTAATGTGCACAAGTTGGAGCTGATGGTTTCCCTTCCACTGGTCCTCCATCGATTTTCCTGGGCTTCGTCGACTCCCGGCCCCACTCCAAATCCACTCCTTGCTGGTGTCTACAACCTCTCTTTTCTGACAATTTCTCTCTTCATCTTCCGCCGAACAAAAGACCCAGATCACCTCGTTCTCAGGCACACAACAGGAGAAAAACACTCCCTTCATTGGACCGCGCACATTCCAAAGTGCCCATTATCTCTGGCCATAACCCAAACACTGCTGCTACAGAAAAACCGTTACATTAGCAGTGAAAACCTTCCCAAGGTGTTACAATAGGAAGGTTACAAAGGCCATGGACAGCGCCTACAATACGAGAGATTTATCAGATGCTGCCTGAAGGGTATGGAGAAACTGGACAAGCTCATTGTTTACTCTGGAGCAGAGCGGAGAAGGTCAAAGGAAGATCTGACAGAAGTTCATAAAGATTGCAAGAAGCATGGAAACACCACAAAGCTGGTCTCTTTTACCCCAGTGTTGAAATGTGTAATACCAGAGGACATGCATTTAAGGTGAGGGGAAAAGTTCAAAAGCAGATGCACACAGCGCAGGTTTATAAAAAAGTGGTGGGTGCCTGGAATGTGGTGGACACAGATACAACAGAGGTGTTTAAAAAGTGTCATAGAAAGGAACATGGATGGATGCATTGATGAGAGTAGACAGGTGTGGCCCATGTGCAGGCAGGAAGGATCAGATTAATTAATTTGGCATAATATTGGGGGCTGAGAGGCCCATTTCTGTGCGGTACTGTTCCATTCTTTAAGGCTAGAGAAGGAAAAAAGATTTTCCGCAATCAGTATCAAAATTGAATAGAAATTGATGCTGACCAATGGATGGATAAAGCTCAGGAAACTGGGAATTCAAAAATTCTAAACTCGACTTTAAATTAATTGAAGAAGACTTTCATCCAAGGACAAGCACAAAATGGAAATGAGGTTGGAATACAAGTGCAGAAACGAGAGAACCTATGGAGGTCAATGCGTTCTAAAAAACACATCTTGGTTTTGTCATCATTAAAAATGAATTTACAAGTTGGATCCACAACTTCATAATGGGAAAAGTTACAATCCTCAACTCCAGCCAGAAGTTAATCAACAGAGTAAAGAAATGGTCATCAATGCCAATTCTGTAATTTTGCATAATTTCAGAATTTTGGTGCTCTTGCATGGGAGGAAAAACATTTTGATGGTGGTATTGAATTCCAATTACAACAGTCAAATGGCACGCTGTTGCTGCAACTGAGCTGTGAGGGTCAGAGGAATTTGGGTTGGAAATAGAACCCACACATTCTCTTCTACAGGGAATGTCAGCAACATGCTGGAATTTCCTGAAAATCAGGGGAGTACCTTTTGGGATAAGCACAGGCGGTTCCAATGGGAACCATTGATTAAAGTAAACTTCATCCTTGGCTTCCTGCCAACAGAATCCAGTTTCATTGCTTCACATTTCCAACCTGGGCACAGATGGGACAACAGTGCATTTTGATGCAAGAGCTGTCCTTCTTAATGTAATACTGTCAGAAATAAAATTCACTGTAGCTAGAGCGAGATTTTGTATATACTGAACAGGAAGTGTAGAAAGACTACAATGACATATTTGTAATGGAAATTAAATTCCTAGATAAGTTTAGCTTGAAATGGTCACTGGTTAATACTTAAAGGAACAGATGAAAATGCAATGAGAGGTTATCTCATAGAGGTGTATAACATCATGTAGGGTAAACATGCAGAGCTTTTTTCCTCAGGTTGGGGTATCAGGAACACGAGGACATGGATTTAAGGTGAGAAGGAAAAGATTTAATATGAACCCAAGGGGCAACCTTTTCGCCCAGATGATCCATACAGGAATGTACTGCCAGAGGAAGCAGCTGAGACAGGTATATTAACAGGATTTAAAAAGCACTGGCACAGATACGTAGATAGACAAGCCTTTAAGGGATATGGGCAAATGGAGGAAAATAATCTTAGTTTAAGACAGGGGTCGGCAACCCGCGGCTCCGGAGCCACATGTGGCTCTTTTAGGTCTGTGCTGCGGCTCCCTGTTGCTTTGGGAAATAATTGGTTGTGGCGACCCTTTTCCTGGCACATCCGAACCGACTCACAATAAGATAGCCTACGGGGGTTTGCGAGCACAGAGCTTTGGAGCCTCTGCGCCATGGGGGGGGGGGGGCAGGTTGAGGGAGGCTTAAAAGTGAGGCTGAAGATTTCGAATAAAGTTTTTTTCCTTCGACTGCAGTTACCGACTCCGTGTCGTAATTTTAGCGCTGCGTGTAGCACACCGCTACATGGTCAGTATTTAATTAATATGTTTTTTATGTTAGTTTGTTAGTTTTTGAAATGTAAATCTAAATTTGAAGATTATGGTGATCTTGTACAATCTAAATAAGACGTTGTGGCGGGCGACCCATTTCCTGACACATCCGAACCGGCTCACAATTAGCCAGCGTTCAGGCTAAGGGAGATAGCCTACGGGGGTTTGTGAGTACGTGTCTTTTGCAGCATCCGCGCCCATGGGGGGCGGGTTGAGGGAGGCTTAAAAGCAAGGCTGTTTAGTTCGAATAAAGCTATCTTTGACTGCAGTTTACTGACTGCGTGTAGCAACCGCTACAACGTGTTTTTATCGCTGGCTGTCCAGAGGGGAGGTGCTGAAACGCTTTGTCGCGCGTCTGGAAGAAGTGAAAACTTTCCTGGGCAGCAAAGGGCTCAACTTTCCTGAGCTGGAACAGCCAGAGTGGCTGGAAAAGCTACACTTCATGGTAGACATGACAGCGCACCTGAACACGCTGAACACAGCTCTTCAACGGGGTAAGGACGTACAGCCCTGCACATGTTGGGGGATGTTTTGCATTCAAGCGCAAGTTGACGTTGCTTGCCAGAGATTTACAGAAAGGCACATTGTCTCACTTCCCCAATTTGAGAGAGTTCAAACAATGTCACGACATGATAAATTCGGAGTATTTACATTCTGCAATCATCGCAATGCAAACATCGTTTGGGAAACGCTTCTGTGAGTTCAGAGAGGAAAAAAACACATTATCCTTCCCGGTCACTCCCCTAAGCATCGATCCATCCCTACTGAATACGACTGCATTGTCAGGTGTGAGTCAACCTGAAGAAGTATGATAAATATTTTAATTGCGTATTATTTTACGTATATTCATATGTTTTCATTGTTCAGTGAAATAGTCCTTTTATTTTTCAGGTTGACAGCTGGCTGACGTTATTTTTGGTTTGCTGCTGGCGGCAAATTTAAGTTTGGCGTTTTTCATAAATACAAGAAGGACTCAAATAGACGTTGAGTATTTTACTTAAAAGTAACCTTCAACCCAACGTCTTTTTTTCGGAGTTCAAAATGTTTTTGTTGCATGCAGAAATGTAATTTCGTTTTCTCTGCAGGAGTTCATCAATTTCATAAATGCAACACATTATAGTTTATTTATACATAGCATAAAGGCAAAACAAAACGTTGTATGCAGTGTTATTTCATTTTAAATGTCAAACGGGTTTTGCGGCTCCCAGTGTTTTCTTTTCTGTGGGAAACGGGTCCAAGTGGCTCTTTCAGTGGTAAAGGTTGCTGACACCTGGTTTAAGACAAGCATCTTGGTTGGCATGGACAGGTTAGGCTGTAGGCCCTATTTCTGTGCAATGAGACAAAGAAGCTGAATTAAGCCATTTAGTCCATCAAGTCTGCACCACCACTCCAAAATGGCTGATTTTCTATCCCTTTCAACCCCATTTTCCAGGCCTCTCCCTATAACACCCTTACCAATCAAGAACTTAACAAACTCCACTTTAAATAAACCCAATGAATTGCTCTCTCTGTAGCAATGGATTCCACCGATTTACCATATTCTGGCTTAACAAATTTCTCCTCATCCCTGTCCTAACAGGATGTCTTTGTATTCTGAGGCAATGCTTTCTGGTACTAAACTCTCCCACTATAGAAAACATCCTCAGCACACCACGCTATCAAGGGATTTCAATATCCAGTAATTTTCAATGGTATCCCCCAATCTCATTTTTCTAAATACATACAAGTACAGGCCCAGAGCCATCAAACTTTTTAAAACTCTATCACACTAGCAGGGCTTCCCAACCTAAGGTCCACCGACCCCTTGCTTAATGGTATTAGTCCATGGCACAGAAAATGGTTGGGAACCCCTGCACTAAAGGTACAGGATATTAAGGAAAAAAGCACAGACATGCAAAGCTACTTTTCTTCAATATCGATCACCTTTTAACTGGAAGGATTGTGGTCCTGGGGAGCAAGAAATAAATATCTTACATATGTTGGCTTTGTATGGTCAGCGTATGATAAAGGCAGAAGCAAATTCACAATTTTTAAGTGATGAGAAAGCATCCACAGAAGTGCCAACAATGGGATGTTTAGCTACACTGCTGGTACGATCAGCATCTATGAGGGAGCTCCCTCCTGCATTTAAAACTGCCAAATACAGTATCCAGCACAGGTCCAGCCTGCTGAATGCAATCACGGAACATGGTTAGGCGGTCTGAGCTACACACACATAAAATGGAAGGAACTCAGCAGTACAGGCAGTGTCTATGAAAATGAATAAGCAATGGATGTTGTGGGCCGAGACCATTCTTCAGGACTGGAAAGAAAGGAGATGAATGTCAGCATCGAAAGCTGGGGGTGGGGGTGGGGAAGGAGGATAGCTAGAAGGTGATAGGTAAAGCCAAGTGATAGGTGATAAGAAAAGGCAAAGGGCTGGAGATGATGGAATCTGATAATAGAGGAGAGTGTGGACCATAAATGAAAGGGAAGGAGAATGGGACCCAGGGGGTGGTGATTGGTAAGTGAGAAGAGGTAAAAGGCCAGAGGGGGAATGAAAGAGGGGAGGGTATTTTTTTCACTGCAAGGAGAAATTGATACTGAACATGAGAAATGGAGGAGTAGGCCATTCAGCCCATGACGCTCCCCACCATTCAATAAGATCATGGCTGATCTGACTGTAAATTCAGCTCCATCTACCTGCTTTTTCCCCATAACCCTCAATTCCACTACTATGTAAATCTATCTAACTGTATCTTAAATATACTTAGTTAAAAAGCCTCAACTGCTTCCCTGGGCAGAGAATTCCACAGATTCACCACCCTCTGACAAAAACAGTTTCTCCTCATCTCTGTCCTAAATCTTCTCCCTGAATGTCCCCTGGTTCTAGTTGAGTCACCCAAATGGAGTATAAGGTAGTCCATGCTGATGTGCAGTTACATACTTGAGATTGGATGATCCTGCACAACAACTCAAGGCCTCAAGTACAGATCATACATCCTCTTCCAAAGGGAATGCTAGCAACATGAGGAGGTTGAATTTGCTGAAATTCAGACTTGTTGGTTTTGTTCTTGCAGTGGGAATATGGTCAGACACACTCCATCTTCATTTTCTTGACAACTGAACATGGATTCATTGTTTCAGATGCTGCCAGCAGTGAAATAATGGCACTCTCTGCTGACCTTGGAGATATAATGATATACTGATATACCATAAAGTTACACTGACCTACGGCATGGGCTCCCCTTTAACGTCACCGCTTGACATCGTGTATTGTTTAAAATGATATCCACGGTCAAAAGTTTACAGGCTGCACAGCTAGCTCAATGGCAAATACATGACAGCCTTCTTAGAAATCAGCAAAGCAGACGAGATGATGTGAAGGAACATGCAAACATGTTAGATCATAAAGAAAATAACAGTAACACAAAATAGGGGCTGAAATACCATTAATAGACTGAAGCTTTAAAATCAGTTGTACTTATTTTGAATAGTTATTCACGGAAATCACAATCCAAATGGAAAAGCTTTCTAAGCAGCAATATTGACTTATTACATGATCATAAAACGTGCAAGAGGCTCGCATTTTTCAGCTGCTTGTAAATATCGTGGTTCTCCCCAATCCACAGACTACAAACAGAGCACCCTGTGCTGCTGCTCTGATAAAGTCACGGAACCTTTTCAGAATCACTTTACCGCCAGTAGATGAAACGTACCAGAATTGATTGTGGTTCGATGCCAAGCATAAAACACAGGACAATACCATAACAGACAGCACAATAGCAACCACCAATTTACAAGACAATAGTGCAAACAGCCATGAGCAGTCAACAATTAGCAGAATGGTTACGTGTGCAAACATGAATAATCAAACTTAAAAAATGTGAACATATGAACAGACTCAATAATTATCAACAGAACAAGGAGAGTAGGAAAGACCATTTAAGGGATGTGGTGCAGAAACTGTTCCATATTTAAATACACATACACAGAAAACCCAAATTGTTACTGTGGTTATTACTGCATAGTGCAGGGTTATAGGCTTCCCATATAGTTCTTGTACACTTTTAACTTCTGATATTTTATTTATTTGAATTCTCTCATTATCCCTGCCATTTACAACCTCACTGCCAGCAAAGCTGTGCAGGAGTACTGTGTGCTTTTCTTTTTTCTATCTCTTGCCCATTTCTCCTTGCATCTGGTCCTTTTTTTAAAAAAAAACATTTATCTATAAGCTTCCCACCTACCAGTTCAACAGCCAAAATCAACTAATTCCTGTTCCCACAAGAAATGCTACCAAAGCCCCTGACCATCCCCAGCGTCTTATGGTCTACTAAAGTTAATAGGACATTGACCACTGAACCACAGGGGCGAGCGCGGCCTCATCGCGACAGTGGAGGAGGCCATGGCCTGATATGTCAGTCACACTCAGGTTGAAGGGGCAACACTTTATATTCTCTCTGGGTAGCCTCCAACCTGAAGGCACAAACATCAATTTCTTGAACATCCAGGAATGCCCCCCCCACCCCCAGCATTTCCCATTTCTCGCCCTCACCTTATCTCGTTACTTCATCACCTCCACCTTTTCTTTCTTCTAAGGCCTTCTGTCCTCTTCTATCAGATTCCTCCATCTCCAGTCCTGTATCTCTTTCACCAATCAACTTCTGAGCTCTTTATTTCACTCCTCCCCCAGTCTCACCTAGCAACTTGTGTTACTTCCTCCCCTCCCCACACCCTTTTACTCTGACTCATTTTTTCCCTCCAGTTATGATGAAAAGTCTCGGCCTAAAACACCAACTGTACTCTTTTCCATAGATGCTGCTGAATTCCTCCAGCATTTTGTGTGAAAAAATATCATTGAGGGGAAAAATACCACTATTTTAAACATTAAGAAAGCAATCCCTTTTCAAGTTTGCTAAAACAGATCACCAAGTTTCCAGATTCTCATTCCTTATACAAGGGGTGATTGATAAGTTCATGGCCTAAGGTAGAAGGCATCAATTTTAGAAAACCTAGCACGTTTATTTTTCAACATAGTCCCCTCCTACATTTATACACTTAGTCTAGCTGCCGTGGAGCACACGGATCTTGGACCTCCAGAAAGTGTCCACAGCATGGGTGATTGATAAGTTAGTGGTCTAAGGTAGAAGGAGATGAGTTATACAGCTCTCATTACATGCACGTGCAGTTCCTCTTTGAGTGATTATGCAGAAAGTCTGGTTAATAACTCATCAGGGCTGATTGACAAGTTCATGGCCTAAGGTAGAAGATGAGTTATTAACCTCAAACTTTCTGCAAAATCACTCAAAGAGTTGAACTGCACGTGCATGTAACGAGAGCTGTACAACTCATCTTCTACCTTAGGCCACGGACTTATCAATCACCCATGTGTGGACACTTTCTGGAGGTCCAAGAACCATAAGCTCCATGACCGCTGGACTAAGTGCGTAAATGTAGGAGGGGAGTATGTTGAAAAATAAATGTGCTAGGTTTTCTAAAATTGACTCCTTCCACCTTAGGCCACAAACTTATCAATCACCCCTTGTATATTCTTCCGTCAGGTATACAGCCATTTCCTAATGTCAACCCAAGTATGTTGCACACATTCACATTTTAATAAATGGTGCTCTGTCGTGGTTTCTGTGCAGCACAATGGGTCCACCTCCATTTGAGAATAGGGACAGTAGATGCTCAATGCCGGTGACATTTTGCAACCACAGCTATTTCCTGAGCAGTTATTACTCCATTCTTTGCTATTTTCCTCTCTCAAACGGCAAGGACTCTATCTCTCACTTTATTCACTCTCAATCCCAAAAGTAATAGGTAACATGAGCAAAGATTTTGATCCAATCTTCAAAGATGCTAGCTGGTGTTGGCAACCCTTATTTCTACCTTCTAGGAATCCCTTGATTTCAAACACAGGATTCACATTTTCTATTGCTTTCAATTTTATAAAGGTTCAAAGGCTTATTTTATTATCAAAACCTGTATGCAGAATACAACTCTCAGATTTGCCTTCTCCTGTAGCCATAAAATACAGAAAACCATAGATGTAGTTGAAAGATATCAATCATCCCTCATAGGAAAACAAGAACTTGCAAACCCTAACCACCTCCCCCACCCCTCTCACACAAAAACTAACAGATCTCCGCAAGTCCCAGAGTTCTTTGAAGAAAGTGTGAAATGAAAATGATCCTGTATATTCTTTCCAGAAATGCTGCTGAAATTTTTATTGTCTAGTCCTTATAGAAAATATTCCCACTTAGCAAGTTTGCAGCAAACAGTCCAGGTGATCCCAGATACTTCAAGCCAGCAGTTTGTAACAGCTGTTCACTCAGTTTCCCCCCCCCCCCACCAATGACTTGCATCCTTTACAAATTCACTTGTTGAACATTACAGTTGCATCTCCTGCCCTTTCATGGAGCGTTTCCCATTACAACTGCCTGCAGTGAAAAAAGTCCTCATCTCCAAAGGTTTAAGGTGAGAGGAAGCTCATTTAGATGGGAACAGAGGGGAATGTTTGTCTTCACATAGTGGGAGTGATTGATTATCTGGAATCTACCGTCGGGGAGGTGTTGGAGGCAATATAATCAAAACATTTAACAAGCATCTGAACAGGGACTTCAGAAGCCAAGTTGTGGAAGGACAAAACCTGGCGTCAGGTATCATTGACGGGCCAGCATAGTGGGCTAAAGAGCCTCAGCGGTTTGACTCCACAATTTCTTTGCTGAACTTTTAATAACAATAGTTAGTTGTACAAGTTCAGACAAGCTCCTGACTTAAGAGTCACAGATCCTTTCAACTTAAGCATGCCCCCTCTCACTGCCCCTCTAGGCAGTTACCTAGTAGTCAAAATTCGAACTCGTCTACTACAAATACATACTGCACGCAATCAGCGCCCATAGCATCTAGCCCATGCCCCTGGTGTCATCAGGTTACCCTCTCCAACCCTACCTCCAAGCACTGTAAGCAAGCTTAAGCCTTCACTTTGCTGGCAATAAAAAAAACTCTTGTCCCATTAATAATTCTAGTAAAGTGCAGCACATCTTCTCAAGTGAAGCCGTACTTTGCGCAGTGTAACGGGAAGGATATGTAGAATTGCCATTGAATTATCTGAAAATAACTAGGGATAAATTGTTCCAGTTTTCGGCAAATCGCCGAAGTAAAACAGTGGCAAACAGACAACTCCCGTAATTGAAAATAAACACGACCTCCCTGCCCGGCTTAAGCTTGCATTATTTCAGCTCGAGGCCACTGCCAGAGTTTCGGGTGACCTTTACTTCCCTCACCCACTCGTGTGATTCGGGCGCATATAACGTGAGAGTGTGGAGGCCACGTCCCAGCAGAGATCACGCAAAGGCACGGCCCAGAAAGACTCCGGCGGCAGAGGAATCCCCGGAAGAGGCGTCACGCCGTTCTAGAACGCGGCCCCGGGAATGCCCAGCCGGCTCAGACGTCACGGGATTCTGGAGAACGACCCCGGAGACGGCGGGGATCCGGAATGCGGCTTCGGACCGTTTCGCAGCATACCTTCGCTAAACCCCTCGTAGCCTCTGCGCTGGGCTTTAAGAAAAGTGGACAGCTCGGGACCTGAAGCCATGTCACCTACTCTCCAACTGATCCCGTGCGAAACTGCTTTCGATACTCATCGTAGACCGGGGTTGGTCCTACGGAGGGCGGGCGAGGGCGCAGCCCGTATTTCGGTTGTCTTGCGTTACAGCGAGGTTTCTGCAGAGGATGACTCTTCCTCATTGAATTGCGCGCAGTTAAAGTAAATATTCCACATACTGATAAACGCATAGTTAGAATTTTTCCAAATGCGTTTATAATTGAATGTAAATTCATAAATGAACGTCTTCGTGATTTAAATAATGACCCCTCCCGCATCTTTTTATTTTTATAAAGTACGTTTTCCATAATTATCACGTTTTATATATTTATACTGAGACTGCTTTATTTAATAAAATCAAATATATTTATATTATAATGTATTACAAACAGATCTTGGGCCCTAACTGTTGCATGTAAGGTACATTTATATATGTGTATAAAACTAAACTAGTGCTGCTATGGAACAATTCGAGATTTAAAATTACTAACTGAAGGCTTTTGACAAGATACCCCACAAGAGGTTAACAATCAAATTACAGGAGGTAGGGTTTCAGGGTAAGGTGAGGGAATGGGAGCAGAACTGCCTCAAAAACTGAAAACAACGAGCTATGGTGAGCAGATCATTTTCACACCTAGAAGATGTTAAGAGTGGAGTTCCACAGGGATTGGTTTTGGAGCTGCTGCTGGTTCTAATTTACACATAAGAAGTAAACTAGTAAAGTGTGTTGATGACACAAAATTAGGAGGACAGGCTGAATCAATGCAGTTAAATCTAAACAAAATCCAGAAGTGGGCAGATATATGGCAGGTGAAATTTAATGAAAGTAAATGTAAAATATTACATATAGTAGAAATATTAGACATAAATACAGAGTGCGGTTCTTGAGTTAGAAAGTGCACTCTATGAGAAGGATTTGGGGGTCCTGGTAGACTTATCGCTATCGATGTCTCAACAGTGTACAGAAGCGATTAGGAAGGCTGATAGAATGTTGGATTATGTAATGCACTCAGTGGAGTTCAAGTCAAGAGATGTTCTTAAGTTCCATAATGCACTTGAGAGGCCGCACCTTAAATACTGTGTAGGGTTTTGGTCTCCATATTGCCTGAGGGATGTGAAGGCACTGGAGCGAGTCCAGAGAAGGGCATCGAGACTCATTCCAGGTCTACAGGGTATGAGCTATGAAGAAAGGTTGAAAAAATTAAATCCTTTTAGCCTTGGTAGATGTAGAATTGGAGGAGACATGATAGAAGTGTTCAAAGTCATTAAGGGTATAAGTGGATGCCAGCTGTTACTTCAAAATGAATCAATCATCAAAGTCACAAGGCCATAGGTGGAGACTGGTTAATGTAGATTTCAGACGAACATCAGGAAGCATTTCTTTACACAGCAAGTTGTGGACATATGGAACAAACTACCTAGTTGTGTAGTTGAGAGTAGTACCTTAGAGAGTCTCAAATCCAAATTCAATCGTGTGAATAGGAATTTGGCAAGCTTTGTTGGGCTGAATGGCCTGTTCTTGTCAAAAAGTTTCTGATGTTCTAAAGGGAGGGAGACCTGTGGTAAATGGTGGCATTGTTAAAGTTAGTGTCAAAATGCAATATACCACAGGGTGGAATCTTCTGTGAATAAACTATGGATGACATGGGAATAAAGGATCAACTATAATGTAAACACATGAGATTCTGCAGATGCTGGAAACCTTGAGCAGCAAACACAAAATGCAGGAGGAATTCAGCAAATCAAGCAGCATCTACGGAGGGGAATAAACAGTTGACATTTCAGATGTAGATAATATAGACACTGAAGGGTCTCAGCCCAAAATAGAGACTGTTTATTTCCCTCCATTGATGCTGCCTCACTTGCTGAGTTCCTCCATCATTTTGTGTGTGTTAGTCAATTATAATGTGTTATGTGGCATTTCTTGTCTACAATGAATTTTATATTTTAATGCTGGAAAAATAACTGCAGCAAGTGTTGTGTTCTTTATATGTACCGTGGGTCGCTAAGAACAAACCATATTCTGGAAGAATTTAAACTAGAACTCCTATTTAACAGCAAACAGCAACCACGTTTTACACTGCCATGCTTCTGGATCATTCTGTCATTTCTGCGCATGCTCCGAACTTTGTCCAATCACGTTCTTACACGTTGACATGTGATATCACCACAACAAGTATTAATGAAAACTCCTTTAATAAGAGTTGGCTTTGGATTTAGCAAGTAGATTTTATGGAACTACCTTCCATTACTACTCTCCAGTGTTTATGGGCCTCAAGGAATGACGACTGATGGGCGTTGTCTGGTTTCTTATTAACAGTAAATGGCACTACCATCCATTTCAAGTGGCTTACCCTTAAAATAACATCCAGATACCATGTAGGCCACAGCTTTCACGTTCTAACATTTGCTGAATGCCTTTTTTTATAATCGAACTGGTCAACTGATTGACTAATTGAATGATGAAGTGCACCAGCCCATCCCTTCAACAAGTTCGGACTGTTTATGAGGATAAACAAATGAATATAGGGACTTTGTAATAAAGAGTTGTTTTAACATCCGTTTTCATGGGCTTGGCGCTCGCGCACTCCCTGCAGGTCACGCCACTGCCTCACGGGTTTTCGCGCCCAAGAGAAGCGAAAGGGATTCTGCACCCAAAGTTCATTCAGAATCCCTGTCACAATAAATTACTTTAAAAATCGGGTCACTTCCCATGTAGGTCAATAGAGCTGGTTCCCCATTGATGTAAGTCTCCTCCGCTGAGGAGGGAAAAAGATGTGGGCCATGGGAAATTGAAACACTGAATACTGCTTTAAAAAATAAATAGCTGTCCGGAAAACTGTGCAGACAACTCGATTTATGATATTCACTGGTATGAACACTTCATCAGTCTGAAGCCCAGAAAAATTCTGAAGGTTCCATTAACCTATAACCCTCTTTATTCCTCTTCGGCATGTTTTTTTTTTGTAATTTATAGTCTTTTTATGTCTTACACTGCAGATGCAGCCGAAAAAACAACAAATTTCAGGACATAAGTTAGTGACAATAAACCTGATTCTGACAAAATAACAGAAATTCGACTATGAAAACAGAAACGTAAGAACAGATTATAAAAGCTTCAATAAATATTTGTAGTAGAAAGAATAACATATTAGTAACTTACATACTGAGGTAGGAATAATTATACTGGGGAACAAGGAAATGCAAAGAAATTAAATATTTTGTGCCAGCTTTCGTAGACAAAAACACAGAAAACAAACATCAAAAAGTGGAGAGTAACCGTCTAAAGGAGAAGCTGAAAAACAGGCGTTAGTCTGAAAATAGCATTAGAGACACTAATAGTTTGGAAACCTGATAAACGTCCAGGAAATGGGGACCTGTATTCCAAAGCTTTAAAAGAGTTACTCTGTATATAATGGATGCACTGGCTTGCATTTTAAGATTTCTATAGATTCTAGAATAAATATCACAGGTAACAAATGATGCCCCTCCTCTTAGGAAAATGTACTATCTAAGAACACATGGTATTGCAGTTAAATACAATATGCTGTATGGTTTGAAGATTGGTTAACTAATATAAAACAGGCTGTAGGAGTAATTTTTTGTTAATTTTGATTTGGTAGGATATTATTACTGGGCTGCCACAGAGATCAGTAGTTCACAACTTGTGTTAATGATTTGGATGAGGGAACCAATTGTAATATATCTGACAACAGTACACACAAAATGCTGGTGGAACACAGCAGGCCAGGCAGCACCTACAGGGAGAAGCGCCGTCGACGTTTCGGGCCGAGACCCTTCATCAGGACTAACTGAAAGGAAAGATAGTAAGAGATTTGGAAGTAGTGGGGGGAGGGGGAAATGCAAAATGATAGGAAGAAGACCTTTGAATTTCCAGCATCTGCAGATTTCCTCGTGTTTGCTCTGTAATATATCTGAGCTTGTTGATGATACAAAGCTGGGTGTCAGTATGTGACGAGAATGCAGAGAGTCCTCAGGGGGTTTTGAATGGTCAAGAACATGACAGTGATATATAATGTGGTGAATGTAAATTCCACCTGCCCACCACTTCGGTGGAAAAAAAAATAGAAAAGCAAAATTTACATGGTCATAGTGTTCAGAGGCATCTGTGCATGAAACATTGAATATAACTATGTGCGTGCAAAAGACAAATAGTTAGCTGGTCTTCATTACAAGAGGAAAGATGACTTATTACAATGTAAGGGACATTTGGTATATTGTGTATAGGTCATGGTCACCCTACCCAAGTGATGATATATTTGCATATACATATATTGGTGCAAAAAAAGGCCCACCAGATTGATTTCTTTGATGGTAAAATGGGGTTGTCCTTATTGGAAAATATATTATGTATTAGCAGCATTCACTATTTAACCACGACTACTGAGTATTTACTATGCATTTATTCATTTACTAGATACATTGTATTCTTAGGTATATACTATGGCATTTAAGAATATCTGTATTATTAGCAAAAATACACTTAGCATTTAAGAACATCTGTGTATCATTAGCAGAAATGTTCTTAGCTGAAATGTACTCTATATATTATACAATAGAATGGCTTATGAAGAGATAACGGTGACAGACAGGATGATATGAACAGGCAATGGAATGTTGAGGGAGGCTGACTGAGAAACAACCATGGCCAGGAATGAGGTCCAAGATGTGAACTGGAAAGAAATAATGGTGGCGAATCGAGAGCTAGTCAAGAACGATTGATTAGTTAATGTATAGATGATATGCAGCTATAGAATGATTGGATATGTTAATGCAACTAAGATAAGATTGCTATAAAGAATGCTATGTACAATGATCGGCAGGCAATCAGTGACTAGCTCAGTGATTGTCTCAGCTTTGGTTTGCAAATTAAAGCTTAAAGCTTCTTGAAGAATCTTCTGCGTCTCCTGGTCGTTTCCAAGAAACAAAAAACCATGTCATCCTCTGAGGAGAAGATACGTAAACTGGTGCTGTACTTTCTAGAATTTTCATGACTGACTTGTGATAGCAATTAAGTACTTATGAAACATGGTGTTTGAAAGAGATAATGTTCCCCTCCCCCTACAGCAGGGAGAATGTTCCCTCACTACCACATTCCCCCTCCCTCCCTGTGAGTAGCTGAAAGCAGAGATGGAGGTCACAATCACATAATAAGAAATGACCCATTAGAGACCGCAATAAAAAGAAATTGCTTAACATAGTGTAGTGAGTAGCAACACTTAAGAGACATTTAATTCTGATAGCAGTACTACAGATGCATTTATTCAAGCACATGAACAGGTGGAGAATGGAGGGATAAGGAACATGTGCAGGCAGATGGGATTTATTTAGATTGGCATAGGCATTTGAGCTGTAAGGCCTGTTTCTGTTGTGAACTGTTCCATGAATCTTTGAAATTCTCTATGAGAAGAAGTGTAAAGGATTTGCTGTTGAATATATTCCACAGCGAGAGCTTTTAAAATGTTGAGCATTAAAGGATTGTGCAGAAAAGTGATGCAAATGTAAAAGATCACCACAATCTGATTGGATGTTGGAGCAGGTCAATGTTATTATATTTGCCGCTTGAAAAATGTTTTGGTTTACAGAACAGTGTCAATTAGTCCACTGCCATCTATGGCCAATGAAGGATATTGCTACACTATGAAGAGCAAACCTGAACTCGGGCAGTGCCATATATTGTATATTGAATTCTGAACGTACTTATAAAAGTTATTTTTTAAATGTGTAATAACTTTTGGGAACTGTAGTGAAGAAAGAAGACCTTGAAGGAAAACTGATTCTGGAAATGTAGTTTTGAAACAGTGGCATACAGTAACCGGTTCATGACAAATACATTGGTAGATCTTTTCTGTGCAAGGCTTTGAGCAATTTTGGAAAGAGATTCACGTCAAAAGATGCCACTCCAATATAGCTTCAACAAACGGAATTTTGGGAACTTGGCTATCTTGCATTGGTTTTACTCAGAACATTTCAGAATGGCACCAGAATTGAAAGAGAAAAAAAACTGCAGATACTGAAAATTGCATAAAAATAGAAAATATTGGAAATATTAAGCTTGTCGGATTTTGTCTAATGAGAGAAACAAAAGTAAATTGGGGTCAATAATCTTTCATTAAAAGAAATTGTGGACTCTGTTTTACAAATGGCAAATGAGTATTTTATTGATATGTCACATAGTATTGCTAATTCTAAATTGAATGTGCATAGAATTTTGAAACAAAAGCAGAAAGTGCTGCACAAATGTACCAGGTCAGAAATACATTTCAGGTCTACACTCTTCATTGGAGCTACCAAAGACTGAAAGCAAATTAGTCTAAAGCAAGTTTTTAATTTTTCATAGATGGACTTTGGTTCAGAACGAGATTTCAAGATATGGTGTAAATTAAATAAACAGACTTGGGTCCTAGAACAGCTATGATTGTTGCCAGTGTGTTTCTGTGACTAATTTTTGAAAAATATTCAATTGGTCATAAAGTGTTCTGGGGGTCTAAAAGCACGATAAATGCCAGTCTTAATTTTAAATTAATTAACCACTACTAAAAAGCAATCATGATGTTTGCTTTCACTGCTATTTCTGTTGAGGTGCTTTATATCTTAACCAAAAGAAACCTTCCTTTGATGTGTTCTAGCTGAGTAAATAAGGAGCAGCTAGATCAATAACTCTATGACACCAGAGTGGTGTAATTGACAAATATAGGAGAGGAAAGAGGAAAATAATTGTTGTTTACACATCATTAGTTATGAAAGGATGGTGGAGGCTGATTCAATGGTAATTTTCAAAGGGGAATTAGACAAACATTTGAAAAGGAAAAAAATGGTTGCAGTGTTAATGGGGAAGAGAGAGATAAATGGATAGCTCTTCAAAGAGGTGGCAAAGACATATTGAGCAAAATGGCCTCCTCCTGTCTGTCCTGGTTAGTTCTAACGCTTAGAAACAAATGAACTACAGACTTTTTTTTCTTTATTTTCCTTACCGAAACTTTTAATAACTTTACCGCCAGTTAAGATATTTCATCTGATAGACAGATATTGTCTGAACATCTTGTGCAGTCCCTTCATTGCCTTGAATGAACAGGAGTATTCGCACCTCTCTATCAAAAGGTTGTTCATTCAAGGCTGTTCCCAAAGAATCTGGTCTGTCACCTGAGTGCTTTGCTATAGGAAAACCACTCTGCAGGAGATGCTGTCAGAAAGACAAGCTATTTGATCATTTATCTCATTATGGAACTTGTTGTGAACAAATTGTCTGTGCAGAATCTATACAGTGCAAAAATGACTAAGCCTAAAAAGTGTGTCTTTGGTTGTAATTTTTCTGAGATAGAAAACAATACAGGCCCTTCAGCTCACAATGCTGTGCCAAACATGTCCCTACCTTAGAACTACTTAGGCTTTACCCATAGCCCTCTATTTTTCCAAGCTCCATGTACCCATCCAGGAGTCTCTTAAAAGACCCTATCATTTCCACCTCCACCACTGCCACCGGCAGCCCATTCCATGCACTTACCACTCTCTGCGTAAAAAAACTTACCCCTGACATCTCCTCTGTACCTACTGCCAAGCACCTTAAAACTGTGTCCTCTCATGCTAGCCACTTCAGCCCTGGGAAAAAGCCTCTGACTATCCACATGATCAATGCCTTGCATTATCTTGTACACCTTTATCAGGTCACCTCTCATCCTCTGTCGCTCCAAGGAGAAAAAGCCAAGTTCACTCCACCTATTTTCATAAGGTGTGCTCCCACAATCCAGGCAACATCCTTGTAAATCTCTGCACCCTTTCAATGGTGTCCACATGCTTCCTGTAGTGAGGCAACCAGAACTGAGCACAGTACTCCAAGTGGGTTCTGATCAGGGTCCTATATAGCTGGAACATTACTTCTCAGCTCTTAAACTCAATCCCATGAGTGATGAAGGCCAATGCACTGTATGTCTTCTTAACCACAGAGTCAACCTCTACAGCTGCTTTGAGTGTCCTATGGACTCAGACCCCAAGATCCTTCTGATCCTCCACACTGCCAAGAGTTTGACCATTAATACTATATTCTGCCATCATATTTAACCTACCAAAATGAACCACTTCACACTTATCTGGGTTGAACTCCATCTGTCACTTCTCAGCCCAGTTTTACATCCTATCAATGTCCCATTGTAACCTCTGACAGCCCTCCATACTACTGACAACACCCCCAATGTTCTGAAAACTTGAAAAGCGTTGGATGATTGGAAGTTCTTTATATTTTATAAAATGCCTTACGAAAATTCTTATGAAGGATCTCAATCCTTTAATCCCATCCTCTATCCTTCCTCACTGCATTCCTTTAGAACAACATTTCAAAAATGCTTAGTTGTCTATAGAGGGCTCCTTATGTGCTCACCCATATGTAAGTATTAATATACATAGAACCCGGCCAGCAGTCAGCTTTGCCACTATGAGAAGACCTTAATGATAGCCTGTCTGTAATAGCTACCCCACATTAAAACATACGGTCCCAGACAACTTCCACTGCACAATGTGAAGTTCAAGACCCTTGTAGACAATCCCAACAGCAGCAGAGAGTGAGTGGACAGTTGAAAGCTGCTCTGCTGTCAAGGTTTAGGAACTCAGATGCTTTGGCATCAACATCACCTCTCAGATTAAGGCAGGACAAGCAAGAGCTATTTCGTTTGAAGAACAAGTGGGTATGTCTTCTTGTGGAGGCACTATCTTCATGAATTGAGCTTTACCATCAAGAATGAGGTAGCCTGGCATTCCACGAACTCTCTGAAGAAATAGTGATTTTGACTCCATGCAGATGTGAGAATGGAAGGAGTGTCCCACCTCACGAAGTACACCCCTCCTCCCATCAACCTCCATCTGACTCATCTGTAGAGAAATCTACTATTCCCATGTTGGCTTCAGTAGGCATCTTAGTACCCATTAACCATATTGAAAGTAGGTCATACTAGATTAAAGACACAGATTAAGAAAAGGGAGCAAGTGAGTCATTAATCTTGTCATAAAACTACAATGCAAGATGGATACGACAATGACTATGTAAAGATCCCACTCACCCCAGATATTCTTTCTTCTTCCGCCCCCATTGGGCAGAAGATTCAAAAGCATGTAGAACCAAGCTCATGACCAGCTTCTGTCCTGCTATAAAACAGTTTCATAGTACAATAGTATGTACTCTTGACCTCACAATCTGCTTTGTTATGATCTTGCACCTTGCTTTCTATCTGCACTACACTTTCCTAAAACACTTTACTCTGCATTCCGTTGTTGTTTAACCCTGCACTATCTCAATACATTGTTGTGTTGAATTGCTCTGAATGGAAGACAACTTTTTCACCATGCCACTGTACATGTATCAATAATGTGCTAATTTACCAGTTAAACTTACCAATTTCACATTGGCACAGACTTATATTCTTATTTATTTATTTATTTATTTATTTTATTAACAAATACAGCAAGGTAACAGGCCCTTATGGCCCAAGAAGCTTGCGCTGTCTAATTACACCCCAGTGACCAATTAACCTACCAACACGTACGTATTTGGTATGTGGCAGGACACCAGAGCTCCCAAAGGAAGCCCATGTGGTCATGGGCAGAATGTACAAAATCCTTACAGACAGTGCTGAAATCGAACCTGTGTCCCTGGCGATGCAGTAGTATTATGCCCGTATCTAAACTACCTTGTTGTCCCTCTGCGGCTGTAATGATGGTGAAACTATCAAAATCCATCGTTGTTACAGAGTGGAAGAGCCAACAGTTTCTGGAATGATCTCATGCACAGTTAGTTCCTGAAATGCCAATCCTGCTGTTTTGTGATTCTCTGCTCCTTCCCAGCATACACTGTTTAGCAACGTTTTCTGAATTAACTGGGGAAAATCAGTGATCTGACAAAGATACAAGTTACTTGCAGAGGATTCTTGCCCTAACAAATTTTGAAAATATTACACTTTACTGCATGAAGTGTAAGTTAGTTGTTAATGATGTGCAAAGTTAGAATTGTTGCTTTGCAAACTCTCAATCCCTGAAGTTTTCAATAGTTGTGAAAAATAATTCTCTTAGATAAACATTTGAAAACATTATATTTTAAAACAATAAAGGAAATATTTTACTTTTTACTTTGGCACAATTAATATTAACATTCTGAATGCGTTCCAGTGTTTGGCATTTCATAAAATGTTTCGAAATGTAGCTATTTAATGCTTTGGTTGGTGCCAATGAGAATTCCTCAATGTGCTCGGCCTCTCAGCCAGCTTGATGTTATTATTACTGTTAGCAACCAGAGATCTCTTGGAAGCAATGTCTTGTAGCAAGTGCTATCAGTATATTTAATCCCCACATAACAGAAATTATTGGATCTTTTTGAGTGACTTTGGTCGAGAAGTGCTATCTCTTCACTGGGCAGAAATCCAGACTGTTGGGAAATCTGCTTATGTACTCTGCAGCGCTTTTCGAAACATTAGGATTTGATTTATTGATTTCTTACATGTTTATGAAGGTGCCTCCTATACAGATGGTGCACCTGAACCCTTCATCCTTTCTGTCTCTGTGGAAGCAAGTGGGGTAATTAAGGACAACTACCATTGATTACATGGCAAACTTAATTGGCATTTGATGAAGAGACTTGCTGTTTGAAAGTAAAGTCCAATCTATTAAGAAGTACATGTCAACTCAGTCTGGAATGTGAAAAACAGAGAATAGTTGCAGAAAAAAGTAAGCATATCACATGGTGCTTATATACAAAAGAGTCTACGTAGCCAGGAATCTGGAAGAATGTAGGAATTTAAGGATTAAAAGGTGGATTAAGCCATTCAGCTACCATGCCTGCTCTGCCATTCAGTAGTTTCACTGTCTTGCATCGATGACATATTACTTGATTCCCTTCATCTCTAAAAATATACAGATTTAGGCACTTAAGAGAAGCAAAAAGTACTAAAAATATGTATCGTAGGTCAGTAAAGCCCTTAAAAATTACAAGCCATGCCGGCATTCTTATCTTGTTGGAAAGAAATTGAAAAAGAAATAAATTATAGTAATAAACATGTATGGCGCTTCAGTCAGACCACAGCAGGGATACTTAGTATAGTGTTAGTCATTTATAAAAGGACATAGAGACATTAGAGTGCATGTACAGAATAAATCCCAAGGATGGTAGCAGAACTTTTATGTTATATTCATCAAGGAAATTTGAACAGACTGGAAGTCTTTTATTTGTAAAAAGGCTGTGAACAGATGAGCTGGAGATCTTTAAAATTACAAGAGGGTTTGAAAAGATAAATGTAGAGAAAACATTTCCTCTAGTGCTCAGAAATAGAGGCCATAAATATAAGGTTGAAGCCCTTTCATTAGAACCCATTCTTACCTCAGTTTCCCAGTGTTTTGCTCATGGTGAAAAAATTATCACATAAGCAGTTGGCAGTACTTGTTACATAAAGACATCAGATAGGGAGAAAGGAATGGGAGTATTTATGATGGGGCTGAGGGAGGAAAATGCAGACAGTAACCAGCTAGGCTGAATGATCAGCAACTTTAACCGAGGACATGGATTTGAATTCAAAGTTAATTTATTATGGAAGTACCCATACAAGTTACCTTATACAACCCTAAGATTCATTTCTTGCAGGCAATCACAGTACATTTAAGAGATGAACTAGAATCTATTGAAAGGCCATACCCAACAGAATGGACAAACAACCAATGTGCAAAAGGCAACAAACTGTGCTAATAAAAAGAAAATAATAACAATGATAATATTCATAATAAATAAGCAATAATTATCAAGAACGTGAGATGAAAATGCCTTGAAAGTCAGTCCACAGGCTGTGATAACAGTTCAGTGATGGAGTGAAGCTGAGTGACGTTATTCCCACTGGTTCAAGAGCCTGATGGTTGAGGGGTAATAATTGTTCCTGAACCTAGTGGTTTAGGCCCTGATGCTCCTGTACTTTCTTCCTGATGGCTGCAGTGAGAAAAGAGCATTGTCTGGATGATGAGGTCCTTGATAATGGATGCTGCTTTCCTGCAACAGTGCTTTGTGTAGATGTGCTCAGTGAAGGGGAAGATTTTACCCATGGAGGACTAGGCCATATCCACTCTTTTTGGTTACAATTTTCCATTCAAGGGCATTGGTGTTTCCATACCAGGCCATGATGCAACTAGTCAATATACTCTCCACCACACATCTATAGAAGTTTGTTAAAAGTTTTAGATCTCACACCAAATCATGGCAAACTTCTAAGAAAGTAGAGGTGCTACCATCATTCTTTGTAATTGACTTATGTGCTGGGCCCAGGCCAGATCCTATGAAATGATAATACTAAGGAGTTTAAAGTTGCGACCCTCTCTAACTCTGATCCCCCGATGAGGACTGGCTCATGGACCTCTGGTTTCATCCTCCTGAAGTCAATAATCAGTTCCTTGATCTTGCTGACTTTGAGTGAGAGGTTGCACCACAAAGCCGGATTTTCAATCACCCTCTTTTGTGCTGATTCATCACCACCTTTGATTTGACCTACGCCAGCGGTACCATCAGCAATCTTATATTTGGCACTGGAGCTGTGCCTAGCTACTCTTTCTGAAATGTAGAGTAGAGCAGAGGGTGGTGCAACTATCCTTCCTGTAAGACGGTGCGCACTCTTATGCAGCAACATCTACTGGGTCAACAAAGATGTTACTGACTTTTTTTTATTGCATTTTTTAGAATTGCAAGACCCTGCTAGTATTGTGTGTGCGTGTGTGTGTGCCCTTAACTCCTGGTGGAGTCGTCGGGGCACTGTCATGACAAGCTTTTTTGCACCAATCTTTTTGGTGATTGCTCATCATATGGCGTGTCTTGGGCATTTGAAACCTGGCAGAGCCCATCCCTCTCCAAGTTTTTGAAGCCGGCTGCATTCAAACTTGGCCTTCGCTCCGAAGTCTGGCGCTGATGCCACTACGCCACCAGCCGGTAATGCTAGCATTAAGACCTTAAAATGCTGCAGGTCTACCCAATCAGCCAATTGCTCCTTGGTGGAGAAACAGAAAGACTCTTGATGCTATCTACGACAGGTGTCAGTACACAAAGGGAATATACCATCTAACAGCAAGTCATCACCTTAGTTGTTTTTCTTGTGATTGCAAGAGCCTGTTGGAATTGATGGAGTGGAATGCTGCAAGTCCAATCCATTGGTTTACTGGCCAAAGGCGGGGGCGCTGCATAGCGAGAACTAGGCCTCAAGCCATGGTGTCATGTGTTTGCAGCCGCCCAATGGAAGGCAGTGTGGCGTGGTGTCCATGCTACAGCTGGTGCTACCCCTCAGGGTTCGTTTGGCAGAAGACAAGTTGCATTGTGTTCAACTAGACAACTGCAGTATTCATGGACTCAGGGACTTAGACTATATTTTTCTTGTGTGTCTTTATTTTACTGCTGTCTTTTATGTGCTATAGGTGTCTTGTGCTGTGTATGACTGTTGATACTGCACTTCGTACCTTGGCCCAGGAGTAACACTGTTTCATCTGATTGTGCTCATGGGTATTCATATATGGTTGAATTTGAACTTGAGATTATGGGGAGATATTGTTGCCAATCCAAGCTGACTGAGGCCTGCAAGTGAGGAAATCAAGGATCCAGTTGCACAAGGATATATTGAGGTCAAGGTCTTGAAGCTTATTGATTAGTTTTGAGGGGACAATAGTATTGAATGCTGAGCTGCAGTCAATGGAGACTACCCTGATGCATGCATTTTTGCTGTCCAGATTTTCCAGGATTGAGTGAAGAACCATTGAAATGGCATCTGCTGTTGACTGATTGTGACAGTGGGCAAATTGGAGTGGATCCGAGTCACTTCTCAGGCAGGAGTTGATATGTTTCATCACCAACCTCTCAAGGCTCTTCATCATAGTGGACAATAGTCATTGAAGCAGGTTACCATGTTCTTCTTAGGCACCGGTATAATTGATGCCTGCTGGAAGTGAGAGGTTAAAGAGATCAGTGAACACTCCAGCCCAGTTGATCTGCTCAGGTCTTAGGTACTCAGCCAGGTACCCCATCTGGGCCAGATGCTTTCAGTACATTCATCATCCTGAAGGATCCCCTCACATTGGCCTTAGAGACTGAAATCACAGGGTCATCAGGGGCTGTGGGAGTGTGTGAAGGTGCCTCCAGACTTTGATGGTTAAAGTGAGCGTAAAAGGCCTTGAGTTCACGTGAGAGCAAAGCCTTGTTGTCATCTATGTTGCTTGGTTTCACTTTGTAGGAGGTATCAGCATTCAAGCTCTGCTACATTTATTTGGTTGGTCCAGAATTGCCACTTTGCATGTAAGATCAAGATATGGGGAATGGGGTAAAACCAGTAAAAGTAGCTCAGGAAGTTTGTTCAAATGCATTGAATTCTGTATGTAACTCGGCAACATTTGGAATACTGGCAACCCCTTTAATGGTGTTAATTGCTCAAATGGAATGAGAATTCAACAGTTTTAAGATTAACCGCGGGTTTTCAGAGCTTCCTGAAACTCGACAGTGAAAGCGAGGTGAGAAGACGGCAGTGATTAAAACTCACATAAGTACTGCAGGAAATGTTTAGTGCTTTCTCACCTCCTAATAGGAAAAGCTTTAGCCGAGAATTTACTTCCTATATTTTCAGGTTTTCAGTAACAGAACAGGATTGATGGCAAATTGGCTGCCTCGATTCAAGCCACGGATGGGAGCAATATGAGAACACTGCCAACAACAGCGAAGAGCTGGCCAAACACCTGCTGGAAATCAGAGAGGTCCAGTAGAGAGAAAAACTAACATTGAAGGGAGGATCCTGCAGGATGCAGGAGTCAATATCACTGTCGTGGTGTACATAGGCGGATGTTGAGTTTTCTTCGCGTGTCAGAGCACGTTCGGGAGGTTCAGGTTGTTGTGTGATGCTGTGACAGAATCCTACAGACTTCCAGAAGATCTACCGTATCATGGGTCTGGTTGCCACTGTCTTAACACTGGCTATCAAACATTGTCCTCACATCTTTGCCTCTGGTTCCTTTAAGGAACCTACTACAGTATCCTATTCAAAGCTCCAAAATAAGTAGGACAGGTGCCTAATGTGTTATATTACCAGAGCTATCAACTGCAGTAACTACCAATTATGTTATCCTACACTTGCATCCATGATTGCATTGGTGCTGATCCTGTACTGATGCTGAGCTCATTCACTTCATCAATTTTGCTTCCAGCTTCCACCCTGTCCTTAAATTAAGTTGGTCCATTTCTGACACCACCCTTTCTTGAGCTCCACCTCTGGAGACAGTCTATCTGCAGATATATTTTATAAACCTATTGACTCTCACAGCTATCTGGATTAAACCTCTTCCCTCCCTGCCACATGTAAAAATGCCATCCCCTTCTCTCATTTCCTTCGTCTCCACCACATCTGCTCTCAGGATGAGGCTTTTCACTCCAGAACAACTGAGATGTCCTCCTCTTCAAAGAAAGGTGCTTCCCTTCCTCCATCATCAACAGTGCCCTCACCTGAATCTTTTCCATTTCACACACATCATCCAACACTCCATCCTCCTGCCACTCCATCAGAGACAGGGTTTCTCTTGTCCTCACCTACCACCTCACTAACCTCTGCATCCAGCACATAATTCTCTGTAACTTCCGCCATCTCCAACAGGATCCCACCACCAAGCACATCTTTCTCTCCCTGCCACTTTTTGCTTTCCAAAGGGATCACTCCCTATGCGACTCCCTTGTCCACTCGTCTTTCCCCACTGATCTCCCTTCTGGTACTTATTCTTGCAAGCGGAACAAGTGCCACACCTGCCCCTAGACCTTCTCCCTCACTACCATTCAGGGCCTCAAACAGTCTTTCCAGGTAAGGTGACACTTCACTGCCAAGTCATTTGGGGTAATCTATTGTATCTGGTGCTCCCGGTGTGGCCTGGTGAGACTCGTTGTAGATTGGGAGACTGCTTGGCCGTTCACCTTTGCTCCAACACAAAAAATGGGATCTCTTGACGACCACCCATCATATCTCTGTTCTGACCGCTGGCTTGCTCCTGGCCTATAATGTGGATTCTGCCTTAAATTGCAAGGGTTCCCAGTCTTTTTATACCATGGACCAATACCACTAATCAAGGGGCAGTGGTATTGACTGGCCTAGAGGCAGTCAGGAGATTAGTTGTTTTGGGTAATTCCTGAAGAATGGGGGGAGGAATATTGTAAGAAGTGAAAGCACTTTGGTCGGAAGTTCTTTTGCATGCCTGCATTTTGCATCATTTTCCTCATGGGCCAATGATGGAAAGCGGATTACTGCAGATCCATGACGGTCTATGAAGGCCAGCATCCTTTTTAAAATGCTTAAGTGGTGAGGGAGTATATCATATTCCCTGGTGCTCCTTAATTCTTCTCCTTCCCTGGGGTATGACATCTGTGATCCAACTGATCAGAACCAGGAGAGTCCTGTGACCTCCGATACAGATTTCCCACTGTGTTCTCTGCCACCACCATCTGTTCTCCTTCTCTTGCAAAATGTGAGTCAGCAGGTGAAAGCCCAGCCCTCTGTCTAAGTGCTGCTGCTGATACATGGGTACCTGGTAACCATGAGCCCTGTGGTGCACTCTAGGTTCAAAACAGGCCCTTCATCTACCACAAAGAACTGCAGCACAATGATCTGATTGTATGCAATTATTAATTATTATGGGCAAAGTGACCATACCACAGCACCTTATCCACTCACTGTTCAAAACAAGCCAATATGATTGAACATTGAATGACATGTGGATGATAATATTTAATTGTGTGATGTACTTTGGTCTCCAATTCTGATAATCAAAAATGCTGACTTCCTCCAATTCTTCCTGTGAAGTTATCAGCTGTTAGATCTATGTGTGAGATGTACTTCAATTTTCTTCCTTCAGTTCTTCAGCCTAAGAAGGAGTCAACATCTGTCCTACCCCTCAAAACTCTAGTGCACAACCTTCTCTAAAGCAGCAAGGGAAAGCCAAACCTTTAGATAACTGACAAATATTCAACCAATGGATGGAAAATATTGGTTGGAGACTATAGGACAGAGGCATAACATTATTGAAGAATGTTGAAAGATGATGATTGAAAGGGAATTGGAAGTAACAACGCCTCTTCACTGGCAATCAACACTGGTGCATCTCAAGGATCAGTGCTCAGCCCACTGCTCTACTCTCTACACCCATGACTGTGTAGTTTGGCACAGCTCAAACACCATCTATATGTTTGCCGATCTCACAACTATTGTTGGCAGAATTTCAGATGGTATCAAGGAGCATACAAGAGCAAGACAGTTCATTTGTTTGAATAGTGTTGCAACAACAACTTTGCATGCAATGTCAGTAAGATCAAAGAATTGATTGATGACTTAAAGAAGGGGAAATTTCTACCGATGTACCATGGAGAGCATTTTAACTGGTTGCGTTACCCTCTGGTATGGAGGAGCCACAACACAGGATTGTAAAAAGTTGCAAAAAATTATAAACTCTGCTGTATCATGGGGAATAGGATCCTCTGCATCAAGCATGCCTTCATCATTGCTACCATCAAGAAGGTGGTATAAAAACCAGAAGACACATAGTCAATGTTTCAGGAGCAACTTCTTCCTGTCCACCATCACATTTCTGAATGAACAAATAACCTATGTAAACTATCAAACTATTTTTTTGCTACCCCTTGAACATACCCCTTCTCACCTTCATTGCAAGCGCTCCAGTATTGGACATTTCAATCTTGGGAAACAGATACTCTCTGTCCACCCTATCTATGCCTCTCATGGTCATATAAACCTCTTTCAGATCTCCCCTCAGCCTCAGAGACTCCAGAGAAAACAACCCGAGTTTATCCAGCCCTGTGTGATAGCACATGCCCTCTAAACCAGGCAACATCCTGGTAAACCTCCAAAACTTCAACATCCTTCCTACAGCAGGGCGACCAGAACTGTACGCAATACTCCAGATGTGGCCTAGCCAGAGTTTTCTCAAGTTGCAACATAACCTCTTGACTTTTGAACTAAATGGCTCAACTAATAAAAGCAAACTTTCCATAAGCCTTCTTAATCACCTTATTGATCTGTGTAGCCACTTTCAAGAAGCTGTGAACTTGGATCCCAAGGTCTCTGCTCAGAGACACTCTTAAGGATCTTGCCCTTAACAGTGTACTGTCTCCTTGCACTTGCCCCCCCCCCCAAGGTGCAACACCTCACATTTATCTGGGTTTAAACCATATCTGCAACTGATCAATATCGTGCTGTATTTTTTGCCAGTCTTCTACACCATCCACAACTCCACTAATCTTGGTATCTGCAAGCTTACAAACCCACCCACCTACATCTTCATCCGGGTCATTTGTATATAAAGCGTAGGACAAAGTTCCTACTGCTGTCCTGGATGTTCTCCAGCTATTTCTGTTAACCTGCTACTTCAGCCATATTGCTCCTAATACCTTTACAAGTTCTATCATCACTGTCATACAAAAATGCTCTGAGAGGCATGGTGTTCTATCCCTATGAATATCTGTCTAAAATTCTGTAAAATATATATTGTCCTGTACTAAATTGACACAGTCATCACTTACCTCATTTAAAATTAGAATATATATTTTTTTCATTTCTGTTATGCTGTTGTCCCAAGAAATTTCCTGACCTTTTGTGGATTTATTTATATCAAACACTATTATATGACTGCAGAATTTGGTAATCCTCCCCATTCCTAACTCTCCTGCTACTCACACTCTTCTGGACCCCATTATTTTTTAGCTGTATAGAGAAAGAAAATTAGATATACAAAATTAGGTATACAAAATTATGAGGTGTATAGATTGGATAAATGCAAGCAGGCTTTTTCCATTGAGGTTGGGTGGGACTACAACCAGAGGCCATGGGTTAAGGGTGAAAGGTGATAAGTTTAAGGGAACATGAGGGAAAACTCCTTCACTCAGAGCATTATGAGAGCGTGGAACAAGTTGCCAGCATAAGTAGTGCATGCGAGCACAATTTCAATGCTTAAGAGAAGTTTGGGTAGCTGTATGGATGGTAAAAGTATGGAGGGCTATGGTCCTAGTGTTGGCCATGACAGATTTAAAATATGGAAGAAAACTTTGGACTCGAATGATTCAAGGACAGTGGAAGCAGACAGAACAATTGTCTTTGTTCCTGCCATGTGCCTGGAGATGGAGGCTGCCATTTTGTGGAACTGTTTTACATCCTCCATTTTTTTAGATGAAGTTGCTTGGTTTTCAGTGTTTTAAAGAAGAGACATTGATGCTTCAGGTCATCTGCTGGACTGGAGATCATTTCCAAATAAGAAATTATTTATGAGATGTTCTTTGCTTGGACATGACATGGAAGTTTGTGAACGTTGGAGTTGGTGTCTGCTGCAGTGATTCGAGCTGGTGACCGAAGAGAACAAAGAGCCATAAATTACTAACTGTTACTTGCTGGGAAGAGGGCAGTACCCTGGAGCAGAGCCAATAAAAAAGTGTTAAAGGTCAATCAGATGACCTACAGCCAATGACACTGGAATGCAATATCTGAATTGGTGAGGAATGAGTGTAAAAGTGGACACTTCAAGTGCACTATCAGCACCAATTCCGGGGAATCACCATGGCGAGGAGGATCCCCCATGCGAGGGGCTGGGAGAGGAAAGGATCGATTATCTGGCCAATGGAGATCCGCTATTTCGCTGTTATAAATTGGACACGTTGTCTGAGTGAGTATCGGTACAGAGGGAACAATAGAATCCATGTTCTAAACTGTTGGCCTGGGGTCAACATAGTTACATTATTGTTTGTGCAGAGACAATAAAGTGCGAGCTTTGATTAGTTATGAGTTGCGTAGTGAATTTCCTAACCTTGTCCCATTGATGAACAGTCATCACCAGCGCAGGTCAATGGGAGTAGGCAGTTTAAATGGTTTCAGTATGGATTAGATAGGCTGAAGGGCCTATTTCTGTACTGTATATTTCTATGACTCTAGATGAGAGAAAGCCTTATTTTTACAACATAATATCACTGGTAAGGAAGCATACTTAAATAACTTATATCTGTTCTCCAGATTAGAAACATAGAAACATGGAAAACCTACAGCACAATACAGGCCCTTCAGCCCATGATGCTCTGCCGAACATGTACTGTTCTTACTTTAGAAATTACCTAGGGTTAGCCATAGCCCTCTATTTTTTTAAGTTCCACGTACCTACCCAGGAGTCTCTTAAAAGACCCTCTCGTATACACCTCCCCCATCATGCCAGCAGTCCATTCCATGTACTCACCACTCTCTGCTTAAAGAAACTTACCCCGTCATCTCCTCTGTACCTACTTCCAAGCACGTTAAAACTGTGCCCTCTCATGTTAGTCACTTCAGCCCTGGGAAAAAGCCTCTGACTATCCACACAATCAATGCCTCTCATCATCTTATACACCTCTATCAGGTCACCTCTCATCCTCTATCGCTCCAAGGAGAAAGGGCAAGTTCACTCAACCTATTCTCATGAGGCATGCTCCCCAATCCAGGTAACATCCTTGTAAACCTCCTCTGCAAATTCTTTGAGGATGTATTGTCAATGTTAAAAGAATACTATTATTAATGCTTGTTAATATGTTTTTAATATAAAATTGGCTGCATTACAAAATAAATATTTTTATCTAGTTACAAGACAGTTTGAAAATCAAAACATTAGACCTGGCATGGTCTACTGGGCAGAAGTGATGCATGCTCCTTTGTGTCTGAGATACAGATGTACAGTAGGCATCTTAAGACACTGGAAAAAAAACTAACAACAATGTCTCTGTAAAACTCTTCTAGTTCAATGGATGAGTAAATGAACCAGGCTCAGGGTCATCTCCCAGACCAACATTCCTGGCCTGAGGTCCCGGTTACTCAGCTTGCTACATTGGGCAGAGCACATCACTTGCACGACTGTCACCAGACTCCTGAAACTTGACACTCAATTCTGGACTCTGCTGTGGAAGACAAAGACCAGGCAGATAGAGAATAAGATTCACAAAATGTATTTAGAGCTTCCTTGAAGTCATATAACTTACCAACCTGCACCAGGGAACTTCTGGCCAATAACTGGTCCAAGTGAAGAAGCAACATTTGAAATGGTATTAAAAAACCTTAAGACCATGTCACTTAATTCCTCACAAGCTACCCATTCATTTTTCAGTCAGCTATCTCTTGCCCCAACTGTGGAAAGAATCTGTGGATACCATTTTAGTCTCACTGGCTGCCTCCAAACCCACAAAACAGCAATGGGTCAAATCATCCTTGACTCTAGGCACTGCTTTAAAAGAAGATATCCTGACACTGTAAATTGAAAGGCAATAACTATAGCACAGGTACCATGACTTGTTCAGAGGAGGGAGCAAAAGGGAAGGCAGCTCATAATTTTTATAAAGTTCTCCCAGATGGAGTTGAAAAAACCTTTTCAAAGAGGGTTGCTAGTAACATTTCTCTGGTGCCCTTTTCTTAACACTGTTAGTTTTTTAAAAATTCCATAAAACCTGTTCATTTTGGTCAAGGAAGAAGGTTTTTGAATGATAAGCTTCTTGTTGGATGCACCTTTTTCCAAAATACTATCGGTTACCAGGATACTGCTTTGTCTCCTGCTGACAAGGAATTAAAGCCTCAGATGCATCCAAAGAGCTGATTTTTTTCTCTCTTTTTGTTTTGCAATAGTCTGATAGAAGCATTATGCTTTCTTTCCCCTAATTTTCATACTGCTCCTCTCCTGAAGACAATGACTCATGCTGTGATACGGTTATGTAAGTGTCATCAGCACTCTGACATCTCACTCAGGTAATTGTTTATGTACAATAACTGTGAACAGCTTGCTGTGGTGATCACAGCCAAGTATTATTCTGTCCTCCTCTGACAAACACAACTTTTAACAAGGTAGATTGTGTAGGACATTGGTAATTCTGTCCTTTCTTCCTAATAGTTAACTGCATTATCACTGCTTGACAAAACTTTAACCTTATTTAAGAGTAGTAAAAAGCCCTAACGGCTGCGTATGCCTTCTCAAAGGAAACTGTTGAATTTTCATAATAAAAAGTATCAAAATATGTAGAGATATAATTGAGATATAAAACATATAATGAAAATCTGCTTGCATTTATATAACTACTTTCACTACATTAGTTCTTTGTAGCCAACATAGGATCATTTCACAACTTCAACAAATCGGTGAGAAAGGACTAAATATGATCTTTCAATTGCACCAGGAAAAAGACAACAAAGAAAAAAACTAAAAAATAGAGAGAAGAAGAGGGTGAGGGCTCTTCATTAAAAAAAATGCTTTATGCTTGATATTGTTAACACTGCACGCACTGAGTTAAGTATCACAGCACTGACTTGTGCCTTATAAATGGTGGGAAGGCTTTGGGTGTCAAGAGATGAACCACTCTGTGAAGCTATGATTCCATGGCAAGAGAGCCACAGTATTTATGTAGGTGGTTCATTTGTGCCTCTAGTCAGTGGAGACAACATGCATATTGATGCTTCTGTACCAGGTGATGTTAATGCATTAAAGGTCATAGTAGTTGGTTGGACTCTCTTTAGCTGGAAATGTTGTTTAGCACTAATGCCAGAATGTTCCCTAGGTTTTATTGCATGCAGGCATGAGCTGTTTCAATTGCCGAGGAACTGTGAATGGAGTTCAAGTTCTGCAATCATCGGACATTCTCACTTCTGATGTTACAGTAGGAGGAAGTTCATTGATAAAGCAGCTGAGGAAGGTTGAACCTGGGACACTGTCCC